>NC_080783.1:8551460-8858602 GCF_028018385.1 Neofelis nebulosa
CACGGCCGGCAAGTTTACCTGAACCATTTAAAGGACCAAATGGAGATGAACTGTCTACCAAACAGAAGAAAATATCTATGTTCAACAAACAGGACTTCCAATATTTTGGAAACAGATGGCTCCAGGTTATAACTGTACTATTTTACGCTTAATTGGAATGAAATAATCCAACTCAAATCCTGCAATTATAAACAACATAAGGAAAGAGCCTTTTATAGCTATGTGGTTTAGGTTTATTTTATTCTTTTTTAAGTAATCTTCTATATCCAACATGGCGCTCGAACTTACAACCCTGAGATCAAGAGTTCGAGCCCCACGTCAGGTGCAGAGATTACTTTAAAAAAAAAAAAAAAAGAGTTGCATGCTCTATTCACTGAGCCAGTCAGTCCCTGACCTTTTTATAAAATTTTATAAAATGTTCTTTGTCTCTAGCAACAATTTTTGTCTTAAAATATATTTTTTTCTGATTTAGTACAGCTGCTTCAGCTCTTTTTTAGTTACTTGTTTGCATGGGATATCTTTCCCCATCCTTTTGCTTTTAATTTTTGAATCTCTGAATCTAAAGTGTGTGTGTGTAAGATTTTATTTTTTTTTGTTTTATTATCATTTTTAAATTTTAATAGTTCATTGTCAAGTTAGCTAACATATAGTGAGTATATATAGTGTAGTCTTAGCTTCGGGAGTAGATTCCTATGATTCATCCCTTACATACAACATCCAGTGCTTATCCCAACAAGTGCCCTCCTCAATGCCCAGCTCCCATTTTCCCCATCCATCTCCCCATCAACCCTCAGTTTGTTCTCTGTATTTAAGAGTCTCTTAGGGTTTACCTCCCTCTGTTTTATTTTTTAAGTAATCTCTACACCAAACACGGGGCTTGAACTCTGAGATCAAGAGTTGCATGCTCTACTGACTGAGGCAGCCAGGCACCTCATAAAGTGTGTCTCTTAATAAGAGAGCATGTAGTTGGATCCTCTTCTTTTTTATCCATTTGGCTGATCTTTGCCTTTTAACTGGAGTGGTTAGTCCATTTACATCTCATGAGGGTGCCTGGTTGGCTCAGCTGGTAGAGCATGAGACTCTATGTTAGAGCTGTGAGTTCTAGGCCCATGATGGGCCTAGAACTTACTTTAAAAAAAAAAAAAAAAAAAAAGATATTTCATCTGATTACTAAGGTAAGATTTACTCATACCATTTTTGCAATTTGTTTTTTGTATGTCTTCTATATTTTTGTTTCTCAATTCTTCCACTACTGGCTTCCTTTGGCATTACGTAGGTACTTTCTAGTGTACTAGTTTAATTTCCTTGTTTCTTTCAGTCTACTTTTGAGTTGTTTTGTCTGGTGGTTGTCTTTGGGGTTACAATTAACATCTTAATCTCCCTGAAAAATAGCAACTTAATTTCAAAGTATACAAAAACTACACTTCAATATAGCTGTTTCCCCACTCCTCTGTTGTTACTGTGTTATGAACTGAATGTCTGTGTCTTCTCATCCTGCCAATCACATGTTGAAATTCTATCCCCCAAAGTGATAGTATTAGCAGGTGGGCCATTAGCAAGCAATTAGCCCTCAATAATGAAATTGGTGCCCTTCTAAGGAGAGCCATGAAAAGAGCTTCTTTCCTCTCTGCTCTCTGCCTTGTGAAGATACAATGAGAAGAAGGCCATGTGTAAAGTAAGATGAGGGCCTTTACTAAGACCCCAATCATGCTGGCGTCCTAATCTTGGACTTCTAGCCTCCATAACTGTGAGAAATGTTTGTGGTTTAAGCCATTTAGTTTTAAACAACAGGTGGCAATCTGCTTTAGCAGCCAGAACTATGACATAGTTTAATACAAATTATGCTTTTGTGCATACATCAATACCAATTTATGACTGCTTAATACAGTTGTCTTTTAAAAACAGATAGGAGAAGAGTTACAAAAATACATTTATACTATCATTCGGATTTACCTATGTAGTTACATTTACCAGTGCTCTTTATTTTTTCATGTGGATTCAAATTACTGTCTAGTGTCCTTTCATTTCAGCCTGAAGCATTCACTTTACTATTTCCTGTATGGCAAGTTGGCTAGCAACAGATTCTCTTCATTTTTATATGGAAATGTCTTAATTTCACCTTCATTTTTGAAGGACCGTTTTGATGGATACAGAATTTTTGGTTGAGAGTCTTTTCTTTCAGCACTTATGAATATATCATCCTACTGTCTCCTGGCCTCCATGGTTTCTGGTGGCAAATCAGCTGTTAATCTTATTTAGGGTTCCAGTATATGATGAGTTGCTTCTCTCAAGATTTTTCAACAATTTTATCACGATGGGGCTGGGTGTGGATCTCTTTGGGTTTATCACTCTTGGATTTACTGAATATCTGGGATACGTAGATTAGTAACATTTATAAAATCTGCCAAGTTTTCATCCATTATTTCTTTAAATATTCTATACTTTCTTTTTTGGGACTCCCATTATCCCATTTTATGTAGCTTGGTATGCCTGGTAGTGTTCCACAGATCTCTGAGGTTCATTTTTCTTCACCCTTTTTTGGAGAGTTGTTCTTCAACTGACCTATCTTCAAGTTTGCCCAAGCCTGCTTGAATCAGCTGTTGAGCTCCTTTAATAGTTTTCATTTCAGTTACTGTATTTTTTAACTCCATAATCTCTTATTTTTTATGATTTCTATCACTTTACTGATACTACTTGTTAAGACATTCTCATACTTTCCTTTAGTTCTTTAAACCTAGTTCCTTTAGGTCTTCAGACATATTTTAAGTAGTTGATTTAGTCTGCCTAAGACATCTAGGTTTTTATTTCTTTGTATGTCTTGTAATTTTTTGTTGAAACTGGACATTAAAATAATATCATGCAGGCACTCTGGAAATCAGATTCTCTCCCTTCCCCAGGGTTTGCTATTGTCTGTTTTGTGACTTTTCTGAACTTCTTCCATAAAGTCAGTATTTTTTGCTGTACGTGACCACATAGTCTCTACTCAACTGAGTGGTCAGCTACGATTGGGCAGGGCTTTCCTTAAACACCTGGAACCAGTAAGTCTCCAGTCTTTGCTGAGGGGCTGTGTGTGCATTAGGGAAGCATACCACCAACAGTCAGCCAGGCAGCTGGCAACTCTTCCTTAGCCTTCACTGCTGGCTTGCTCTGACAAAGCCAGTCTTTTGACTCCTAGATGGACAATGGTTGCAGCTTCCTCTCATTCTGAGCAAATGCTAATAAACATTTAATTTCCAACAGAAACATACCAGTCTTCTCATATGGCCTCACGATATGGAGCGTATACTTTGCTGTCTTCGGTTCTTCGTAATTGTCAAGAACACTGGGTGTCTTGTGTGCTTTATGTACTCGCTAGTTATGTGCTAATAGATCTATTCTTGATACACCCCACTTAAACTGGCAACAGCAGTTTCTAGACACTGTTAGAATACACTCTCTGTAAACATGCCACTTAGATGAACTGGGTAGTCGAGTAGACAGTGACTGCATTTAAGGTGTGCATTGGTGGTTCTATGAATTCATTCATTGTACACTACAGATCAAGTAGTATTAGGTTCTAGTCATAATGAAGAATAATAGGAAGTAGGAAAAGATCTTCACACTATTCCTGCCTTCCTGGCCTGATTGCCTTGCTACCTACAGCCATCTGGTGACTTGTTACCACCATCAACCAATATTTATTACATTTTCTTAAAAAAATTTTTTTTAAACATTTATTCATTTTTGAGAGACTGTGAGTGGGGGAGGGGGAGAGGGAGGGAGGGAGGGAGAGAGAGGGAGAGAGAGGGAGAGGGAGAGAGAGGGAGAGGGGGAGGGAGAGAGAGGGAGAGGGGGAGAGAGAGAGAGAGAGGGAGAGAGAGAGATACAGAATCCGAAGCAGGATCCAGGTTCCAAGCTGTCAGCACAGAGCCCAACACGGGGCTTGAACTCACGGACCGCGAGATCATGACCTGAGCTGAAGTCAGGTGCTTAACCAACTGAGCCACCCAGGTTCCCCATCAACTAATATTTATTAAGAATTTACCATGTGCCAGATATTGTTTTAGGCATTTTACATATAATGATCTATTTAATCTTTACAACATTAACAGATGAGGAAATCGAAACATGAAAAGATCAAAAGACTTGTCTCAGTTATACAGCTAAGAAATGGCAGAGCTGGAGTATAAACTCAGTTCTACCCAATTCTAGCTCTTCACCACTAAATACAGCCATCTATCCCTGTCCTTCTCTCCTCTAGCCGATAATCTAGTTAGGTAAGACCTTGGCTCACAAGTGTAGGTAAGAGATGCCTTCCACTCACCACTATCAGGGATCACTTTCAAGTTGATGAGAATGGGTTTACTTTTTTTTTTTTTTTTAGAAATCTCATCTATGGCACTGTAGACAGGCCCAGGATCTGGATGTATTAAATGTGTCTACTAATAGCTTTGTTTTCCAGTTATAAGAATGTGGGGGGAAAAAAAGACATTTTCATGCTCAAATTATTGTTCAGTGTTTCTAACCTGAAACATTCTTCCTTAGAATAAATTAAATGGCAGAAAGATCCTTTTCAAATTGTAAAATTCAATGCTCTAAGTGCTTGTGTATTAACTGTTATCACCTTATTCACTCTTTCATTCCTGAGTTAGGTATGATTCTTATTTTACAGGAGAGGAAACTGAGGCAGAGAGAGGTTTAGTATTAGACTTAAGGTTACATGGGCTGTAAATGGTAGAGTCAGGATTCAAACCCAGGATGTCTGGTCCTGGAGTCTATGCTGACCTCATAGCTATCACCATGCTGTATTAGGAACTTCTATTATGTAAGCCTCTGGTAGATGAAGGATGCTTGTAGGGTTACCCAAAGGAAAAAAAAGATCTCTCCCAAATCTATATGAAATGGAAGGGAATGTCCTCTCTTTTGCTAAAAGACTGATTTGTTCTAGACAGCTTTCTCCAATGCTTTGGAGATTTATCCTCCTCTATCAATATGTCATTGTTCTACGAATTAATATCCCACTGGCATATAGCTAAGGGCCACAGATAACTTACTGGTTTGAAAGGCTGGTATCTACAGGTCTCTGGCATGGTCAGGACCTTAAGCTGGGCAGGCATAACTCGGGCTGGGTTATCCAATAACTGGAAGTTTGGCTCAGGTTCTTTTTTCTTCTCTTTTTCTTCCTTTTTTTCTGCTTCGTCCTGGAAAATATGAGAAAATAACCCAACAAAGGTTTA
Source organism: Neofelis nebulosa (assembly GCF_028018385.1). Classification (NCBI taxonomy): domain Eukaryota; kingdom Metazoa; phylum Chordata; class Mammalia; order Carnivora; family Felidae; genus Neofelis; species Neofelis nebulosa. The sequence goes on from NC_080783.1 coordinate 8,556,677, forward strand.
CTTCTCTTCCACATCACTGAATAACGTTTGATAAATTTACTGAGCAACTCCTTTTTAAAATTTTTTTTGAAGTTTATTTATAGTGAGAGGGACAGAGACAGTGTGAGCAGGGGAGGGGCAGAGAGAGAGGGAGAGAGAGAGAATCCCAAGCAGGCTCTGCACTGTTAGCACAGAGCCCGACGCGGGGCTCGAGCTCACGAAATTGTGAGATCATAACCTGAGCCGAAACTGAGAGTTGGATGCTTAACCAACTGGGCCACTCAGACATTCCTTTTACTGAGTAACTCTTAGGTACAAAAGGTAGCTAGGATTAGATGTAATGAAAATACAACTAAAGTCATACCAGACTCAGGATGGACAGGACAACTGTGCTTAGGGGTGAGAATGCTACGTAACTTGGTTTTAAAGGATAAGGAAGTTTTTCTACCAGGAGAGACCATAAAAAGAGGGTCTATTTAAACAAATGATATTCTCTTTGCTTGAAAGGGCCTTTTTTCTCCCAACATCATCTCATTGTCTGAAAATTCTACTCTGCCCTTCAAAACCCACTTTAGTTGTCATTTCCTCCAAGAACTCAACTCTCTTCCAATTAAAACTTTAGGAGTCTCTATGCTTGGAACGGGATACTTACTTAAAGGAAGCCAAGAGCAAGGTATGGAAATGTTCAGTTACGAAGAACCTGGACCATGATAAAGGTAGATATATCAACCCACATGATCACCAAATTATACTTACAACTTCCATTTTCTCCTCCTCTTTTTTTTCTTTTTCTTTTTCCTTTTTTTTAGCCTTGGCAGTAATAGATAACACAGCAGTGGAAACCTAGAGGAAGTGAACATGGTAAATTGTAGTCTCTTACCTACAAGGTACAAGCCCACAGAGAAATCAGTTCTATATAACTTTGTTTCCTGGAAGTAAGTATCATAAATAACAAAATAACCAGGGAATAAATGGGAAAAATAAGCAGGACATTTATTCATATAATTTTCTACTATAGTCCTCAGGTGATTCTTTAGTTCCTAGAGGCCTGCATCCAATATAACTCTTATTATTACTACTTTTTTAATCTGTAGTCTACCTTGGATGTGGATTTGCTATTATGAGATTCTGAGATATTTGGGTGCTGCATCCATTTTTACTTTATAGGGAAAGCACTAGAAAACATAAAAATTTCCTCCAAACTTGGTCATAAAGATCCTGTTACTGAATTAGATTGCTCTACAATTGTAATACACAGTGGGTGAATGGTTAGCCTAGAACTACCCTTTTTGATGGGTCTTGCTAAAATCGAAGGTAAAACAGGGACTTTGAAGGCTGGCAGTATTGGTATAAGCTGGTTTTGTTTCAGACCTAAAAGCTGGGGGTCTGAAACATAGCTGATGGAACAGGATGTTGTCGTCAGAGATATTCATCACCCACCACCCTCAAATTTGGTCAGTTGTATAATTATCCCCACTTACAAAGTTTACAGCAAATAATCAACTGGCTAATACAGAACACTGTTGAGACGAAGAAAAGTATTTTCCTTAGTATAAGGTATCAAAAAGGATAATTTTACTGAGAAAACTTCAGGGGCAAGTGCAGCTCTCTAACTCACGATAGTTTGATTTAACACACATCAGTGAGCATTCTCATACATTGCTGTTAGTAGCATAAGTTGGTTATATCCATTTTGAAAGGAAATTTAGTTAATATCTATGAAAATAAATAATGTACATTACTTCTAATCAATCACATCTAAGATCCTAACCTATAGATATACTCGTACAAGTGCACAAACATACATGTATAAAGACTCTTATTCTAGTCTCATTTGTAACAGTGACAGATTAGAAACCACCTTAAAGTGTTCATCATGCGAGGAACTGAGAAGACAGATAATGGTATTGTACATAAAGGGAATGCTCTGCAGCAATAAATGAGATCCATATACACTGAAAAACTTAGATTCTTTTAAAAATTTTATGTAGGCTCTACACCCAAAGTGGGGCTTGAGCTCATGATCCTGAGATCAATCAAGTTGCATGCTCTACCGACTGAGCCAGCCAGGCGTCCCCTAAAGATTAACTGTTAAAGTGAAAACAATAAGCTGCAGAACAGTGTGTCAACAATTATTTGTGGCATAAAAAGTACTGACATGTGCAGAGAAAACATTTGCAAGGATTCACAAATTATGATTCCTGTGACGTGGGACCTGGATGACCAGGAGAGAAAAAGGGCTTTTACTTTACATTCTTGTGTAATGTTGGATTTTACCATAAGAAGTATTACTTTGAAAATATCTAATTTAAAACATTAAAATATTTAAAACAAACCCAAGTAAAACACTAAGCAGCTTCTATATAGAAGTACAAATGCTGCTCAAGGGAACAAAGAACCTACCTTTTCCTTTTCTTTTTCTTTTGGTACTTCCAGAGGGGCAGGATATGCAAATGTGGATGGTTTACAGTTTGATTTATACTGAACTTTCGGCATCTGAAGAAATAAAAGTTTTTCTCCTTACATTAAAATAACCCAAATCAAGATTTAAGTATTTTATGCTCTTAACAAGAATACAATGCAAAGGAATGCCAGAAGTTTCGATCTAGGCTAAATGTTCTCTTACAAAACTCCCTTACAGGCATCTGTCTTCTTCAGTGAATTTGTTTTTAGGTGCTTTTACAGAACTACCTGCAGTTCCTTAGACTTTTCTGAGGCTCTGTGCCTGTTCATGGGCACCCCCTTGATCTCATCTCTACTGGCCACGCACCCTGCTTCATAAGTCTCACTCATGGTGTGAGCATCAGATCAACGGTTACCTCCTTTGTAAAGTGTTCTTTGATTAGTTAGCCTGCACACCTAACTTCCATGTACCTTCCTTATACCACTCTAACAATCTATACAAGTCTGAACATGGTTTCTATACCATGTAATCACTCCTTATAAGAGCCCAACATGAGCCTGATGAAAAAGTCAGCTTCACACTACTTAGTGATTAGGTTTTAAAGTTCTCTAGTCTGAATTTTTCCCTATTTACCCAATTTACACTGACAGAGAATGGTAACTGGCATCATATTTACAGGATAAGAAATCTTGTCTTTTTTTTAAGTTTATTTATTTTGAGAGAGACAGAGAGTGCAAGCAGCGGGAGCAGAGAGAGAGAGGGAGAATCTCAAGCAGGTTCTGTGCTATTAGCACAGAGCCCAACACGGAGCTCAAACTCACAAAACTCTGAGATCATGACCTGAGCCGAAATCAAGAGTCAGACGCTCAAATGACTGAGCCACCCTGGCACCCTTGGAATCTTGTCTTTTTCATTCTACTTTCCTTGTAAAGAATGGAAAACAGAGATCAGAAGATTGTGTGCTAGAGGGAAAAGTCCCTACAGATTATACAGGATGCTTCACCACAATGTTAAAGGTTAAAGGTTAGGGACTGGAGAACCTAAAGATTCTTGTTTGGAAAGAATATTTACAAATATTTGCTCAATATTTACAAATGTGAGTAGTTTTATATTGCAACACTTAAAGGATAAGTGACTGTATAGCTATACCGGGGGGCGGGGGGGGGGGGAGTCAATTGGATGAAATACTCAATCTTCATCAGCTATTTTCTGGTCCCAAATTTTTCCACTTTGAAAATTTAATAGAACATTTTAACAGAAGTGATGACCAGATTTAAGAGTTATTTGAAGGTCAAAAGGCTCTGAGAAGATGGAAGAACAAGAAGGTGAATCATCAGGCCACAGGATTAGGAAAGACCTAAGCACAAACCCCACTAAAAAAACATGGACGGTGTGATGACAGGGGATGTATCACTTCCAGTCCTTGACTTATGTGACTAGTTTCTCTCTGTCAGATTCCTTGGCTTCTCATTGTTGGTCTTGTTTTCTGCCACTACCAGAGACATCCTCCTATTTTGCTTTTCCCTTTAGAAATAATCCTTTCTTCCATCAAATACTCTAGCATCATACAACTCTGAAACATGGCCCTGCCTCAAAGCCTCGTTCCTTATTAAGATTTAGTTCAGGTCCTCTTTCTTCCTTGCTCAGATGATTGCAATAGCATTCACTGTAATGGATTTCCACGGACACCAGAATGAGGTTTCTAGAGTGCGAACCTCATCATGTCATTTATCTGCAAGAAATCCTTCAACGGCTCTTACAGAACTTCAGTATTAAATAAAATTGGTAAGAGTGAGCTATAAAACCTTTTCGTATTTTTAAATTTGCCTCCTTTCTTACCATTCCCTCTCAACTGATTCATCTAAGGTTACACAGTTAGTAAAGAGACCTGATTTTCAAAACTTCCACTGACACACTCCACTCAACAAGGTGATGACTCAATTTGAAGGGGAAACAAATATTGGTGAGATGCCAATTCATCTTTAAAATTTCATGAAAATCCTTGTGAGTGGGTGATTAGGTAGGATACAGTGAAGACACACTATAAACGTGAAGTCTTACAAACATACCTTTAAGTCCTTGTTAAGGCCAATGACACAGGTAGGGGTATAAGCCAATGACAGGAAGTGTGAAAGAGGAAACCAGAACCAGAACTGGGTAAAGACAAGGACGCCAACTACAGAAGGCATATGGGTGTGCCCAGTCCTGGACTGCAAGGAGATTGTGACATTATGACCACCTGTAGAAAAAGAGAGAAACCATGAACATGAAACCAGAAGGGCCATAATAAAGATTTCTAAGCACTGCACTACGGAAGCATTTGGTGATTATTTTAAGCATACAGTTCACAAAATATTATATGGAGTAGCTGGAGTTTGTTAGCCAGTGAATTATCTAGGGTCTCCAAAACTGAAGTGCTGTATTTTACAGCACTAGACCTTCATTCTGTATAAGCAGGCATTTTCCAAAAACCAAGCCTAAAGGATATAAAAACTGAATGCTAAATATTAAAAAAATTTTAATATTGATTTTTGAGAGAGAGAGACAGACAGAGCATTGAGTGGGGGAGGGGCAGACAGACGAAAACACAGAATCCGAAGCAGGCTCCAGGCTCTGAGCTGTCAGCACAGAGCCTGATGTGGGGCTCGACCCCACAAACCATGAGATCATGACCTGAGCTGAAGTTGGACACTTAACTGACTGAGCCGCCCAGGTGTCCCACTAAATTAAATATTAATCTACATTCTACACTGGGGCTTTTAATGCTAACAAAAAGTAAAATTTCAGTACACATATTTGCAAACAATAGCAAAGAGGCAAGAGGCAGATGTTGTTTGCTTAGTTTTACTCTTTCTGCTTTAGTTATGTCTGATAGTAGATTGCTCCAACATTTTAACTAGCCTTATGACCTTGGACAAATGACTTTACCTCTTCAAGTCTCTTTTCCCATTGGCAATATGAAGGTTTGAACTTGAGCACTTGAACTAGAGTACTATCACTAACAAAAGAAAAATTTTAATCTCTAATCCTTGATTCAGATGAAATTTTTTGAGGACGCACAATATGTGAAACAATGAAACCAGAGCTAATTCTATGTAATCAGAAGTTTGGGCTGTTGAGAGTATTATGGCTCAGAGCCTGTCCTGTTCGCCCATTCCTTGCCACATCCCCTAGACTATCCCTTGAAGGAGTGCAGAGAAACAGTTTGAAAACTAGTGAACAAGAGCGAAGATCCAACCATCAGTTAGACAGCTGGATCATTATTGGGCCCTTGAAAGACTAAGAATCTAAGGCTAATAGGGGTTGAAAAGTTGAATGCCTTTAGGAACCAGTCAGGCAAACAAATAAGAAAACTTGGATTGGAAGCAATGGGACATTGAGGCAAATGGAAAGTTCATGTCATATTCAGAGAGGACATGTTACCAAGGGTGTAGGTCCAGGGTCACTAGGTAATTTTGTTTTTAAAAGCAGATTAGAATCTGGATTTTGTCCAATATTTTGCACACTTTGTTAGGCACGCAAAACAAAACATGTTTAAGTCCAATGTGGCCCACAGGCTGCTGTGTTGAAGACTCTATATAAAGTATTAGTGCTGGACCCCAGAACTTTGAGACCCCAATCTTTTAGTTTATATAACATAGCCTATAAATGGCGCTTGTCTGTGCCTAGTCACCATCCTAATTGAATTCCAATTCTGGATCCCTACTGCTCACATTTCACTTTTTTTTTTTGGAGATTTTATTTTTAAGTAATCTCTATACCCAACACGGGTTCAAACTTACTACCCAAGATCAAGAGTCACATGCTCCTCCAAGTGAGCCAGCCAGGCGCCCATACATTTCACTTCTTTAAACCTCAGTCTCTCCCAGATGCCTCCATATTAGAGTCAGGAAGTACTAATTCTACTACACTAAAAAGCACTTTAATTTTTTATAAGAATCGGGGTTCAATTGTTCAACCAAATAACCTAGATTTTATCTGGAAAAAAAATCAGGTATACTTTGTTTTTCCAACAGGAATGAGTTATACACATTTATTGTCTGCTTGTACTTTTCTCTATTCAACCTCCCCCATTCACTGAATGCTTACAATATATATTGAGAATCTTGAACAAAATGCTGAAAGCGATCCTGAGGAGTCTCTAGTCTAGTGGGGAAGACAGATAACTAGATAATTAGACCAGAGCAGGCAAGCATTAGGATAGAAACGTGTGCACTAGTGAGAACATACAGCTAAGCATGCCTTGGCACCTACCCCAACATGAGGCTGGGCAGGGTAGAGCAGAGGGGAAGGCTTCCTAAAGAATGTGATCTTTGATTTAAGTTTTGAAGCTGAATTCCCTTTTATTTCAATGAAACCCATTTTCTTCAGACTTAGAAACTAAAGTAGCTTTCTGTTCTAACAGTCGGGAGATTTACTACAAAACAAGAAAGAGTTTGTCCTATTGATAGTGTTTACACAGTTTTGCAAACTTCGACCATAAACCTTAATTTTTGGCTTTTCTCCTCGAAGAGACCATATCATTGAGTGAATTCTCAAACTTCAGTCATTCCTTTGAAGTTGCCCTCCAGATTTTCTCCATTACCACTAACTTCTGAGAGCCAGAATACATGACTACACATTTTTTCTAATGCAGTTGCAGCCTAGTTTGTAGGGGGACAGGACACTGACAAAGTAGAAAGGGGTGACAGAATAATTATGCTTGTAATAGTGAACACGACACTACAGAACCTTTATATACTAAATGACACTAAAATAAGTAAGGCAAAAAACATAAATAAAAAGAGAAATGCAAAAAAAGCATCAAAACTTGACTGGTCCATAACAATTCAAAGAGATATTCACAAAAGGAAGTGAAGGGAGAAAGGCCTGAAAGAGTAAGGAAGAGGGGAGAGAAAGGACTTCCAGTAAAGACAGCCAAATGAAGCCGAAACAAGAGAATTATCCTCCCCCAGTTTTTTTTTTTTTTTTTTTTAATTTTAGAGAGAGGGCAGAGTGGGGGAAAGGGGCAGAGGGAGGGGAGGAGGAGTGGGGGAGAGAAAGAGCAAGAGAGGGAGAGACAGAGTGAGAGCAAGAGAGGTAGTGCGCATGTGCACATGAAAGAGAGAGAGAGAGAGAGAGAGAGAGAGAGAGAGAGAGAATGAGAATCTTAAGCAGGCCTGAGCTGCTTGACCTGAGCTGAAATTAAGAGTCACACACTCAACCGACTAACCAACCCAAGCACCCTTATTTTCCCCTAATTCTTAACAAACAACTCTGATATAGCAGAAACCAGCAAGAAACCATAGTAGCTCTGAATGAACAAGTAAAGGGTTGTAGTGTAAAAGTACAAACTTCAAAAACTGCAGCTAAAAAATAAATGAATACATAGAAGATTATGGAATAGTAAAATGTTACTCCTAAACCCTACTTAAATACCAATTATCCAAAGTAGCCAATCTCAAATGGCTACATACTGTATGATTCCAACTATACAATACTCTGGACAAGGAAAAACTAAAGCTACAGTGACAGTAAAAAGTTCAGGGGTTGCCAGGGACTGTGTGAAAGGAGGGAGAGATGAAAAGGTGACACAGAGGATTTTTAGGACAGTGAAACTATTGTGTATGATGTAATGGCGGATATATATTTATGCATTTGTCAAAACTCATAGAAAGTGAACCTGAATGTGGGATGCTTGGGTGGCTCAGTCGGTTAAGCGTCCGACTCTTGATTTCAGCTCAGGTCACGATCCCAGGGTTGTGGGATCGAGTCCCATGTCAGGCTATGTTCTGAGCATGGAGTCTGCCTGGGATTCTCTTTCTCTCTCTCTCTGCCCCTCTCCCCACCTTGTGCACTCTTTCTCTCTAAAAATATAAAAAAAATGAAATTAATGAAATTAAAAGAAAAAGAAAGTGAACCTGAATATAAACTAGGGACTGATAAAATCCAGCCAATTAAGTGTCAAGCCGTAGTACAGATACCCAGGAAAAAGCAGCAGTAAATAAAGAAATGGTGATGAGCACTGAATCCATTCAAATATGGAACTAAGACTAAACTGTGAGAATTACAATTTCACAAGAGGATGTAAACATTATAAACCATGACAATATAAAAATATTAGAAGGCGATGAAGAACAAGGAAGAAGAAATTATGACATGTCAATGTCTGTATTATTCATATATGGGAGAGAATCGATACCACTGAGAACTGAAATGTTTTACTAAAGTATCTATGGAGTATTTTCCTTATTTATACACAGCTACAAAGAACTGTCTTTAAATTAAAAAGACACAAATAAATTGTGCCTTAACCACTAAAAATTTAAGCAAAAAACTCTTTTTGGACAATGAAAACAAAACAAAAACCCCCATGTGACAATGGATTAAAAGAGAAGACTATCTGCCTCAAACATTTAGGGAAAAAAAAAAAAAAACAACTAACTCCTGAGAAAAGAGAGAAAAAGCAAATAAAAGATTTCAGCAAAATGAAAAGAATTTAGGAAGGAAAAAAAGTAGCATCAGCAAAGAAACATAAAAAGAAATCTCTGGCAAATATAATCAAGAAAACACTCTCAGCAAGTGAAAACCTGGAGAGACTAAGAAAACTTTAAAGACATAAAAGGACTGCAACTTCTTTTCCTGACCTCCTACAGAAATATACATGCAATTCTACCTGACCAAGAAACGACTGACTGTAGTAGCTATGGCTGAGAGTGTTTTCATTAGAAGATATACAGATGGCTAATCAATTTGAGAAAATATTCATTGAGTAAAAGAACTGTTATGAAAACCTTGAGATACTATTCTTCACAGCTTTCAAATTAGCAGAGATCCAGGTACTAGAGCACACACTTCTACCTTGGAAGGGTAGCCTGTCTCTGACATCAAGCATAATGTAGAGGTGAAGAGTGTGAATTCAGGAGCTAGATGGCGGTTACACTCTATTTATTAGGTAAATATTCCATACATCCTATTTTAAGATGATTTGGCTGCTAGAATTTGTCTAAAACCTATTTTTTTTTCTCAAAATCTTTCCAGTGTCAACTTGTTTCAAATTGATATATACTAAGAAAATTAGAGAAAAAAAATCCACACTGAGCACTTTATTAAGTGATAGGTACTGTTTTAAAAGCTTTACATGGATTTTTAACCCTCCCAACACCACAAGGTAGACTTTACAAGACAAGAATATAAACATGGGGGAAAACTTCTCAAGGTTATACAGCTACTACTATAAAGGGCCTGGGACTCAAACCCTAACAGTCTGCACGCTTAACAACTCTACTAAAGTATTTCTATGAATTCTAGGCTCCACATTTTCTACAGGAATAATTTCCCCCAGACTCAATTTCTACTGTGTCATAGAGCACATAGTTACTTCAATAGATTTAGTTTAAATAGATTAACACATCTGGAAGATTTAACATTTACCTGCATCCAGTATGCCCTGGGCCAAAATAGCGCCAAACTTGGCCATGACATCATCATGTTTATCATTGATAACTTTGGAATACAGCTGTCTGAACTGATTCACCTGTATGAACAAGAAAAAGAATTATAGTCAAATTCTATACATTTGCGGTGTCATTTCAGAACAGGGAATAGACTGCTCAAATTATAATGAAACTTGAGTTCTGAATTTTACAACATTTAAAAAGAGAGAGAGATAAACCAGACTTGAAAGCAGAAAAGTTCCATGGCTGAAATCATGGGTGTTATGACTTTTCTTGTGTGGGAGTACCAGTTCTGTTTTCAATCCTCATTCCACAGTGGATGATTCACACTCATGGGAATGCTGAATGCGATTTCATATCGCACCACGGTTAGTCAGTAGGCTTAAACAGTTCAAGCAAACACTGAGGACTTCATTGTACTGTGAATTACAGCTATTTTGCTTACCATAACCACTACTAGCAGGCATAGTCCTTCAATTCTATCTTCAAATAAACTACCCTTTACTGAAGTTGTGTGAGGTATATTTTGGATTTAATGTATATGCACACATATTAATTTTTTGAGAATATGTCACAATAATTAGTCTCATCAAAAAAAAAAAAAAAAAAACACCAAAATGGAACATGTGCTAACTTAGGATGGGATACCCAGTAATTTTGTTTGTTTCTTTATTCTTTTCTGTATTTTCTAAAATTAATATACATTACTTTTACAATTAAAAAAAAATAAAGTTTATAAAATAAATATTATCAATGTATTTGTGATTCCTTTAAATCTGTTTGGGTGACAATAAAGGAACTATTTTATGCTTCTTCCAGGTCTTACACTTCTCTGTTTTCCTACCAGTGCTTTTCAAGTGGTAGGCACCCAGGAAGTCTGCTTGTTCAAGAAGCACATAATCAGGGAGCTCCCCAAATCTGCCAAAAGCAGAAAATATTGAATTTGAGTTTCCTAATATAATGACTTTATCTGCATTACATATTCTTTCAGAATCTCTTCCCTTCTTCATTTGCCTTGGTCTTAGAGGCCACACTGTGATACAGTGCAGGGTAATCTAGAATCAGACAACCCTGGCTTATAAATACCTCTGCTCCAATAAGCTGTTTAGGTAAGCTACTTAGATTTTATGAGCTTCAGTTTTGTCATCCCTACAGGGATTAGAGTGCCTACACCTTACACGGCTGCTGTTAGGACTACCTGATGTAAATATGTATGTAATGTAATGTGTAAAAGGCATTTTTGACTTCAATAGCATGGCCATCCTACCATACTAGGGCAGAATCCTACCAGTCCCCCTTGACTATGATCTCGGCAACCTAATACTGCTAACAAAACGATATTCCTTAAACATGCTTCTCATTTTTTATTCACAGGCAGCAACAAAAGGTGATGGGAAAAACAATGAAGTCACTCTGCCAATACCTAGCAACTAACCATTAGTGAGCCATTTCTATCGGTCTTACTTTCTCTTAACTATAAAACCCAGCATGATTAGATCATTGTAAAATTCCCTTCTAGTTTTACAAATCCTAAGGTTTGATGCTTTTACTCTGGTTCAACAGGTCAAATTCCTTTGATTCTGAACTTATTTTAGATGAACACTTACATTACCTTATATAGGATGGAAATTTTATGTGCTAAAGGTTTATGAAATATGTCATGAACTTATAAAAAGAAACACTGGACAAAGCACTGTATGTACATTATGAGGAAGAATTTAAATATAAAACTACACCCAAAACAATAGGAAAACATTCAGTGAAACTTAAAGATGGGTAAAAAAAATCAACACAAATGTATAACAGGATTATCCAATTACTATTAAGTACACTACTTAAAGAGCTACTTTTATGTTTATCATTTAAACATTTTCCCCCCTCACATTTTATTACTTATGCAGCAGTAACTTAATTCTCATGTTTATGATTCTTCAGAAAGCATTATTGTTTTGGGGCACTGAGGTGGCTCAGTGGCTCAGCCACTGGGGTAGCTCAGTTAGTTGAGTGTCTGACTCTTGATTTCTGCTCAGGTCAGAATCTTGTGTTTCATGAGTTGATGCCCTGTGTGAGGCTCCATACTGACGGTGTGGACCTTGTTGGGATTCTCTCCCTCCCTCTCTCTCTGCCCCTCTGCTGCTCTGTCTCTCAAAATAAATAGATAGCTTAAAAAAATCTTAAAAAAATTATTTTAGTAGGTGAGGGCAGTTATCTTAAATTTGAAAGGCAAGTTTGAGATCATGTACTCCCTCTATTTACAGATGTGAAACTGAAGTAAGATGGGTGAAATGCCTGGTTTGCTTGTAATCACAAAAAAACTAATTGCAACCATGGTTAGGATCATGATTTTCTGCTTCAATTTCATTGTTATGCATAGTATGGCACCCCCATATAAAGTAGAATTTGTGGGAGAAAAGCATATTTATTTCCCATTTTATATTATGACAATCTCACAGAAAAGACAATTAAACTCTAGGCAATCCTGTGATCCATGCTTTCTACTGGGCATGATTATCTAAAAACCTACCTTTTCCAAATTCATGCATTTTTAACATTCATCATATTTTTAACTCTATACCTTATACGGCTGGGGGGGGGGTGGTAGGAAATCACTCTCTGGAAAAAAAATGGGGAGAAGGGAATAAAGTTTTTTGGGGTCATTTCTGTTGGTACTTATCACCTGGGACTGTCTCCTTTCAATTTTCTTCTATTTTGCCAAATACAGAAATAAAGCAGCACATTGGCGATCAGTTTTAAAGTTGTTTTTCTTTTCTTTTCCATGAGATTTCATCTCCTCTTTATGACTTAAACTAGAGGTCTATAACTCCTTTCATGAAATCCTTGAGGCCAGATGAATTTTGGAATTCAGAATTCAGAAAGATAGCATTTATACATATACTCTACATTATGCAATACTCTCAATGGAGCATGGGGGCAATAAGTTATAATCAAACAAATTAATATTTTAAAAGCAGCTAAATGACTGAATATTAACACTAAATGGGATAAAGGCTATAGATGAGTTCATATTAGGTCAAGTTCTGCAGCCAATGAGTCCTTAAAAATTTTTTAATTTTTATGTTTTTGATGGAGCAAAATAGTGCATGAGTGGGGAAGGGGGAGGGGCAGAGAGAGAGAGAGAGAGAGAGAGAGGTAAGGACAGAATCTCCAGCACTTAAGCTCCATGCTCAGCAGGAAACCCGATGCAGGGTTCGACCCCACCAATGTGAGATCATGACCTGAGCTGAAATCAAGAGTCAAATGCTTAACTCAATGAGCCACCCAGATGCCCCCCAAATTGAGTCCTTAAAAATAAACAAACCTCTCTTCAATTTTCAGAGCTTTTTAGATTTTGGAACTGCAGATAATGGGCTATGACTTATATAATTTCTTTGTGGCTAGTCCCAAATCTCTTTGGTTCTGACTTTTTTCCTATGCTCTCATCTTATTTCCAGCTGACTTGCTAACATCTCAAACTCAACATGCTTAAAACAAAAAATGATCTTTATTCTTCTTTCAAGATATTGTCAATGCTACCATGATTTCCCCATTATCAATATGCCAAATGATGTTTTTAGCTCCCTTCGTAATTTTATGAGTATTATTTTGCTTATGGTAGTTGCTTGCAGCCCTTTCTTTATATTACCACTGACACTATTAGAGTCCAAGTTCCTACCTAAGGTGACAGTATGGTAATATACATTATTACTTATAGATGTGTTATGCTGTAAACTATCACCTTATAATACAAAATTTCATTCTTATAATTTCATCCTATAGAAGTTCAAACTTTCTCCATAGAAATACTTCTAGGTTACTATGATATTTCACAAAAGCCTCATCTACTTAAATTGTGATTTTAGAACTGCAAAAGCTTATCAAGCTTGGCCCAACATGATCCTACTGCCAAAAATGTACCTGTCAGTGGTGGGAGAAGCTTTCCCCCAGCAGGTAACCTCAGGCCAGGGGACATTAGGCCAGGAAGAGCACCAAATATTTTATTCCTACACTGTGATATTTTTATCTGATTCTATATATGATAATATGTATGTGTTCAAAAATGCTAAAGGTAGATTTCATTTAAAAAGGAAAATAAAAGATAGATCCTTCATAAAGAGTAGAGTTGGGTTCTTCAGAGAAAATAGTTCCAGGGACCTATAAAAGTACATTATTCTAGTTAAATGGTTCTGAATCTGGTGTAAAGGCTTTTTAAATTGGGTTTGTAATCACCCAGGGGTATATGCATGTTCCTGGGTCTACGTTGGTGAGCGTGAGTGAGCAAAAAACCAGCAGAAGAAAAGCAAAGATGCGCTGGGGTTACTTAAACCAAAACCATAACGTATCAAACTAAGCATTAAGACAGCATTCTGTAAATGGATGTGATGTATATCATGATTACATAAAACATTTCCTTTGGAACGTCTCATTGTGCATTTCATAAACTGAGAAATGTCCCTTTTGGATTCCTTTAAGGGGTGGTTATAGTTTGATGAAATTAGCACTTGATCTCCACTTTATTTCATGCACCAGTTTGCAACCTTGTGACTAGGACTCATAATCTTGAGAACTTCTCTTCAAGCTTAACAGCTTTTTCTTTTCAGCAAAATGTCACATACCACTCCAAAAGAATCTCAAGTTGTCTTGTTAGCAATTATCAGATAAAAGAGAAATGATACAAATGACAGTCCACAAAAGTCTTTACTGCATGCTTAATAGCAGAAAACAATGAAATAGAACTTAAATTTTAAGAATTCATGAGCTGAGTAATAGTTTCCCTCTAAGGAATAGTGTTTCCGGAAAACTGGAGCTTTATACTGCCATACACAGCTTTGCTTTCATAGTTGGCAGGGTATACATTTCACTTTCCCTGTGGAGTTTATATTAATGGCAATGGCTACCAGCTCTAACTGCATTTCAACATTCTTAATCAATACTCAGGATTCTGGTACAATCTGAAGATGGAAGTGTGCCCCATGTATTCACATCAGCTAAGACTTGGTTCAACAGTATTTTATGGAATGATTTTAAAAATGCGAATTAAATTCTGTATTTTTTCCCTTTTTCTAAATGTGAGAAAGTTTTATTTATTAGAATAAATAGTTGAATGCTTTTCACACTACACAGCCTATATCCTACCCCACCCCCATTCCAAAGGACTCTGCCACTGTTGGTGCAGAGTTTATGATTGAAAAATCAACAAAATCCTACAGCAGAGGATGGAAAGATAGTAAAACATTTGTCTTGTTCACAATACAAATAACATGAAAGCAACATGCAAGGTCAAAGTGAGTAAGTATCTATATATTACTATTAGGGGAGGTGCATTCCATGGCCTAAACTTCCTTCTTTAATGACATTACTCAATTGGATAACCTCCAGCTGATAAAGCTTAGAAGATCAAAAACAGAAATAAAAGATGCAAAAACTATTCATACTATAACTGCTATATTTAAAAATAAAAACCAAAAAGAAATGCAGACTCTTTAAAAGATGTTTATGTTTTAAAAGATATAATATATGAAGTAATATATTATTAAAACAGAATGAGAAGTTAGATTCTATTTTTGCAATAATACAATTTTTGGAAGTCTTACAAATTATTTTGACAGAAAGAGCAGCACTGGATAAATGAAATAAAAATGACAGCAAATGCTTAGAAATGGAAATCTATTAAACAAAGTTTCGTAAAATGAGAATGAATAATCCAGCATCGATGAGTTCTGGCAATTCTTCTCTTCTCCACCCGCCCCATCAATCTACTTTGCTGAAAATGAGGATGTTCTACACTTGGCAGATGAGGCAGAAGACAGTATACTAATGGTTTTTCCACTTGTTAATTTTGACTGTTTCTCAAACAGAAGCAAAATTAACACAAAACTATTAAATACCCTAATTTCAAGTTAACGAAAAGATCTGAAATTAGTGCATAAGCTCTACACATCTACTTAATATAGTAAACGTGGTAAGTTATAGTCCACGTGAATAAGATCTACGCATTTTCTGTCTCTGAACAAAATGAAACATTTTGGCTGAGGTGCCAATTTACATTAGATATTATACTCTTCACATGATGTCTAGGGGATTGTCATGAGGAAATTTTAAAATAGATGTCTCCGTGAGGGGAGTCATCCACAGGGTTTATCTGAGAACGGGACTGCAGGATATGTGAAGGGGATTTCTGTGGGTCTTTCCCCCTCACTCCAAGCCTAAAGATGGGCTTCAGAGGGATCGCTTAGAGAGCTTAATATGATCAGTGGTCACTGTGCATTGACATCTGACATGAAAAATAGGAGGCATTAGCTATCGATTGAGGTACTAGTGGAGAGGGAGTAGGACAAAGAGGAGGGAAAGGAAGACAGGAGGGAGCAGATGAAGCTGCCCTAAGAGCCATACTTCCAGCTATAAGGGTAAATATGCAGGACTGCCTATGTGAACAGAAGGGGACAAGAGGGAAACAAGGCCGTCCTGCAGCCATGTGAAACTCTGCCCAAAAGATCACCCAGGAGGGCAGTGACACTCTAAGAGAGTCTGGATGTACTCATTTCCTTTCCTTTTTTTTTTTTTTTTTTAAAGTTTATTTATTTTGGGGCACCCAGGTGGCTCAGTTGGTTGAGTGTGTGACTTCAGCTCAGGTCATGATCTTGTGGTTTGTGAGTTTGAGCCCCATGTCGGGCTGTGCGCTGACAGCTCAGAGCCTGGAGCCTGCTTCGAATTCTGTGTCTTTCTCTCTCTGCCCCTCCCCTGCTCATACTCTCTCAAGAATAAATAAAAATGTTAAAAATTAAAAAAAAAAATAAAGTTTATTTATTTTGAGAGAGAGACAGAGAGACAGTGAGCAGGAGAGGGGCAGAGAGAGGGAGAGACAGAATCCCAAGCAGGCTCTGTGCTGCCAGCACAGAGCCCAACACGGGGCTCGATCTCACGAACTACGAAATCATGACCCGAGCCAAAATCAAGAGTCAGGTGCTTAAACCAACTAAGCCATCCAGGTGCCCCTGGATGTACCCATTTTCTAAACTGAGACTGGATATATCATATAAAGTGAATGTAAGACTTTTTATTATCTTAGAAAGATGGGATCAAAAACTCATGGATCACCTGAGTTTGCATCCTGTATCAGAGGAACAAGTTATCCTACTAAATACATTTTAAAAGGACAGCAGTAGGCAAAAATTAAAGTTCATTTTTATGATTTCATCAATCTGTAAGTTTTAATTTTTCAATTAAGGCTATATAGCTGAATTAACAAACTGACTATAAATCTGTAAAAAATGCACTTAGGGAGTATTACTACATATTTAAAGTTTCCCCATTCTCACATCTTTTTACTTCCTGTAAGTTCAGTGTTCATCATATTTGAGTTACAAATGTCCTTAAAAGAACATAAGTTACTAAAGAAAAGCCTGCACCAGCTCTCTTCTACAGAGTTTTTTTGTTTGCTTACCTTTGGACAGGTGATTTCCGTCTGCTGGATCATGATGAGAGCTGAAGCTATAAGAGCTCCTTGCCTCACATAGTTCACAGGATCGTTTGTCATCGGTTCTAGCAAATTAATTGCCTCCTGAAAGCATTAAAAAAACTTTAAATAAAGCTGGTATCGCTGGATTTTCAAATTAGTTACTGTCATTCTAAATCAGTGTTTTCATCTAACGTTGTAATAAGTTCATTAAAGACTACCTGGAACTGAGTATGCTTTAAGTTTCAATACAATTGATGGTAAGTGCAAAGGAAGCTTATAGAACACAAGCGCTCCTGTTGTGAAGTAGAGAAGTCAAAAACAAAGTAACAGAAAATGAGATTAATGTTCGATAAACACCTATTATTTTCCAAGCACAGCAATATTTTATGTGTTATCCCATATAGTTCTATTAATCCCAAAACAAACAAACAAAAAACCCACAACATAAAACCATCTTTATAAACAAAGAAACAGAGTAAGAAAGGTTAAGAAATTTGCCCAAAGCCATACAAGTAGAATGACTCCAGGCTAGTCTGACCCCAAAGCCTGGATTAAGTATCCAACTTCCTTCAAATACTAGGGTAAGGTAATGTCTTTGATGATTTTATAAGACCTAACTTAAAAAATTAAATTGATATTTACCAGGATTTCCCTAAAATCATATTCTTCAGAATAATCAGTCCTATGAAAAAAAGGATTCCTTGGTGAAATAAGTTTGGGAGTTCCTGTGTACTATATATCACCCCCTCTTACAGATTCAAAATATATACTGCTTA
Source organism: Neofelis nebulosa (assembly GCF_028018385.1). NCBI lineage: Eukaryota > Metazoa > Chordata > Mammalia > Carnivora > Felidae > Neofelis > Neofelis nebulosa. Next base: position 8,574,728 of record NC_080783.1, read on the forward strand.
TCAAATACTCTACAAATGTACATATCCTAGCAAAAGCTCCAAAAAGTCTTATTAAAGAAATCACTTGAACTTTGTATTTGTCCACTGTATTTGACCAAGAACTCTTTTGCCCTACTAACTTCTATTAACACCCTGTGGAACCTTAGTTAAGTGCCACGTTATAACATTCCTTCTAAGGTCCTTGGTAGGTATAAATCTAGAGGAACAGAGAAATGGGTTTACAAGATAATCAAACTTATTTCTTAATATAATATACCATTTCTTAAATATCCTTTGTTTCAAGGCCAAGGAAAGAAAAAGTTAAATCCTTTTTCTTGGGAAAACATTTTCAGTTTTCTTTACATGTGGATTTATTTATTTGTTTATTTATTTATTTAAAATCAGTGCTGTTAACAGATACTATACACACCAGGTAAGTGTATTCTTTCTCCCCATTTCACTGAAAAATGTCATGACATTGTGCAGAGGAGCAAGTTTTTCAACTATTACTCATAATGCTGGCAATACTGTTTCTAAGATAGTCATGATACAAATATAACCAAATTTCCAGCTTGTAAGTTAAAAGACACTAACTTGGTCTTTGAGCTATGTGATATAACCTCAGCGATAGATATTTTAGAATAAACAGGTGTTTCAGGTTTTTAAGAACCAAACATAAAGCACCAAACCTTGGTCAGATAGGTACTGATATGGAGACCACGCAAACTGTCTAGAAACAAAGCAGACTTGCTTAGTAGGAGTAATAAAAATTTCTCATTGAATTAACTTGTTCAGATGCTGTGTCTCAAACAACATTTGCTCCTAGATATCATATTAAGGTTAGAATAATCTGGAAAGAAAAAAAATCTAACTTAAAATATTTAACTTATGAGGCCTGCCATAAATGTCTACTGAAGACCTGAGGGAGAAAATACTTTGAAAAACATCTATCTATATTTTTCCTTTGTTTACAGATGTATCCCAGAAAAAAAAATGAAGGCCAATTTCTATAAACTGTATTTTATATACTTAATGATATTTGTATTTTATTAAAAAAAATTTTTTTTGAGAGAGAGAAAGACATCACATGTGACTGGGGGAGAGGGGCAGAGGGAGACAGAATCTTAAGCAGGTGCCATACTCAGGGCGGAGCCCAATGTGGGGCTTGATCCCATGACCTGGGATCCCATGATCTCATGACCTGAGATGAAATCAAGAGTCAGATGCTCAACCAACTGAGCCACCCAGGTGCCCCTACCCAATGATATTTCCAATAAAACTGCAGATATATTCTCATGTAAGAAATTCTCCCCCAAAAGAAACAAAAGCATTTTAAAAACAAATCTCTGTGATGACAGACTATGTCCAACTTGTTCACTATCATATCCTTAAATGATCTCCACCCCATCATTGATTTTTTTAAATTAAAATTTTTTATGTGTTTATTTTTGAGAGAGACAGCGCGCACGTGTGCGCATGAGTGGGGGAGGGGCAGAGAAGAGCGAGACAAAGAATCCGAAGCAGGTTCCAGGCTCTAAGCTGTCAGCACAGAGCCTGACACAGGGCTTGAACTCATGAAAAGCGAGATCATGTCCTGAGCTGAAGTTGGACTATTAACCAACTGAGCCACCCAGGCCCCCCAGCCCCCAATCACTGGTTTGACAAATATTTAGTGAAACCTACTGTGTGCCAGGTCTGACCTTAGATTCCAGCAATGAACATTGTGTTCTCAGGGACCTTACAATTCAGTGGAGGGGAGATAGACAACAAATAAACAGGTGTAAAAATACGTTGGGTGGTGATAAGTGCCATGATGAAAAATAAAGCAGGGTAAGGACATGAATGAGAAATACTGGAAGGGAATGTTTCTCTATAAATTTTTATGTAATTCTTGTCACATGTAGTGAAAATGCCCATATTAATTCCTAGCTTCAGTAACATTTTACAGGACTAGTAAAAGTTATTAGTATCCAATACTAATACCCTTTATTTGAGAAAAAGTCAAGCAAATTAAAATTTAATTCCTGGATCAATCAATAAATACCTATGTTTTATTTTATCTAGTTTGGACAACAGAGGATAAAAAAATGATTCCTTCTGGGGCACTGGGGTGGCTCAGCTGAGTGTATGGCTAGCTCAGGTCACGATTCCATGGTTTGTGAGTTCAAGCCCCACATCGGGCTTGCTGCTGTCAACACAGAGCTTGCTTTTTGGATCCTTTGTCTCCCTCTTCCTCTCTGCCCGTCTCCGCTCATGCTCTCTCTCAAAAATGAATAAACATTCAAAGTGTTCTCCTTCTCTCTGATGTAAAGACATCAGAAGCATACCCTAATTATGTTCTTGTTCTAGATGTTCTCATTCTCGTTATGTTCGTGTTCCCTCATGCACTCCATTAAAACAAAAAAGTTTGGGGCGCCTGAGTGGCTCAGTCCTCAAGCATCTGACTTCGGCTCAGGTCATGATCTCACAGTTCGTGAGTTTGAGTCCCAGGTCCAGTGAGCTCGAGCTCTGCTTCAGGGGAGCCCTGCTTCTCTCTCTCTCTGCCCCTTGCTCATTTGTACCCTCTCTCTCTCAAAAAAAAAAAAAAAGGAAAAAAAAGTTCAGCTTGGGGCAGTGGTCAAGGTGTGTCCATTTGTGTTATGAAAGGCAAAAAATGTTATGATTAGGTCACTGCTATAAATCAAGAATACTTGTTTAAGCAACAGTGCATTTCTTTATGAATCTCATGATGAACTGTACTTTCCAATCATCTACTTATCTAACCCAACTCTTTATTTTGTCACTTTTGAGGACTTAACAAATATCAGGTTATCTGTTATTTTTGTGAGGAGAGATGAGGCAAATGGCACTTAAAGTGATTTGTTTAAAATAAAACAAAAAAAGAAATCAAAGCGGATTGATTTTGGTGCTCTTATACGAGAATTTTGATTTCCACACTACTAATCATGAAAATTAAACATGTAAATTACCATTTAAAATGACCAAATTCTTTAAAGAAAAAAGTATTTTATCTTTTTCTTTTTTGAAAGAAATCAATGCTCTCAAAGAGAAATTCAACAGCATGTCTCCATTATAGCCACCCCATGGAATGTGGTTTGTTCTATTTTAATTAAAAAAAATTTTTTTTTTAATTTAAATAATCTCTGGGGCACCTGGGTGGCTTAGTCAGTTAACTCTGGCTCAGGTCATGATCTCATGGTTCCTGAGTTTGAGCCCTGCATCAGGCTCTGTGCTGACAGCTCGGAGCGTGGAGCCTGCTTCAGATTCTATGCCTCCTTCTCTCTCTGCTCCTCCCCTCCTTGAGCTCTGTCTCTCTCTCAAAAAATAAACAGTAAAAAAAATTTTTTTTTTTTTTTTTTTTTTTTTTTAAATTTTTTTTTTCAACGTTTTTTATTTATTTTTGGGACAGAGAGAGACAGAGCATGAACGGGGGAGGGGCAGAGAGAGAGGGAGACACAGAATTGGAAACAGGCTCCAGGCTCCGAGCCATCAGCCCAGAGCCTGACGCGGGGCTCGAACTCACGGACCGCGAGATCGTGACCTGGCTGAAGTCGGACGCTTAACCGACTGCGCCACCCAGGCGCCCCAACAGTAAAAAAAATTTAAAAAAAATTTAAGTACTCTCTATACCGAACACGGGGCTCAAACTCATGACCCCGAGATCAAGAGTCACACACTCTTCCAACTGAGCCAGGTAGGCTCCCCTGGTTTGTTCATAACTGGCTTTGAGCAATCCAGCATAGTAAAGTGAGGAAGGAAGTTCTGGTAAGCTTTGTGAGGCAAGTTTACTCTTACAGATCACACCACACTTGTATTTTTGCAGCAGATGCATAAACTTCTCTGCGAGGGAAAACAGTCTGGTGCCAGGAAAGAACTGACCCCACTGGCTTTGGACTTTACCTTGTTTCCGGTACCAGCACAGCAGATGCCTAGGGCCATAGCAGCTCCATAACGCACGTGAGGATTGTAACTCTCTGACAACAATGAAACGACGCTGGGGCACTGTTCAGGGGTCCTGAGAAGAATAGAGAAAGTGAAGATAGTGTTACAGGTAAAATATTTTAAATCAAGATGGAAGAATTTTAACCAAATTTTTGTAACTTATGGAAAACAATAATTATATTTCACACAGAAGTCGGAGAATTAAAAATCCACGGAATTCCAATTATTGACATTAAAAATCTATCTTCAATATTCAGAGAACATACACAAAGAAAGTGGAACGTATCAGTGATTCCTCAACCACAGCTCTGCCTTAGAGCATTACAGTCATTCCCTCATGCCTCCTCCATTGTGGAAAATAACCATGGGGAGCACACAATGCTCTACATCAATTCTTATATTTCCTGCTTACTGTGTTTTCAGAAGACAAAAGTTGTTACAGAGACTCCGTATGTTTCCAAAGTGGAACACAAGATTTGAGTCACCCAGTATTACTGATTGAATATAAAATTGGTAAATATGCCTTAATAATGAAAAAATTCTGTTTTCAATTATTTTTGTGTTGGTAAGAACAGAAACTGTTCTCTTCTCATCCTCTTCATATACTTCGGCCAAGACCAAAAAAATAGGATGACCCTGACTAATGAAGTACCTGACTCATTAAAAGACTACCCTGTTATAGTGATTACTCTTTAGGGGGCAGCAGGATAGGGGTAGTAACTAGAAATGAGTGTAAGGGGAATGTATGGGAGGCTGATAATGATCTTGAACTGGGTGTGTGTTATACACTGTGTTTGTTCAGTTGTGAAAATTCATGAAGCTGTTGGCTGATTATGTGCATATTTTTGGATATTACATTCAATAACAACTTAAAAAAAACACTACCATATACTACATTTAATAAAAATCTTTTAAAAGACGATCTTGTTGTGAATGAAACAGTAATTACCTACAGACCAATTAAAATCTATAACTCTGTTTGAACTATCCTCTAGCCTCAAATTCTAGTAAGTGGCAAACTCAAATTTCAAATGGAATAGAGGCAAATTGATGAAAACCATCCAGAAAAGTGGAATTTTGCTACAAGAGAAAGTTGGATTATTTACTGCTTACAACAGAGTCCATCATTCTTTCTCGAAAATGTTCTCAGTTTGACTAAGTTTCCTACTAGGAATAATCTATAAATAATACTAATGACAACACCATCGAGAAAAAATTTGGGGCTGTGAAAGATTCAGTGCACTAGGAAACAGAAGATCTGGGTTCTAGTCCTAGTTTTGCTAATTTCTTAGTATGTGACATTAGGCAAGTCACTTTCTTCTTTTTGTAATTACAGATAACTTTAAAAAAAAAATTTTTTTTTTTAACGTTTATTTACTTTTGAGACAGGGAGAGACAGAGCATGAATGGGGGAGGGTCAGAGAGAGAGAGGGAGACACAGAATCTGAAACAGGCTCCAGGCTCTGAGCTGTCAGCACAGAGCCCGACACGGGGCTCGAACTCACAAACCGTGAGATCATGACCTGAGGTGAAATCAGACGCTTAACCAACTGAGCCACCCAGGCGCCCCGATAACTTTTCTTTTTGCAGGAGTAATATAAAAAACAAAATGAGCAAATAATTAAAAATACAGTAATAACATACATACCTTCAGTTAATGCATAGTGACATAAATAACAATATGTTACATAAAAGGAAGCCATAAAGTCAGAAACCCATGTTCCAGTTCCTGTTTTGCCTCTAAACAGCTGAGATAATTTAGACAAGATTCAATGAACCAAACATTCTGGGCTTCCTTTCTATGTATGAAAAAAGAAGAATGGGACTAGAAGTTCCATAATGTCTGTCCCACTTTACAATTAGCTTTGGTTCATAGCTTTTAATGAATCAAACATCAAAGGTTTTCAATGTTCATTATTACAGGACATTTCTTCAATGAGAAATATTCCTATGAGACTTAAAGTGGTATTACACCAATACGTTGTTGGAGAGTCATTCTGCAACTTATAGTTTACTTTTATTTAACTTTTATTTTTCACTCCTATTAGGCTAAGAACTTAGAGCTCTGTCCATAACTCGATACTAAAATTCTCTGACCAACTCAAGGATTCTGTCACCAAATTAATTACAAATAAAACCAACTCAAGACTGAACATATCCCAAGGGCTAATACTGTGTTTTCTATATATTTTATTTTCCATAAATTATTAGCAGAGTGCTTGATACTAAAGACAAAATAATTTTTATTATTTAGTAAAACGTAAAAGGAACCAAGATAAATTTATAGTTACAGACTTAAACAGTAAGTATTTTTACTAGGTTCAAAGCCTAATGGTTAATTAACCTCTGGCAGAGGGTGGGGTGGGGGTGGGGGCGGGAATCAAAACCTTCCCTGTTCCCTTGCCCTCTGAAGTTTATAATTTAGCTGCATAATCAAAAAAAGGGAAAGTTAACAAGTACCTGTGCTGCCCCATTAGGGCTAATTGAGTGTCTTAATTTTATTGTGCTTTAAAGTTCTCAGTAGGGAGACCACACAGAGGGCTAGGTAAAGCCTGCTTGAAAAAATGAAACACCAGTTGAAATAGGTACCTAATTCTTTTTTTAAAAGTTTATTTATTTATTTGTGGGGAGGGGGGGGAGAGAGAGAGAGAGAGAGAGAGAGAGAAAGAGAGAGAAAGAGAGAGTCTCAAGCAGGCTCCGCACTGTCAGTGCAGTGGCCAATGCAGGGCTCAAACTCAGGAACCATGAGATCATGACCCGAGCCAGTTGGACACTTAACCATTTGAGCCACCCAAGTGCTCCAGTACCTAATTCTAATTTGTTGTTTCAGTACAATTTCTGGGCTTGTAGTCAACAGTCAACTTGCCAACTTTATTATCTATACAAACTTACCGTAGAGCAGGAACTATGCAAGGGAATATGCACAAGTCACTGCTATATCATCTGATCATACATGCATATATGAACTCCTTTCTCTCAACATACTGGCTATTAACTACTGTTTCTTTACTAATATTTTGTGCAACCTCAACATCAAATCATATTAATAAATCAAATGTTTTCAAGAATATGGTGTCTTTTTTCTAATCCTTCACTAGAGAAGGAAAAATACAGCAATATAAGTATATAGGCAGAAACACTGTTCTATGCACATGGGGTCTATCACACTGGCAATCTGCTGAGGCCATAAACCTCAGGGTAGTCCTTCGGTATAACTGTGAATTTATAATTCTCACTAGGTTAAGTGCCATAGGAATAACATAATGACAAAGGAATTAAGAATACAGGGGCATCTGGGTGGCTCAACCTGTTAAGCGTCTGACTTTGGCTCCAGTCATGATCTCACAGTTGGTGAGTTCAAGCCCCACAAGGGGCTCTCTGCTGTCAGCGTGGAGCCTGCTTCAGATCCTCTGTCCCCTTTCCCTTTTGCCCTTCCCCTGCTCTCTCTCAAAAACTAAACTTTAAAAAAGAATTAAAAAAAAAAAAAAAAAAAAGGATATACACTCTGTTACCCCAAATAGCCAAAGTAATGTTGAAAAGGAAAATCAAAACTGGAGGCATCACAATTCTGGACTTTACGCTGCATTACAAAGCTCTAATCATCAAGACAGTATGGTACTGGCACAAAAACAGACACATAGATCAATGGAATAGAATAGAGAACCCAGAAATGGACTCACATATGTATGGCCAATTAATCATCAACAAAGCAGGAAAGAATATCCAATGGAAAAAAGACAGCCTCTTCAGCAAATGGTGTTGGGAAAACTGGACAGCAACATGCAGAAGAATGAACCTAAACCACTTTCTTACACCATACACAAAAATAAACTCAAAATGGATGAAAGACCTAAATATAAGACAGGAAACCATTAAAATCCTACAGAAGAAAACAGGCAACAATCTCTCTGACCTCGGCCACAGCAATTTCTTACTAGACATGTCGCCTGGAGGCAAGGGAAACAAAGCAAAAATGAACTACTGGGACCTCATCAAGATAAAAAGCTTCTGCACAGCAAAGGAAACAATCAGCAAAACTAAAAGGCAACCACAGGAATGAGAGAAGATATTTGCAAATGACATATCAGATAAAGGGTTAGTATCCAAAATCTAAAAAGAAGTTATCAAACTCAACACCCAAAAAATGAGTAATCCAGTAAAGAAATGGGCAAAAGACATGAACAGACACTGCGAAAGAAGACATCCAGATGGCTAACAGACACATGAAAAGATAGTCAACATCACTCATCATCAGGGAAATACAAATCAAAACCACAATGAGATATTACCTCACACCTGTCAGAATGGCTAAAATTAACAACTCAGGCAACAACAGATGTTGGCAAGGATGCGGAGAAAGGGGAACACTTTCGCACTGCTGGTGGGAATGCAAACTGGAAATACAGCCACCCTGGAAAACAGTATGGAGGTTCCTCAAAAAATAAAAAATAGAACTACCCTAAGATCCAGTAATTGCACTACTAAGTATTTATCCAAAGGATAAAAAAAATGCTGATTTGAAGGGGCACATGCACACCAATATTTATAGTAGTGCTATCAACAATAGCCGAATTATGGTAAGAGCCCAAATGTCCATCAACTTACAAATGGATAAAGAAGATGTGGTGTATATATTATATATATACATATTATATATGTATATATATAATGTATAAGAAACAAAACAGATGAACATATGTATAATGTATAAGAAACAAAACAGATGAACATAGGGGAAGGGAAGGAAAAATAAGATAAAAACAGAGAGGCAAACAATAAGAGACTCTTAAACAGAACAAAACTGATGGCTGCTGGAGGGGTGTTGGGTGGGGATATGGGTTAAATCAGTGATGGGCATTAAGGAGGGCCCTTGGTGAGAATAGCACTGGATGTTATACGTAAGTGATGAATAACTAAATTCTATTCCTGAAACTACTATTACACTATGTTAACTTGGATTTAAATAAAATAAATAAATAAAATGAATATACACCCTGTTAAACTCCCTTGTATTCACTACCAAAAGATTAAATAAGCTAAGTAGTACCCTGAATTTCAAAGTGCCTACAATGTCTTCAACCAAATATACGACAAACACCTCAACCAACAGACAGAATTCCATACAGAAAGAGGAATAAGGGCCAGCCCTCCTGTAAACTGCTTCCCTTCCCATGACATTTCATTTACACACCCAGGAAACTCACATCTTTCTTTAATCATTCTATTCTCTCATTCCCCATATCTTATCTACCACCAAGTCATGTGAAACCCTTAAATCTTGTTTCTGTTTCCACTGCCTGTTTCAGGCCTCAATAATCTCTCACTGGAAGTAACAGTGACTCCTTAAATAATCTCTCTGCCTTCTTTTCCTCTTGCCTTCATTTTGCTGTGGTAGGGAGAACAACATGGGTTTGGAATCAGAAAGACCTGAATTCCAATTCCAGCACAGCCAATTAATAACAGAGTGGCAACCACTAAATCCCTCTGAGCCTTAACTGCATTACCCATAATATGGTATCTGTTCCACCTTATTTATGCTGGGGAGAGTTGGTGGGATGTATGACAGACAGAGTAGAATACCGTATTATAATGACTGAAATCTAAATGCATTACCAGAAATTGTCTTTGGATCAGAACCAGGAATTTGGTTACTCTAGCTGTGGTTTGGGTTCTTACTTGTAAAAAAGGGAAGGTAGTAACTCATGCCCAAATATTCATGCAAAATAATATAAAGTGAGTTGGATATTAAACCTAGAAAGCTCGTTGTATTCAGAGTCCTGACCTCCAGATATCCTCACCAAGTTTTTAAGGAGCTAATGGCACAGAATTTACCCACTCATCCCTTGGCTGCAGCCAGGGTAAGACATTCCAGGGAAAACTGACTAACACAAAAGAGCTTATTCTAAATGTATCTTAAAACTTCATTTATTTCATGATGTTCTTATTAAAAAAGTATTATACTTAGAATAAGATATTAATAGTTTCATAAGGTTCAGAGAAAATTTTGCCAGCAAACATAAATACTGGGAGCTTAATGCAGAGCTTTATCTAGTTGATTACCATAAAGACTGAAATAGGTTGTGAGGCTATAAACTCAAAGAACATAAAAAAATTCTTGTCAAATTTCTCAGTCTATAACAGTTCCAATCCTGACACATTCTTCGGTTTAAGTGTTAAGACAAGAAATTATAAATTCTTTAATAAATTAGCTTAGACATTCAGTCCCTTCAAGAGTACAATAAAGCCAGAATATTCTATGTTTAATTTTTAGCAAGTAGCTCTAAAAGGACAAAAGATCTTTCTAAGCAATGATTGGAATGTAAATATTCGCTGAAAGCAAAATTTCTACACATTAATCTTTGTCTAAACATTATAATATATGTAGAATGTATGTATAAATATAAAAATTTTAAAGTAAGTTAATAAATGAATAAGTGGTAAAATAATTATCAACATCACTTTGAGGCTTGGAATGAATTAATGGACTTCAGGATAATTATCAATGACTACTGATATCATAAAAATGGAAACAAGTACACCTTATGTGTACTGCCAGCCCTGTCCCTCCAAAGGGGGGAGGGGAGGGGGGAGGGAGGGAGGGGGGGAGAGAGAGAGAGAGAGAGAGAGAGAGAAGAGGAGAGGAGAGTGAGAGGGAGGGAGGGAGAGAAACTGAGCCTCAATGTGATCAACCAAGCTCCGATATCCAATTATCAATTTACAGGAAATAGAGAAGACTAAAAACCACACTATTTTACATACAGGGATGCAGGGTGCAATTAGCAAAACCCATACTGTGGAAACTTGACAGTAATAATGACCTTGTTTCTTCAACAAATAAACTTCAAGAAGGAAACAAAAAGAGGCGAGGAAAAGCAAGAGATGGGGAGAAATTAAATTAAAAGAAAATACACCAAATCTTTAATAGTAGCCCATAAGGCTTTCTTTCAGTTATTTTAGATAATTCTGACACTACTTAACTCTTAGCTTTTCTAAAAAATTCTCTCAGATAACATCACGAAATAATTCCTGTCATTTGATATACTTTCCTCAGACTCAGATCAGCATTTATAATAAAGTATTTAAATGACTTATCCCTGATCAGCAATAAAAACTCACCTCATCTCTATGTCTCCATGAACATATTTAAAAAAATAAATGTCTAGAAGTGATCAAGTCACAGGAAAATAGTGGATTTTGTTTTATTGGAGAGGGGGAGGTAGAGAGCAAGGGATTCAACAGTTTGGAAACCACTGTATTAGCATAAAATGTATCACATACGACAGCTTTTTTTCACATATTTATGTTTTGGTATGTTAAATTTAAAAGTGTATTTACTCAATTATAAATTTGTTAGCTGCATTTGTTTTTAACAATGGAGCTAAAAGTAGTGGGAATTGTAGCAACTTTTCTTGTTCTCCTTTACTTTTTGGTTTATAAAAATAAAAAAGTGAATATCATTAGGATAAAAAGCAGAGAGATAGATTTTTTGAATTTTATTTTCATCACAATATAAAAAAGATACATCAAATATGCATTATCAGGAAAATAACCGAAAAAGAAGGAAGCAGTTTTGTTTCCCAAGCATACTTTTATCCCATAAACTTCCATATCACAAGCTACTGCTATGTGTGGATTTCCACTTTATCAGTTTATATCTACCTACTACATGTAAAGTACCAAGAAAACAAAAACAAAATTACACAGATCCTGTCCTAAACCTTACAAATTTAGTCCTACCTTTAATATATACATATATTTTTAAATCATTTTACTAGACTTCAGATAACTAAAAATAGCTACAGTTTTAGATAAGCTTTTGCTTTATTTCCAAACAGATTGATTTCTTTCAGGTGCTACCAAAGTAGGGCAAAAATATCTCAAAAGGGAGAAGAGAGCAGCTTCATAAGATTTATAAATACAAAAGGGCATCTGGGTGGCTCAGTCAGTTAAGTGTCTGACCTCAGCTCAGGTCATGATCTCATGGTTCACGAGTTTGAGTCCCACATCAGGCTCTCTGCTGACAGTGTGGAGCCTGCTTTGGATCCTGTCCCCACCTCTCTCTGCCTCTCCTGCTCGTGTGCTCTCTCTCAAAAATAAACATTAAAAAAATTTATAAATACAGAGAAATTGCTACTTCACCATAATAAGAAACATGGTTCTTAAAATATCAAATTTCAGGGGTTCCTGGTGGCTCAGTCGCTTAAGCATCTGACTGTTGGTTTCAGCTCAGGTCATGATCTCATCATATGTGAGTTCGAGCCCCTTGCTTGGGATTCTCTCTCTCTCTCTCTCTCTCTCTGCCCCTCCCTCACTCGTGTTCTCACATTCTCTCAAAATAAACTTTAAAAAAAGGAGGGATTTCTTTAAAAATATATCAAATTGCATCCCTGTATCTAGAGAAATCTGTAATATTAAAAAAGTTATAGTATATTATTAGTACATTCCCACCAGCCCTTAAAATGGCCAAACCAAGAAAAGTCTACAGTATGAGTGGGATGCTATTAACTTGTAGATTATTAAAGATTTCATTGGTATTTCCTTGATTTTATAAAAATGAAAATGTACCTCAATTCTCAGAAAGTTTAATTCATTTCTGATATTTAAATAAGTGTCCCGATGATAAAAGTCTGTTTATAATAGCTGATTACAGGGATTACTGAAGACTTGCAGAGCTGAGCAACTTTACATAAAAATATTTGGATCTTTTATGATCATCAACTATAATTCCAGGTATAAGAGTTCTTTTGATTAAAGGACATTGCCATTTCATGACATCAAGTTGTATTATAGAGTTTCACTGATATTTTAAGAAATCTTATTCTTCTGTTCTTGACAAAAGTAGATAGTCATAGGCAGCTCTGTCTGGCATTAACAATCTGGCAAAAACTGTCGGAATCAACCTGTATAGAACTCTGCAATCTAGTCAAAAACTTACAACAACCAGGGGACAGCTTAAGGAATCATTGTTGTAAGGGAGGGCTGTGACATTTTCAACTGCCTGCCTACCACCCCTACTCCCGAGATTGGTGGGTTCAGTGGAGAGCATGGCCTGTGTCCTGGTACAGGCTGCTAATGAGAGAGAGAAAGGAAGACTATTCTCACAGAATTGTGGCTATGTTTCAACCTGTCTGGTGGCTCCTTGAAGCACCAGTGCACAGTCTGCCTTTGTTTCACCAAACTTAGAGTACTCCCAGGGCTGCAGCAACTTCCCAGGTGATATTTGCTGAAAACACTTAAAGGCGAAAGTATTGGCCATAACCGGGGTTAATAGGATAGGAAATAAACAGACCAAAAAGCTTGGAAAGAAAGAGGCTGGGAAAGGAGATATGTGGAGTTAATAAGGGCTTCTAAAAGCTCCCGCGTATACTGGGGGAATTGAGAATACCACACGCATACTCAGGGCTGGATGCATACTCAGGAAAGGCCTGAGAACTGTAAACTTTCATCTCAGGCTGTGCACAAACAGGAGGCGAAAGCTAAGGCAGAGTGGTAAATGACCTGGTTAAGTGCTGAAGGAGCGCCCTAGCATACAGCCAATTTGCAAATAGTCTTTTTCCTTTTCCTTTGATTTTTCTTTTCTTGGCTCCAGGCAATGAAGGAAACTCTAGCAAAAACACTAACTGAACACTAAGCTAATGTAACACAGACTTCAGTGGCCATTCATGAGAAAGAATACAGACTTTATAACACTACTTTAGAAAAGTCACCAATCTATAACAAGCAGCAATAATAAACCCTTGCAAGGGGGGAAGAGTCTGATTTCCTTTGTTGCCACAGTATAATATTCAAAATACCCAGTTTTCAATAAAAAATTAAGAGTCATGCAAAGAAGTAAGAAAGTACAGCCCATTCAGAGGAAGATAAGAAATTAATAGGGGTGCCTGGGTGGCTCAGTCGGTTAAGTATCTGACTCTTTGATTTCAGCTCAGGTCATGATCTCACAGTTCCATGAGTTGGAGTGCCACTCTGTGCCGGTAATGTGGAGCCTGCCTGGGATTCTCTCTCTCCCTCTGCCCCTCCCCACTCATGCATGCTCTCTCCCCCCACCCCTCTTTCAAAAAAAAAAAAAAAATGTAAGTCACAGTAAGGGGTATTGGAAGAGCCAGGAGAGGAGCGTTTAACAGTATTAATTATGGCACTCAGAGTAGGCTTCAATGATTAAGTGATATTTAGGCAAGGACAGGAAGGCAGTGAGGAAGCAAGCCAAGTGGTTATGTGGGGGAAGAGTGTATCAGGTAGAGGAAACAGCTCATGCATATCCCTATGCTGGAACAATGCCAGGCATGTTTGCGAAGCAGCAAAGGCCAATGGTTTGAGTGTCATGAAGAAGGGGAAGAATAGTTGAAACTATGGCCAAATCATAAAAGCTTTACAGGAACTTTATAGGCCAGGGGTTTATTAGAACTTTGGCTTTTACTGTGAGTGAAATTAAGGGCCAATGGAGAATTCTGAACAAAGGAATTATATGATCTGACTTGTGTTAAAAGGGTCATTTTGGCTGCTTTACTGAGAATAGAGGGCAAAGGTAGAAGAAAGAAGACTGGTTAAGAGGCTACCTGGAAATCCAGTCAAGATATGATGGTGACTTAGTAAGGTAAGATGGCAGCAGTAGATGTGGGGGGGGGAAATTCAGTGTATAATATATATATACATACATACATATATATATATATATACACACACACACATGTGTATATATGTATACACACGCATATATATACATGTGTATATATACAGTGTGTATATATATATGTACATGTATACACATATACATATATGTGTGTGTGTGTATACACACACACACACACACACACACACACACACACACACACTGAAGGTAGAACCAACAAGATATTTTAAGTTTATTTTTTTATTTTGAAGTGGCGGGGGGGGGGGGGCGGGCAGAGGCAGAGAGAATGGCAAGCAGGCTCTGTGCCACTAGCACAGAGCCATATGCGGGCTCAAACTCACATGTTGGGAGATCATGACCTGAGCCGAAACGAGGAGTTGGACGCTTAAACGACCGAGCTTTCCAAGTGCCCCAACAAGATTTCTTGACGGATAACATGCAGAATGTGAGAAAAAGAGAGTGGAAGGATGCAAATACCTTTGCCAGAGATAAAGAAACCAATACATAGAGCAGATTCGGAGGGAAAGAGCAGAAGTTCAGTTTTAGACAATCTGAGTCTTAGACTGCTCTTTTAAGTCAAAGAATCTGTTCCATAAATTAAAAGGAGGTGCCTGGATGGCTCAGTCAGTTAAACACCTGACTCTTGATCTCAGTTCAGGTCATGATTTCATGGTTCGTGGGATCAAGCCCCATATTGGGATCTGCACTGAAATCTTGGAGCCTGCCTGGGATTCTTTTTCTCCCTCTCTCTGTGCCTCGTCTCTGCTCATGCACTCTCTCTTTCAAAATAAATAAATAAACTTAAAAAATAAAAAAGTTAATTAAAAAGGCACCAGGGACAAAATGCATTATTTTAGAAAAAATGCACCAATTATTAGAGTCTGAATCTGAACTTTTAGCTACTTTAGTAAGAATTTATCTGGAGTTCTTGGTAAATGAGATATTCCACACAAACGAAGTTTCCAGATATCCGAAATTTCATCCAACTAGTATGAACTGTACTTTTATATAATTGTCATTTGGGATGGCAATCTTTTAAAAAATGCATTTCACATATTCCTGCCATCTAAAACAGAGCTAAATAAAGATGACTTAACCTTTTCTTAAATATGTAGAAGTAACCACTCTGGTAGCAAGTATTATACCACATAAAATTGTGAAGGGCTGAGTTACAGGTGAGCCACAAGCCTCTATTCTGAGTAGACCTACATGCCTACACTTTGTATTTCCTGTTTCTTCAGCGGACCCCTTTTGCTATCACCAAAGTGCCTGTCCACCTTTTAATTTGTTAATCTACTTATGGAGTAGGCATCGAAATGTTTGTTAAAATGGTCTCAAGAGTGAATTTATCACTGAACTTTTTCTTGAAGTTTCTTTATTTATTTTTGAGAGAGAGAGTGAGTGCGAGCAGGGGAAAAGCAGAGAGAGAGGGAGATAGAGAATCCCAAGCAGACTCTGCACTCATGTGGAACCCAATGCAGGGCTCGATCTCACGACCGTTAGTTAGATCATGACCTGATATGAAATCAAGAGACACTTAATCGACTGAGCCACCCAGGCGCCCCTATCACTGACCATTCTTTTGTACTATTTAGATTTACCACCATGTGCAAGTGGTATTTTCATTAAAGAGGAGAGAGAGACATGTTTCTGTGAGTATATATGTAAAGGGATTTGGATTGAGGACTTATAGGCTGCTTTCCATCTAACATGCGTGAGTTTTTAGAGGGCTTATAGTTATTGCCAACTGAGAGACTTGTCTACCTTTCATCTATTTATTATTATCTTGCTTTTTTCCTGATTATCAGCTATACTTCTAAGAACCCAAAGTTGCCAAACAAGTAGTTTGAACTAGCTATGTTCCCTAGCCATTAAACTAATTTAAAAATAGAAAAAAATAATCCAACCACCAATTTTAACTACTTATACTTACGATTAAAAAAAAGGTGAGCGAATGTGGGTGAGAGGGTTAGTACTGGTAAAGTAGTATAATAGTAATGGTCATCATTTTAAAAATATACTCCATGAATATTTTAATAAATTTTATCTAGAGGGGCACCTGGGTGGTTCAGTAGGTTAAGCGTCTGATTTTGGCTCAGGTCATGATCTTACGGTTCATGAGTTCAAAACCCCTGTCAGGCTTTGTGCTGACAGTTTGGAGCCTGAAGCCTGCTTCAGATTCTGTGTCTCCCTCTCTCTCTGCCCCTCCTTTGTTTGTGTGCTGTCTCTCAAAAATAAATAAACATTGAAAGAATAATAAACAAACATGGTATCTATAAACACAAATCCATGAAGGTATCTATAAACATAAACTTGTTTCAGACAAGTCTTTTCATTGAATATAATGTTCCTATTGTGTGACAGGTACTAAACTGTGATTCAGAATAAAGCAGTGTTTCAGAATATTTCCATATTCCTAAAGAGAATCCTGGAACATTAAAATCCACTTGAATATTATTTTACATGTTTTCATACTCAAAATTCATAGCAAATATTTTTTATAAAATACTGAATTTTGAGTTAAAAAAAAACACAAATATTGAACAAAATCTCAATTGCTCAGTAGAACTGAAATGAATCAAGTATCTTCCACACAAGCTAAGGAATATAAATTTGAAACAGAAAAAGGGCACAAATGCTATGGCTGACCTGGAAGTAATTAAGCACTTTAAAAATGAGGATCTATGGGGCACCTGGGTGGCTCAACTGGTAAAGTGTCCGACTTCAACTCAGGTCATTATCTTGTGGTTCATAAGTCGAGCCCCACATTGGGCTCTGTGCTGACAACTCAGAGCCTGGAGTCTGCTTCGGATTCTGTCTCCCTATCTCTGCCCCTCCCCCACTAGTGCTCTGTCTCTGTCTTCCAAAAATAAATAAATGTCAAAAAAAAAATTAAAATGAGGGATCTATGATGATCTTTTAAAAGGAAATTTTGAGAATGCTAGAAGTTCTAATGCTAATAAGCTAGTCTTACAGTTTAGAAAAACTTTGCATAGCTGTTAAAATTTTTATATCAATTTTCTAAAATAAGGCAGAAATATATTTTCATTACATTCTGTATGCTTTCCCCAATATATCTGTGGAGGAAAAAAAAAAAACTGCCGAAGAACCGACTCCCCAATCCAGAGGACATCTGCTTGAAAAATGAGCAATGAAAGTTTCTGCTAAAACCTATGTATACAAGTAGAATGTAGACCTTTCTGCACTCTTCTATATAAGGTTGCAACCAGAGAGAATTAATTGTGTTCCACAGCAAACACATAAAAGCTGGATAAGAATCATGTTTTGAAACTAGAACTCTGGAAATTACTGTAAGGCTCACAGGGCAGAATCTTCACAGAATGCAAGCTCCAGAATTTCTAGACTTTTTTTTTTCTCAAATGGGAAAAACAGCTCAGTATTAATCTGAAACAAAACTATCTTAAACTAGAATGACAGAGACTTATTTCATTCCCCCAAATATCAAAGAAAGCTCTTACAAACACAACATGAATAGGGTCATGAACTGGTTCAACATATTTAACTGGTAGTTTTATGAATTATAATGAATGCTGCTACTCTCTAAAAATGAATATATCAAAGAGGAAATAACCTTCTTGGCAGGCTTGCAGCTATACAACACATTTGTTTCATTGCTTTCAAGTGCCAGTGCTGGAGGCTCTGAATAAGTCCACGGGAGAACTTCAGTCACAGCAGCAAACAGGTCTACCGAGCAGATAAGATAACATGCTTGGGAGATTGACAATACGAGGTAAGTATTTAACAAATAATCTAAAAGTTTTTTTTCTCTTTCTTCAAAAAAAACTGCTATCTTTCATTTCTATTCAGTGATTTAAAAGCCTAAATGAAAATTTACTGATGTTAAAGGAGATATTTAATAGGGGATTTACAGATTTTATGAATAAATGGTTTAATCTTCCTCTTAGCTTACCCTCCTTCCTAAGGAAACTGCAGAGGTTAAGGGAGAAAACGATTACTTAAAACCAAAAGAAAGAACTGTTTGAAATTTGGTGTAAAGTGATAAATTTGGAGAATATTTGTTGTTGCAGAAACAGGCTTTCTTTGAAAGATGAAGTTACTAAAAACAATTATTTGGATTCTAGTAATTATTTTTTTCCTTCTCTCTAAAGGACTTATAAAATGTTTCATAAAAATGTTATTTATATCAGTATTAAGATAAACTTGATCAGATAAACCCAACTACAAATAAGGATTCCTAGCTGGTAAATGATTTATTTGGACCTTACATGGGCTTGAAGTATTTCTAGGTGAGTGTGTACCATAAAGGTCTATTCAGAACTATTTAGTGCTTTGATGTTTCTAGTCTTATGTACATATTCTAGAGTAAAGGTAAAAAGACATTCAAGGATCGGAAACAGCTAGCCTTCTTTTATGACTACTGAAAAAATTAATGTATCTCCTGTTTCATAACCTGAGGCATATCAGGAATATGACTATGGAACTAAGTTGCATTGCCACAAGTGCACAAGAGACTTATTCAGATGGGAAGAGCTACTAAGCTCAAGTGTTTAACTATTTTTTTAAAATAAAGAAATAATATAATGCAATTCACATATTTTACACATCTAGGGAGAAACTCTCGGAACTCACTGGCATTCAAATTCAAACAGGAGTCTACCACTACAGAAAAAAAAAAAAAAAAAAGAGAGAGAGCAAGAGAAACTAATCAACGGTCTTTCTTTCACAGCTATCAGTTTCTTTCACTAAGCCTTAGGAAAGTGGAGCCTCTGCTGAAGACTAAACACTTGGGCCTTACCTACAGAAATGGACAGATGATGTATGCTCTCATTTTAGAGAACCTGAAAATATTTTTTAAAGGAAGGAGTCAACTTTGGCTTTTGAGTGTTTCTGTGGCCTGGGTACAATGCCTTTAAAAAGCAGATGACCAGCTTAGCTACTGACCATGCTGACCATTGTCCGGAATTGGATCAAATCACACAAAAACAGCAAATGGCCTTCTCTTATAGAATATCAGAACAAAGCACAATTCCTGAGCACATTTTGCAGAGCTCATTTGATCACTTAATCTTTGCTAATTGGTCTGGATTACAGACAGAATCAATACCAGAAGAAATGAAACAGATTGGTGAGCAACAGGGAAATAAACCGCGCTGGGCTGCTCTTCTGATACTCATGGTGATAATACCCACGATTGGTGGGAACATCCTGGTTATTCTGGCGGTTTCACTGGAGAAAAAGCTGCAATACGCTACCAATTATTTTCTAATGTCCTTAGCAGTGGCTGATTTGCTGGTTGGATTGTTTGTGATGCCGATTGCCCTCCTGACAATAATGTTTGGTAAGTATTTCACTTTGTTCCTGACATCAAACCACAGAACTGTGATATACTGTTAGAAAAAAGGATACTCATTTAGTCTTTAAAGGTGAACTTAGACTATTTAAAGATACAGTGAGTAAACAGACTCTTATTCCCATCATTTCCTATGGCTGATAATCAATTTTAAAGAGCAAAAAATAATTTCTTAGAAATTCTACTCCTTCCTAGCCATCATTTAAAAAATCATCCAAGTTAGCAATATTCATAGATTCCGCATTCATCACCTAAAAATTATAGTGAAGAACAGACCTATACTTTAACTTCCCCATTATTAATATATTTTTCCCTTGACAAAGTAATAGCTAGGACACTTCTGTGACAGTTATGTGCTGACTTACTTATTAATGATAAAATCTTTGAGTAACTAAATTCCAATTTGAATCACCAAACCCAAATTTAAAACTGGAATTGTTTTAAAATTCTTGTTATATTTATCATTTGTGTACTTTAGACTTAAACATAATTCTTACACCCGTGTCATGTTAAGAAAATACTATGTTTAGTTGCTAAAGGAAATGGTCTGGCTCACAGTGTTCTAAAAGATGATTCATCTGTTTAATTTTTATGATTTCTGACCATCCAGGTCCTTGATACATGTAAGAAAAATCGGACTTTAAATTGTTATTTAAAATAACATCAAAAATTATTAAACATGAGTTATTACAATAAGTGATCAAAACCTGAGTATTACAATAAAATGTAGTTCAATATTAAAGTATTAGTTTGTTATAATAAAAAGATAATGATATTATAATGAACTAGTTTTGGTTTATGCATATCCTCTCTAGTTAATAGAATGTGGGTAAATTCAAATAATTCTAATAAATTCTGAGGGCTTCTAAGAATCAGAATTAAAAGGATATTTAACGTATTCATTGCCTGGCATAAATTGATATTCCATCCATTAACTGCATAAGAAAAATGATTATTTGCAGCAGATAGGGCTTCTTGAAATTATGTTTATATAGTGAGTATAAAAATACTTCAGGTTAGAAAAGTAAAGTTTATTTAACTAGAATACATATTAGAAGGAGAAGAAAAACTCCAATTTAAACTATTATATTTAGGTTAAATGTTACATTTTTAAGTAATTATAGAGATATCTAAAATTAAGTGTTTGATCCCCCAAATATCAGATGGTGACAGGCTAAAACTTCTCATTCTAAATCAACATTTATCCAGGCTTTAAATTCTGTAGCAGGACACGCAGTAATAAGTTTCCACTGCTTTAATTGACTCTCTAATCATTAATAATGTCTATCTTTCCCCTTCTCTTCTGTAAATCTGTAACCGTCTGAAAATTTAGTGCTACATGTAACCATGGAAAAGAATTAATAAATCATACTCGAAAGGAGAACCTAAAGGATCTTAATCCTGAATAAAGTTTAAAAGAAATAAAATGAGGATTATATAGAACCATTTATGTATATTTGGTAAAGACTGTACAGAGATTTGATTCAAGCTCTTTTCTCTGCACACACAATAGTAACTTCACAGTAAAATCACTCTTTAAATAGGCATACAGCAAATGTTACAATGTTCATCTTATACTACCATAAAATTAATTGATGTTATATTGAACAAGTGAGATAGAATGAGTTACACAGAACTAACTTTTTAACTTTTTAACTTTAAAGTCCACGAGTCCAAAAATATCAAAAATCTACCACATACAAAAAAATACTGTGGTAGATATTCAAGTTATCAGCTAAATAGTAAGGAATCTTAAAAAGCAAAGTTCCATAGTATTAAAGTGACCTGACAAAACACAAAAACAGATGAGAGATAATTCCATGTATTCCATAGGAAAATAGTAGGTATGTGCAGCTGACAACTAAGTTTATATTTACATTTTTTGGGCCCAACATATTCTTGCCAATAAATGTTAGCAGAAAACCCAACATATTTTAACATAAAATATATGGAATGTCTTCCTATTTTTGTCCTAATAATATTTTAACTACACTTCATTCTTTCAAATGTTGTTAATTTTTAATTACAAAATAAAATCTTTCATAGTCCCAAACACTTTTACTAACAGTAATTAAGCTCTATAGGGGGATTCGATTTTTAAAAAATAAACTAACCTGGGAATTTAACTTCTATTTAAAAAATTATTGCATTAAATTCATTATTGAAAACACTGTTCTTTTTTTTTTTTTTAACGCTGTTCTTTTTCTATGAGAAAGTATATGAGAAAATACATGCTCTGCCTTCTAAAAAGCTTCAAAAGGATACATTCATAAATTGGGAACTGCACATACTATAAATTGGGACCTGACTTCAAATACTAAGATTTTTTGATAGGCGTTCACATGTTAACAAAGACTTTCTAAATTAATGCATTTATAAGAATTTCTAATAAATCTAAAAGACAGGAACAGATTTTGTGTATTTTTCTCTCATTACAGGAATAATCTTCCAAACTTCTGAAGTCGGTACAGTGTCCCCAATTCTGTAAACATAAAAAAATTAACTACTACTGAGTGGTATGAGTGATTTTAGTCATCTCAGGGAAATTAAATGAAATTATCATAAGAAACTTTACATTAACTAATGTTCTAATAAAATTAAGTTTAAAAAAAGGAGAGAAGTTAAACATTTTAAAACTGGTTCTTATGGTACAGAGTATTTTATTCAACCAATGATTTATATACTATTTGATCATAAACTGTCCGAATTTTTTTTTTTTATAGAATTTCTATTTTACCAAGATTACGACTGGCCCAACATGGTCTCTCAAATGAATTGTGATACCTATGTCAATGCTCTGGGAGCGCTAACTTTGCTTTATAGTTCTAGTTTTTACTGTCCTGCATGTAATTCCAAAAATGCACAATCACAAGTTAGTAGCTTACGACAGAAGGCTTGGAAATGCCTACATTAGAAATACTTGAATAGGATGCAAAGGAAAACAGAACATCATGTGCTAATACAAAAAAGACAGAATGTTCACTCACAGTTTAAGAAATTCTCTGGACTTTCCCTTCTCTCCTTAAATAAATGATTAAAAATGTAAAGGAGAAAATAACTGTGTGTGGTCATTCATTGATCATTACTAGTTTATTTATAACTTAAGTTTTAACTCATGCCTCACGATTATAGCTGGAACAGTATCTGTCATACAGCTAGAAGAGGGTGTATAAAATAAAATGGCTGAAAGACAGAGGTTACAGGGGTTTAAAGCAAGACAACCCAGGCTCTGAATCCTGGTTCTCCTGTGTTGGCTTAGGAAACTCACTCACATCAGTTCAATCACCTCGTCTGGAAAACGGATATGCTAAAACTGACATTGCAGATATCTTGTTAAATGGTCAAATAGGGACACATTATAGGCACAAATAATTGGCAAGTGGAGTATGAGAAGAGTTTATATACTTAAATATGTGATTTAGTTTAGGTGTAAGTCTGACCAGAGATGAAGCAGATGTACAGCAGTAAAAGAAAAAAACATCAGTTATTCACTTATGCAGTGAAATGTTGCTCTAATTCTTAAATGAGGGAGCAAAGCAATTAAAGGCACTTCTTTTTGGAAAAGTGGAAACGTAAAAACCAAGAAAAAAATTTTCCTAAGTATTAAATCACTTGAAACATTTAAAACACTATCATGTTAGACATCTAATCCCAGAATATTTTCTATGCTCTAATGTAATAGGAAAATGACAACAAAAACAAAACAGAAGCTTCATAATAAAGACTGAAGCACTGATCTGTGTCTCTCTTTTCTGGAAGATAAAGATACAAACATAAGAATTTCTGAGATTTAAAAAAATGGCTACTTTGAGAACTATGCCTTTTTGGATTATTAGGCCTTGTCCTGCTCTAACACTGTTTACCTCGGTAATCTCTATAGGCACAGCCCTCTTGGGATAGCTTTAAAAAGAGTCTTTTAGGGGCATCTGGATGGCTCACTCAGTTAAGCGTCAGACTCTTGATTTTGGCTCAGGTCAGCATCTCATGGATTGTGAGTTCAAGCCCCATGTCTGGCTCTATGCTGACAGTGTGGAACCTGCTTAGGATTCTCTTTCTCTTCCTCTTTGCCCCTCCCCAATTCATTCTCTCTCTCTCTCAAAATAAATAAAAAAGCATTAAAAAAAAAAAAGTCTTTTAAAATACTCAAAAGGCAAATATCTTATATCCCAGACTTACATATTAATTTTAATTACTTTCTAAACTAATAATTCAGCTTTCCAAACTAAAAACTTGCCCAAAGATTAAGCAAGGTTCAGATAAAATGAGTCTATCTCATCAAGAAATGGAGTTTCTGGCTAAAAAATTTAGGTTTTTATACCAGTTAAAAAGAAAGCAAAATAAACAAACAAATAAATACACATAAATAGCCAAGCATGGCAATGAACATAAGTTATTTATGTTTGCTATTTATAGTTAGACACACACATATAGACAGAGTTAAAAAGGCATACTTTCATGACAAATTTAAACAGTTAAACATGTTCCCATGCTTTTTAAAGAGTACAGATTTAAATTCAATTGGATACATGCACTCATTCCCCCCACCCTTTGGAAACAAAATTTTTTTCTTTGAGAGAGAGAGCACATGGAAACAAGGGAGAAGGGCAGAGGGAGAGTGAAAGAGAGAAAGTGAGAGAGACAGAGAGAGACAGAATGAATGAATCCCAAGCAGACTCCATGCTCAGCATGGAGCCTGATGCAGGGGGCTCAATCCCACCAACCTGGGATCATGACCTGAGCCAAAATCAAGAGTTTTGGCTGCTCAACTTACTGCATCACCAGGTGCCCCTGGATACATGCACTCTTGCTACAGCAGTCAGGAAGACAAACATACTGATTTTATAGCAATGATATGACTCACATTTCTAAGTAGCAGTGTTTTAATGGCTAGGCCACTTGGCTAGTTTTTGTCAGATAATAATAGTAATAAGAACTAACATTTATTGAGTGCTTTCTCTATGCCAGACATTTTCTAAACAGTTTACATGTAGTACAGCATTTAATCTTCAAAGCAAACCTATAAAATGGGCATCATCACCATATCCCTACTTTACAAGAAAGTAAATGGAAGAGACATAATTTGAATCTGGGAGAATGACTCCAGAATTCATACTCTTAACCTCTTCTACACTGCTTTCTCAAATGAAATGAGAAATCATACCAACCTAAACAGTCATATTTGGCAAACAGCCAACATTTACATCTTAAATAACTATCTAACAAGACAGCCATTGGGGTACCTAGGTGGCTCAGTCAGTTAAGCATCTGACTCTTGATTTTGGCTCAGGTCATGATTTTGAGGTTTGTGAGATTGAGCCCTGTGACAGGCTCTGCACCCCCAGTGCAGAGCCCACTTGGGATTCTCACTCTCAAAATAAATACAAATAAAAGCTTAAAAAAAAAAAGACAGCCACAGAATTTTCTCTAGGGACAGCCAGAACCCAATATTTTTTAATTTTTTTATTTATTAAAAAAATTTTTTTAAACATTCATTCATTTTTGAGAGACAGTGTGAGCGGGGGAGGGGGGGAGGGAGGGAGGGAGGGAGGGAGAGAGAGAGAGAGAGAGAGAGAGAGAGAGAGACAGACAGACAGACAGACAGACACAGAATCCAAAGCAGGCTCCAGGCTCTGAGCTGTCAGCACAGAGCCCAATGCGGGGCTCAAATTCCTGGACTGCGAGATCATGCCCTGAACTTAAGTCCGACACTTAACTGACTGAGCCACCCAGGTGCCCCTAGTTACTCTAGTAAGAAACTTTTCTGACCTTGAGCCTATCAAATTAATGCTACCTGAAAAGACAATTTGAGAATAACTTGAGAATGTCTAGAACTGCTTTTAATTTGTATAAATTCTTGCATTACCTGAACCTACTTAAGCAATTAGACAAACATATAAAAGATTTCTGTTAATTAAATGCAGTCATGTTACTTTTATATTCATTTCATCAAAAGTCTACTGACTAGTACTTCATGAAACTTGCAATTATAGAGGTTAATCATAGAGATCCATCTCTCTTAATCCTAAACCTATTACAGTCTCTTTTTCTATCACGCCTCAGTACTTAGCAATACTTTTTCTATTACGCCTCAGTACTTCTACTGTTAGCAATAAGTACTGACTGAAATAATAAAATTCTAGTGATCTGCATTAATTTTAATACCCACTTTGTGTTCCAAAATTGGAGTTTATAAAATAAATTCATTCTATTGGAAAGTGAGCTTAACAAGGCTTCACAGGCTTAATTAAATGAGCACTAAAGAGCTTTAGCTCACAACTAGGAATATGTAGGTCAAATGGTCTATTTTCCAAAGATCTGTCCTTTTTACATGAGAGTTCTATTGTGGTTTCCTATCACAGCTACTAGATTTATGACTAGAATTTTCCAGATCTTAATTTAAAGACAACGAACCCATAATTAGAAAAGCTATATAGGCACATTTAAAACTATAATCAGTATCTCTTGTTGTAGCTCTAGACTTGAGTATTTTTCTACTACTCAGTCCTAAATGTAGAACTTTACTACAGAATGTAGCCTCGTTTCAAGTCATTTCCACTGCAAAACTCTCTTAATCATATGTCATTATTTTCACTCACTTAGACTCTTAGTTTACTCAAGCTCAGGTCCATTGCTGTCTTTCACTGTCCAAAGTCCTTTTCTACTTAACAGAAAATCTAAATACTATAGATTCTTTAAAAATACTATTAGATTCTTTTAAAGACAGATTTCTCTACCATACTTGATTAATTTTGAGAGGTCTTCCATAAATTTTTTCATATGAGGCATTCTGAGCACCTAACCTATATCAGCAAACAAATGTAGGTGCATCTTTTACGACCCAAGACACAATCTTTCTCAGAGCCTTCTCAAACATTAATTCGCATACTTTTGAAAAATATTCAAGTCTATTTCAACACTCTTTTCCTACACTATAGTCTTTTTTGTTGTTGTTCTGGGATACTAACCTCTCTCCACCCTCAGGATTCCTGAATTTAAACAGATCACAACTGACAAGTTTCTTCTTGGTGCTCTGAAATCCTAAAATGGTTATCTTGGTCCTCCTTCAATTATCCTAATCATTTTATACCTGTCAAAGTCAGATCACTGTGGAAAAACCAACAAAAGTAATTTATATTGTCTGTGCGCATACAACAGTTAAACTGTAAAAAGATTTAGATATTCTCATATATATGACATTTGTTTCAAACAGAAGTAATTTGCTTTTTATAGCAAGTTCTAAAATCTGTGAGTGTGTGTGTTTTAGTAAAGTGAATTCTAACTGAAATATTCTAGGGCAAACCCTAAAATAAATTTTAGGTGTTTTAGAACTGTAAATATATATATACTGGGTGTGTGTATAATATATTATGTGTCAAACCCACATATGTATGGATACTTGTCTAAGTGAATTTATTGGAAAGCTATGTAGAATATAGTTATCATATCCAAACCCTAAAAATTTTCAAAGTATTTCTTAAGTGCTCAAGACTATATGAAATATTGAATAAATGCTTTTTTATAAGAGTTTGTTACATAAATTAAGTACTATGTCTAATACTTGAGACTTTTTAAACCATAGTCTCCAGTGCCTGGAGTGAATGAAGGAATACGGAAGGATAACAATCTACTTTTCTTCAAAATTATCTGAAGCCATTCCTTTTGCAAACTTTATTAAAGAAGTACTTCTTTCAAAAAGAAAACTCAAATCATTCCACTTAATTATTTCACCAAATGAGAGTTTGGTATAAACAAAGATTATACTGCTAGTTATTGCTGGAACTGAGCCCAAATCCCAGGCCTCACTGAGACTCCCATTCACTTAAAAATTTTTTTAAAAAATTTTTTATTAGAGAGAGGGAGAGACAGAATTTAAAAAAAATTTTTTTTATGTTTATTATTTTTGAGAGAGAATGTGCGTGTACACACACAAGTGGGGAGGGGTGGAAAGAGATGGAGACACAGCATCCAAAGCAGTCTCCAGGCTCTAAGCGGTCAGCACAGAGCCTGACACAGGGCTCAAAGTCATGAACCATGAGATGATGACTTGAGTCGAAGTCAAACGCTTAACCAACTGAGCCACCCAGGCGCCTGAGACAGAATCTTAAGTGGTCTTCACACTCACTTTAGAGCGCAACACGGGGCTTGATCCCACAACCCTGAGATCATGACCTAAGCTGAAATCAAAAGTGGAATGCTCAACTGAATGAGCCACGCAGGCGCCCCAACACTGGAAATTTTTAAAAGATCACAAAAGCAATAGACAAAAGAGCAATGGTATGTAAAAAATATTAAACTGCAGATTTTGAAAGAGTGTTGTAATTATTATATGAAATAGAAAATGTATTTAAAAGGGGTCATTTGCAGAAATATACTTAATATTATTGACTCCATTGTCTTAAACATCTTGTGGAGGATAAACCATAAAATTTCAGATGAATAACATAAAAAGTTTAAAAATCTATTATCACTTTAAAAAGAAACTACAGATTGAAGATTGCCATTTTGCAGGAGAATATGTTTTTGTTTTGTTTTTCAGAGGCTGTGTGGCCCCTCCCACTTGTTCTCTGCCCTGCCTGGTTATTTCTTGATGTTCTTTTTTCTACTGCATCCATCATGCATCTCTGTGCCATTTCAGTGGATCGTTATATAGCCATCAAAAAGCCAATCCAGGCCAATCAATATAACTCACGAGCTACAGCATTCATCAAGATTACAGTGGTATGGTTAATTTCAATAGGTATGTGGGGAATGTCAGGGTGTGTGGGGTGGTGTAAATAAACAGTCCTTGGTTCCAATTGGCTAGGAAATATACCAGACCTGGTAGGCTGTGAAACCCAACAAAAGAGGTCAAGGCAGACTACTGATATACCAACACAAGCTCCTTATGCCATGTCATTATACAGCTACTAACCCACACTATCAGCAATACGTGTGAAAACGGAGAAAAGTTCATGTGCTCTGAAGGAACTGTCTTCACAATGTTTACTGAGATATCCTCCTGCTTTAATTTTGACATGCAGGAAGACTAAGTCTGAAAACAGTTTTCACTTTTGTCAAACACATCATTAAGGTCTAGGCAGCATGCAAAATCGCAAGTGACAAGAAAAAAATGTATCATCACATTTAAGAAGATAAACAGGAAAAGAGAAAAAAAATCCAAATGTTTTATATGCGGATATTAAAAGATCATAAATTCATCTTGGAAGCTAGTATGTGTATAGACTAAAGTCAGTAAATGTCTGTGTGTTTTGGATATGTGTTTAATCAGAGATTTTAAGAGAGATGCAAGTGATATTCACAAATGATTTACAGAAGGAGATATTTCTTCTAAACTGATGCTGTTGTGCTCATCTTTAATGCTCAAAGATAGCTACTAAAATAAACTATCTTAGCATCAAGTATAGCATAAAAAACTCAAACCGTTTATAAGTTAACATCAGAAAAACAAACAGATTCACAACAGTTACTATGATCATTACATTAATAGTCTGGCAAGTGGATTCATTTCTTCCCAGGAAAAAAAGAATTTAAAGAGGAATAAAATCAAGAGAGATCTGGAATGCTAAAAGGAAAACAAGAAAAAGATGGTCTCTCTCTCTAATCATAATAAGGCCACTTGGTTAAAAAAAAAAAAGGCAAGAAAGCAAGACAATGAAAATGACCTTTATATTCCTGAAATGATGATACCAGGGCCAAACCTCTTCTGAATAGTTTGGAGGTAAAAGTAAGGAGTGTTACTATTCTGGCTTGGGAAGAAAGTTAGGGTCAAGGAAAAGTCTATTCAGAATGGACAGATATGCAAGTGGTGAGAGGATAGTTTTAGGAACAGATGCTGATTGACAGAACAGAAGAGGCCCCCCAAAAAGAAGTTAGAGAAAGGGCATGGGAGATAATGGGTAACAGTTACCAAAATTTAAAGTGCACAGAAGGACAACTATAGTAGCTCATGGCAAAAGACCCACATCTTTCTGGTAAGCTCACTGGAATGAGGGAGAGTAAAGGGAAGACAGTGTGAGGTATGTGTGTTGGGGTAGGGTGGGGAAATGGGACAAAGGCAGGGAGAAAACAGGAGAAATGATCTTTAAGAAGAATTAAAACATTTGAAACCATGAAATATGATCAAGCCAATAAATAGCCTATTGTTAGAAGTGATACCTCAAGGCTGGATCATATGACTCCATAAACAGATCAAATCTTTGAGTACCTATGACATGCTAGGTACCAAGAATACAAAGAAAGATAAATAAAAAAGAGCCTTTATATTCAAGGAAGGTAGATAATAAATTAGACTAATACAAAGTGTTAAGTATGCAGAGGGGAAAGAATAAAAAGAAGACTCCAGATTTATAGCTTCAGAAGGGATCTTATAAGTCCACTTTTTCCTTTTACAGATGAGAAAAGAAACCTAGAAGTTTTAAATAGTTGGCTTAAAGACTGCTTTCAGCTTTTCAGCACCAAGGCCAAGATCAATGCTCTGTTCATTTCATCACACTGTTTTGTAGAACCATACAATTAAGTAACCTTGTAAAAGAAAAAGCAGAGGATAGTAAAGGTTAGTTTAGGTTTAAATTCTGCAAAGTGCTTTGAAAAGAGTTCAGTTATCCTAGGTAAGACCTGGCATATAAGCTAAGGTATGAAAGAATAAGGGGAAAAGGGTATAAGTACCAGTGAAGGGGTGTCTGGGTGGCTCAGTTGGTTGAGTGTCTGACTTCGGCTCAGGTCACAGTCTCACAGTTTGGTTCATGAGTTTGAGTCCCACACCTGATGACTCTGCTGCTGTCAGTGCAGAGTCCCCTTCTGATCTTGTCTCCCTTTCTCTCTGCTCCTCCCCCACTCTCTCTCTCTCCCTCTAAAATAAATAAACATTAAAAAAAAAAAACAAAAAACAAGTACCAGTGAAAATGTAACTTACTGACCACCAAGTTGGTTGAGACAGGTATTGTGAGCCTTGATAGAGGGTTAATGGAGTGTGAAAACAGAAGGAAGAATGGACTAGAGGTCAAGATAATAGGAAAGAGAAGTTCCACAGTAATGAAGAGTAGCAGGACAAGAAAGGGAAATAGCAAACAAAGTTCATAGCTTTAGATATGGGACAGTTTTAAGAGGGCTTATGGATGGCTTCAGGAGTCCAAAATACTACTACTACTACTACTACTACTACTACTACTAAGAGCTGATACACCTGAAAGTAATATAACAATGTATGTTTAACTACATTGGAATTAAAATTTTAAAAATAATTTTAAGAATTAGAGTTGAGTTCAAGAGACATAAAATGACGGTGTTAGAAGGGTCATCAGTGAGGTGAAATCATGGAAGGTAACAGCAACGGACCAGCAGACAGGCAATAGCAAAGCACTGAATCCATTGAGGAAGACGGACAAATGTTCTGAGGGCTGGGTAGATGACCCGGATGGGGAACAGAGTGGTGTAAGGAGATTAAATAGACTTCAAAAGGGAAGGGTTTAGGGGGGAAAGAACAGTGGAATGATTACCTAGAAATAACAGGGTACATACAGCAGGGGTTAGCCGACTTTTCCTACAAAGGGTAAGATAGTAAACATTTTGGGCTTGCAGGCTCTATATGGTTTCTGTCACCGCTACTGAACTCTGCAGTACGGTAAAAGCAGCCATAGATTTGAGGAAAATATTTACGGCAAAGGTTCTTCAGTAACCATAAAAAGGCTGTGTACATGACAAAGTACTTTCAGATTCATAAAACACAAGCGTTCTACAGGTTTCCAAAGATCAGTTAATTCAGACTTCTTTTAAGGATCTGCTGTTTCAAAGGGAAAGGATGAGGATAACACCTGTGTACTTGTCTTCCTAATAAGCTACTTCACTAGCCAAGATCATATTTAATTACCTACTTCATGGCACTTAAAGTATTAGAAGATTAGCATAAGATACATTTCTTTCATATCTATGAGAGGAACTCTCAACTTGAAAATAAATTTTATGATCCACATCCTCTCAAATTTTTAAGTAGCGTTTTTAAAATTTTTTTTTTTTTTCAACGTTTTTTTATTTATTTTTGGGACAGAGAGAGACAGAGCATGAGCGGGGGAGGGTCAGAGAGAGAGGGAGACACAGAATCAGAAACAGGCTCCGAGCCATCAGCCCAGAGCCCGACGCGGGGCTCGAACTCACAGACCGCAAGATCGTGACCTGGCTGAAGTCGGACGCTTAACCGACTGCGCCACCCAGGCGCCCCTTAAGTAGCGTTTTTAAAAAAAAAACAATGAAACCTTTAGTTTTCCCTAAATCAAAGAAAAAGATGAAGACATTCATGAATTTCAAAAAATGAAAATGTCTGTTCAATGAAACTGTGTAGCTCAAAGATAATAGGTATCTATCCAGAATTAAGATATTCTATGAACGTACTGTGAAGTCTCTTTAAGTCAACTACATCGAATATAAAGATAAAAGCAAATTCTCTTCTGAATTCATTTTCCTTAACCTGGGATAGATCAATAAACAGATATAAATGGACACATTCTTTGCCATTTCATGGACATACTGCAGATTTAGGAAGCTTTTTTTTCTTTTTAGTTTATTTATTTTGAAAGAGAGAGAGACAGTGTATGCACACATGTGAGAGTGGGGAAGGGGCAGAGAGAGGGTGAGAAAGAAAAACTCAAACAACCTCTGCATGGCCAGCACTGAGCCCAACGCAGGGCTCGATCCCACAAACTGTGAGATCATGACCTGAGCCAAAACCAAGAATCAGATGGTTAACCGACTGAGCCACCCAGGCACCCCAGGGAAGTTTTAATTATAAACTCGAAATCAGTAATCAATGCCTGTTTAAAAACAGCAGGTTTGCTTACTTAGGTTCTCTTGGTTAAATCTTCCAAGGATTAAGTGCTTTGACAAATTCTGCATTGTGTGTATCAGGAATTACAATACACTAACCACTAACCACATTAAGTCACTAAGATAAAGTCTAAAAGGGCATAACCTAAGAGTTGAAAGTCCTAAAATTAACTAGATTTATCTCGTTTCTTCTTCCTTAGGCATTGCCATTCCAGTCCCTATTAAAGGCATAGAAACTGATGTGAAGAACCCAAGCAACATCACCTGTGTGCTAACAAAGGACCGTTTTGGCAACTTCATGCTCTTTGGCTCACTGGCTTCCTTCTTTACACCTCTGGCAATCATGATTGTCACCTACTTTCTCACTATCCACGCTTTACAGAAGAAAGCTTACTTGGTCAAAAACAAGCCACCTCAACGCCTAACATGGCTGACTGTGTCTACAGTTTTCCAAAGGGATGAAACACCTTGCTCATCACCTGAAAAGGTGGCAATGCTGGATGGTACTCACAAGGACAAAACTCTGCCCAACTCAAAGAATGATCTGCTTATGAGAAGAATGTCCACAGTTGGAAAAAAGTCAGTGCAGACCATTTCCAATGAACAGAGAGCCTCCAAAGTTCTAGGGATTGTTTTTTTTCTCTTTTTGCTTATGTGGTGCCCCTTTTTTATTACAAATATAACTTTCGTTTTATGTGAGTCCTGCAACCAGACTACTCTCCAAATGCTCCTGGAGATATTTGTGTGGATAGGCTATGTTTCCTCAGGGGTGAATCCTTTGGTCTACACCCTCTTCAACAAGACATTTCGGAATGCATTTGGCCGATACATCACCTGCAATTACCAGGCTACAAAATCAGTAAAAACTGTCAGAAAATGCTCCAGCAGTATCTACTTTCGAAACCCGATGGCCGAGAACTCTAAGTTTTTCATGAAACATGGAATGCGAAAAGGGATTAATCCTGCCATGTACCAAAGCCCAATGAGGCTCTGCAGTTCAACTATTCAGTCTTCATCAATCATTCTACTAGATACACTTCTCCTCACAGAAAATGAAGGTGACAAAACTGAAGAGCAAGTCAGTTATGTATAGAAGGAATGTCAGTTTTCATCTAATATAACGAGTATGGTGATGAAGCAGATATAAATGTGCCAAGAATCGTATAAAGAGGAACTTTATGCCATGTATCAAATCATCTCTTTATCGAGATTATGTAATTTTCTTTATTTGGACAAAACTACTCCATGAAAAAAAATCATTTTGTACAGCTGCAAATGAAAATGACCTAGCACTCTGGCTAAATGTTATGGCATTCAAATGAAATAAAATTAAATAAATAATTTTAAGCTTAAAAATAAATAATGTCACTGTAAGAATTCGTTTAGTTCCTAATTGTATGCAAAGCTGTGCTAAGTGTCATTTTATTAAATGACAAAACACATTAACCCCCTCAAAGCCTTAAAAATATAAGGCATAACAGAACAACAGTGATAGGAAGAGAAGACTAAAACTGAATGCATAAAATGATCACATGTGGTGGTAAGCTAAGACTGTCATTTACAGTCTGACTTACTTAGATGTAGTCATGATTTTGCTTTGATCAGGAAACTTGTCTTGATGGAAGGGATAGGGACGATAGTGGTTGGATATCACACAAAATAACAGCATCTTAGAACTGGAGCTCTTTGTTAAATGACTGATACCAGGAATCTACTCAGCAGAGGTGGGGCTTAGAGAAGGAGGAGGAAGCAAATGAAGTCAGTCCTGGGTACCTGAAGCTCAGTTTGTTCCTTAAAGAACATGTACAAAAACTGGAGCTGTGGGATCTCAATCCAGGAATCTAACCTTTAATGGCCACATAAAACTGTGATCATGGTTGCCCAAGCTCACCCAAAAAGTCTGTTGAACTTCTGGCACAACATTTTTTATTCACCCTTTCCTCATTTCATTTTGCATTGCAAGATCTGGGAATAAATCCAAACCATGTCACTTACTAGCTAACCGACTGAATTTATGAGAGGTACTTAAATTTCTCAGTTTTCTCATCTACATTTCATACGGTTCTTATGAGAATTAGTACATGTGCGCAGTCTGTACATGCTAGCCAATTCTATTTACATTTGATATTTTATTGTTACACTATTCCCATAAATGGTAAAGAAATTTAGGCTGAGGGGGTCTGCAGTGAAGCCAGTCCATATCTTAGCTTTTCCTTTTCGTGTTGACCCATTCTTATGTCTCAACCTATTTATTACTACTGTATCGCTGTCCCTTTCCAGGTGATTAAGTTTAAGAAAATTACTTCAAGAAATGCGTTGGCTGTGGAGCTCAGCATAAGTGAACCACATACATATTCTCC
This sequence comes from Neofelis nebulosa, assembly GCF_028018385.1. Lineage (NCBI taxonomy): Eukaryota > Metazoa > Chordata > Mammalia > Carnivora > Felidae > Neofelis > Neofelis nebulosa. Next base: position 8,609,787 of record NC_080783.1, read on the forward strand.
ACATGGTAGGATCCTTTCCTAGAACACAGTTAGAACATAGACCTTATGGGCTCTATGTCATCTACCAGAAAGAAAAGATTACAAATTTAATCCCTAAATCTCAAAGCTTTAGGCACTTTTCCCTACCAGTCTAAGATCCTTCAGCAGCATTAAGGGTGGCCCATTTCAGATAGGCAAAATAATCTACATTCCTAAAAAAAAAAAAAAAAAAAATATTGTTATCTATTTTGGTTCTAGTCTCTAATATGATGGGTTTGACATACATTAAGATTTATATTCTTGCAAAGTCACATAAGATTAACTTTTCTGGTGTCACTTTAAAAGTATCACAAACTGAATCTTATCTATGTAAAGGCATATATAATTGTTTCAGGAAATCTAAATATTAGAGATGGCACTCACACTGCCAAAGCTCTACCCCTAGACGAACTAGAGTAGATGGGCTACCTTCTCACATGCTCTATACTGCCTCCAAATTCATGTATGTACTTAAACAATCACACACTTATAAAATTAACTATATGACTAGTTAGCTTCAATTCCTGGGGAAAAAAATCTTTGCTTTATAGTTAGCTGAGAGATCTTTCTCTAGTTAATCATTCTAGTACTTCCAGAAGATTGTAGAAAGTGAAATACAACTCCAGTATAAACTATTTCTGAAAAAGTACAACATAGCACAAACTTTTACCATTTTGATACAAAACTGACACTTCCATTTCAAAATACTTTTAAAAAATCTGTAATTTTAAAGCAAATTTCAGATGTTAACCACATTTATGGCAATAAAAAGACTATGAAAAAGAGTAGACTGTCTCTAAAAATAATTTTGGAAGAAAACTTTCATTAAATTTCATATTTATTCATTACTGGAGGGGGGAAGGTATAGAAAAGGTTTTAAAAGACAGAAATAAAATAAGGAAGTTATAGCATCAAGAACCTAAACACAAAGACAATGAGGCAGAAACAGAACAGAATACAGACAATACGTATCAAAGTGATAAAAAAATGTGAATGGAGATATTGTAAAGATGATTCATGCACTTGGTGGTAACTAGCTGATTGCTGGGGTTCCTTCAAATTCTAAGGATCTATAATGGTGCAACATTTTTATATTCAAGGAAACATATCATATGGTCTAAAGAAATATCTGCACCAAGACTCTCCCTCATATCTTATAAGATCCATCCGTATCTGAAAGCAAATTAATGTATACATTGGAAAATATGCAGTTATTGTTATAACGTAAAGTTATAGCAAAGATGTCCAGGGGCTTCTAGGATTGTCTAGTTTTAAGAAGAATCTGTATCAGATCATTATAGCAACTTAATTTTAACAAGTATATAAACACCAATGCTTCTTTTAACATTTCTTCACTTCGCTTTCCAATGTCAAGTTAAAATAATTCAGATTATGCTCAGTTCCAACTGAGTTTCAGTCAATGCCAAGCATTGTACCATAAAAAGAGTTATAATAAAATCTGCTTACTCGATAGATAACAATGGGCCTAATAATCACCTATTTACTAAACAAAAATGTACTAGGTTCATTTCAACTTGGCAAGAATGTTTTCAACTCAACTCTCAATATTTATATACATTATAAACAAATAACCCACAAATACCAGGAGAAAGAAACAGTGAAAATATTATAACTGGACTACTTGAGGGTAAAAGAGATAACATACATAAGAATTTTTAGTTTCCCACGAAGACAATTTCACCTTAGTGGTTGAAGTACAAATACATGTTTACGCACATATTTTCAGTATTCATGTCCAGTAAGTACATTTGAAAAAGAAGATTAAAAAAGTAAGAAGAAACAAATTCTTAAAATATGGTTCAAGAAGGTGAAATGTCTGCAGTTATTTTAAAAGTAAATCTAAAAGGGAAGAAATGATAAAATGGAGCAATTTCTAAGAAAATAAATGATGATGCACCAGAAAACATTAACTATTCTTAAGAGAAAGGACAGAAAATTTCCAAATATTAAAGGTAACGAGGAAATTTGAGAAAAAAAATGTTCTGTGAGAGTTGCTCAGGAAAATAGTACTCTGACAGAAAGGCATGATGTAGAAAGCACTGGTCTCTAACAAGACCTGTTTTGAATTTCAGTTCTACCATTTAGCTCTATGACAACGGGAAATTTTATTAACTATTTTAGAATTGAATTTTCTTCTCTTTTAAAAAAATATTTCTAAGTTTCTTTCATCTGTAAAGATTCTCCCTCCAGGGAAATGACACTAATCTAAAATTTAGAGAATTTGGTTTCAACTGCAATTTCTTAGACAAGTTGATTACATTTAATTTTCTTCATCTATAAAGTAACTTTTAGACAAAATCATCTCTAAAGACTTTTCCAGTTTCTTCTACTTATAAAGAATCCTATGATGAAAATAAAACTCAGAATGATCCCTAAGAAATAACAAGCACATAGAACCACTCATTAGCTGGATCTATCGTAAGTAACTGAGATCTTAGCAAAGCCTAAAAGCAGCTCATGGGAGACATCTGCTGCTGAAACTGGGAGTTTAGCATGAGTGTGAACTACAGGAAATGCAAAGGCAGAAATGAATTTTGTTAGAGAGCAAACTGCTGTCAGGTTAAAAAGGGAAGAGAAACAGTTTTCATGAAGCTCAACTTCCTATGTGGCAGAATATACATACTAGACCACTGATGTAGAGAATATGAAATGGAAAATCACCAGTAAAAATTAACAGCTGACAACAAAGAAACAAAACAGAGACCATCATGAGTAGGATGGTTTACACAAACCAACAGTTATTAAAGGTACTCCTAGAAAAATATACTTTCCAAATCAAAATTACCTAGTTCTCTGATAAGAATTAAAACAAAAACAAAAACAAAACAAAAGAACCTCTCTGGATGGCAATAATGACCCATGCCCAACCTACACTGCATCTAAATTCTAAAGCAAAACCAGTGAAAGTTTAGGGTCATAACTTGGCCAAAGATGACAGGCAGAAAAGAGAACTATTCAACCTCTGTTTTGCTTCCTTTTTTTTTTTCCCCCCTCAGGACAATGAGTTTTAGACCAGCAAGATAAAAAGTAATGGAAAGAGTGATCAAAATGTAGACTGGGTGAAAAGACTAGCTGCCTTAAATGAGTTCAACTCTCTAAGCTAAATGAATCACCTCCCTGAAACAGAACTTTGTGGTTGTAATTATGGAACCACTGCTGACAAATCTGAGAAAAAAAGAAAATGGCAAAGGTACAAAAAGACTGTAAGTGGCTAAATATTCTGATGTTCAAAAAAAGATAAGAGAAATAGGAATCAAGAAATAAAGCGTGTAGTCTACTGCAGATCTTTTTAAAAAATGTAGAATAGCTTAACACACATAGGCTCTGTCATATCTTAGAAAAACAATCAATGAATATCTGACACTTGTATGGATTTACTAAAAGCAGTAATAACCAACTAATCACATATTCTACTTTGGAGGTGTTAGACAGTAGATGTGTGTAAATACTATGTCTTTGGATTTCAAGAAAGCTCTCTACTGTCTTTGTGAACAAGTTGAGCAAATAAGGGTTTGAGGACAACACAATGAAGGAGGTTAGTATGTGCTGAACAACCTTATTTAACAAAACTGGTGTAAGGAGAAACCTATTAGCATGTTGTATGGGTCTGTACTTTGCTGTGTTATTCAACATTTTTATCCACAATAAGAATAAAATACTTTTGGGGCGCCTGGGTGGCTCAGTCGGTTAAGCGTCCGACTTCAGCTCAGGTCACGATCTCGCGGTCCGTGAGTTCGAGCCCCACGTCGGGCTCTGGGCTGATGGCTCAGAGCCTGGAGCCTGCTTCCGATTCTGTGTCTCCCTCACTCTCTGCCCCTCCCCTGTTCATGCTCTGTCTCTCTCTGTCTCAAAAATAAATAAACGTTAAAAAAAAAAAAGAATAAAATACTTTACAGCCTTTCTGGATAACTTCCTGATAAATGGAATAAGTTCCTACCAAGATGTTATGAAGAAGATCCTATAACCAGTTCACGGTGGATGTTCAATATTTGTAAACTTATATTATGACCTTTACAACAAAGGTTCACTCCCAGGGACTTGGGGTAGAAAATCTACCCCAGATTTAAACGGACATGAATGAGACTCATCTGACTCATCTAACATATATCCTGGGAACTTTACTGTGTAATTTCATCAAAAATAAGTTGTTATAAGCAGTGTACAAATAGAGCTAAATGAAGCTCTTTTAATTTGCCTTTGTTAGATTTTAATATAAAGCATCTTAGCTAAAAGAAACAACGGTATGAAATTGGAGATAATAAGCAGACAGGAAGAAGAACTACTGCAAGAAGTACTATTGCAACTACCACTATTACAGTTACCACCACTATCACACGCTTAAATAACATGTAGTAGTGCCAGACACTGTTCTAAGGGCTTTAGATATTAACTCATTCATCTAAAGACACATTTCTTAAATAGGCACTCTTATTGTACCCGAAAGCAGAGATTCAAAAAGGCTAAGTAACAAGCCCAAAGTCACTCAGCTTGTAAGTGGCAGAGCCAGGATTCAATCCTGGCAGACTGGTTTCAGAGTATGTCCTCTTCATCACAACGGTACTAAGCCAAGGCATCTCCAAATCTCAAGTCCAAAACAGTTTTCTTAACTCCGCAAATTTTTCAACCTTCTTTAAACAAAGTCCATTACCTTTTACTCTCATTAAAGAGCTTCAAGAACTCTACAAATCTGTGTAAGAGAAGCATCCAATTTGAATTACCAATGTTCATGGAAAGAGGAGTACTAAATATGTTATCTGGATTTAAAAAACTAAACAAATACACTGAATGTTATGAAAAAACAAATAATAAAGTCATTTTACTATTTCTCAAATAGGTTCTTGGAATCTCAAGACACACTTGCTTCCTTTTTCAGATGAACAGTACTAATCTTATTGTTAAATGGTCTTCACTCTGAACCTAGACATATTTCTCAGACACTAGTTTCTGTTTAGTTACTATTTAAAAAAAAAAAAAAAAAAGGACTATAAAGAGAACCGGAAATTAGAAATTACCTGAAAAGAATGAACCCAAGTGATTCTACTGCTGCCCTCCTGACATCATCATTAACGTCACTTACCTAGGAAAAATTTTAAAGGATTACATTATACCATGCATTCCATTACTAGAATAAACTGATATGAGGCTCACATCATCCAAATGTAAATTAGACCTCATTAATTTATTACCATTTAATTAGAATGTCCTCCTCACTTTAGAAAAACTCATCAGATATAGTTTTCATTTCAGGGCTTTTAAGCCTGGTGAAGTTTAGGATTCAGGGCTACTTCTAAAGATTATTTCAGCCGCACTATATACCTTTTGTGGGCTACACTGACAATCTAACCATTTCTTCAAAGTTATTTTCAAAAAAGTATGTCCTAAATTCAAGCAAAATACAAACATTTAAAATTTACAACATACCACATGTTGCACTGATAAAAGATAAATTAATAATAAATACAGCGGGATGTGAGTATTTCTGGGAAGAAGATAATAATAGTTCTAAACCCTTTCTGCATGGGAAGATGACCTGAGGTTTACCTTCTCCTGGCACCAACATGGTAGAAACCTACTAAGTGAAGACATATGTATAATGTCCTCTGTGTTACCAGGCAACATTACTGTTCATAAATTCCATCTGGATTGGGAGGACTATGAATGGGAAAAGCCTGTTGGAAAACACGGACACTGGCTTTCCTGTATAATGTATCTCTTGTAACAGACCATGTCACTTAGGGCTGCCTGGAAGCTAACTTCACAGGTTGTAAAAAAGAAGTGATTTTTACTGTTCATTAGATTTCCCTATCCTGGGGTGGCTGCACACACTCATGTGGTCTTGTTCCTTGCAAATGAGGATGCCCCTTGGAGTAGGTTTTCAGAAGTTGCCCCTGAATGATTTTAAGGACTTCTATTCATATCGACTTACTGTTATCCTGTACTACATCCTTCTGAAAAGCCAAGTGAACCTGGTGCTTAGGTTACAGCTGATTGTGTCCAGTGAATGACAATCTGTACCTGAGATCACTGGTGGTGATCATGTAGTGTGGGTGCTGCAATAACCTAGACATTTAGTGTCCATCTGCAAACTTTCCTTTCCCCCTCCAGCCAAGAAAGAGTACTTACAGCAACATGTAGCAGGCGCCGGATAGCTTTGTTGTTACCCGAGCCACAATAAGCCATGGCTACAGTGTACATTCCAGATCGTCGAAGAATTGGGTCCTAAGAAGAATAATGTACATCAATAGACAAGTTAGCATTTCAAATAGTAACTGACATCCACCAGGAGAGTTGGTTTTAGGTAGGAAACGATGGAAACAATAAACTTAAGGAGAACTATTTTGTGGTTGGTAATTTGCTAAAACGAATGTGGAAATAAAAGACTCTAATACAGGAGGAGTTAACTTCTAATTCCCAACATTCTGTGCAACATGCCTGTACTGCCTCACACTTACTAGGAAGTATAAACTCAAGTCCAATACCAACACTATCCTCTGACACTCAACTTCCATTATTAAACGAATAAGAAAGAAGCTCGCTTCTAATTCCACATTGTAACCTCCTTTTACCTTGTTTAATTCTTGGGCACTGATGAGCACTGAATGGAAGAGATATGGAGTCTGAGAGCTGAGCAAAATAATCAGTAGCTTTATCATTTAATACAGTAGTAGTTCTTTTTATCAAGACTATAGAGGACAGCATTATCTACCACTGAGTACCCACCATATACAATACCACTGTCAAAATAAAACAATACAAAAGGCAATGAAAAACACTTACCCAAATAAATAAGCATGGGGATTGGCACTGGTTTTTGATGAAAAAACAATAAATTTATATCTCATTAAATGATTATGAAATAATTCCAAAAATACTATTTCTAAAAGAAATCAACTTGTAAATTTCTAAATACCTTTTCTGGATCTGCTTATCTGAAAATTACTGGTCTGAAATCTTGGTTAAATTTAAAATCCTCAAATTAGTCCTGTTCATCCCTTCTAATCAGTGTTTTTCTTTCCTACATTCTATTAGGCTTTATATACCTTGTTTGATCAACGAACAAACTCTAGTGTGCAGTACCCACACTAGAGTTACGCATTCTGACAAGAACAGAGATAATTTCTAATGAAAAGTATTTCTGTAAATGCAGGTGATAACTAGGGCATGAGGGAGTACAGGGGGAAAAGGATAAACAATGTATCGTCTTACCTTATCACGGCAGAGAGATTCAATGAGAGCATCAGCCTCCTCCATCCTCCCATACATCACTAATGCAATGCCAACTGCAAGACCACGCAGAATCTTCTCATGTTGAGTTTCCTGTGCATAGCCGACCATGTCCTCAATAGCCTGGGCATTTTTAGAGCCCAACATAACCAAACCTAGGGCCAGGCCAGCTGCTTCCCCTAGTGAGTAAAAAATAAAACATTAAAAAATATAGGGCGTCTGGGTGGCTCAATTGGTTGAACGTCTGACTTTGGCTCGGGTCAAGGTCTTGAGGTTTGTGGGTTCAAGACCCACATTGGGCTGTCAGCGCGGAGCTCACTTCAGATCCTCTGTCCCCTTCTCTCTCTGCCCCTCCCCGACTCATGCTCGCTCTCTCTCCCTCTCAAAAATAAATAAACATTAAAAAATAAAATTACATACGTAAACTCAATAAAACATATCCTATTGGAAGTGGCACTTATTATCATCAACTATCAAAACATCTATTAAATGAAAATGAAGGCATTTTTTCAAGCCAGCTGATAGAAAGCACATCCATATATTTATAGCTATTTTCCTTTTAAATCGTGACAGAATGTACCATCAATCCAACAGTGATTTCAAAAGAGACACAATGATGTTCTTCTATGTTATCACCAAGCAGTACAGATATCTCTGTGATACAAATAGATCACTCTAATAAATTTGTTTGCAAAAATCAATTATACACACACACAGGATATATCATTTTTAAAAACTTATACATCACAAAATCTATTTTTATGAGTTTGACAAATGGGGCAAAATCCACTCCCTATACAAGTAATCTATTAGATTTTTAAGAGGCTACAAAACAGAAGTAGAGGGGCGCCTGAGTGGCTCAGCTGGTTAAATGTTGGGACTCTTGATTTCAGCTCAGGTCATGATCTTACGGTTCATGAGATCAAGCTCCACATCAGATTCCATGCTGACAGCGCGGGTTCTTTCTTTCTTCTCTCTCTCTGCCTCTCCCCACCCCTGAATCCCTGCTCACACTCTCTCTCAAAATACTTAAAAAACAAGACAAAACAAAATATAAGTAGAAAAAAAATTTAGTCACGTTAATTAATCCTAAAGTGAGTTATCTTTGCAAAGAATCACTTACCTGTCACAGCATCATCCTGATAAAGGTTCGTTTTTAGCAAGTCATATACATCCTGGCGTGCAGTCCCCATGGCAGCCAAACCCAGGCCCAGGCTGCCCCCATGTCGAACGATCTAGGGAAAAAGCATGGGTTCCAGTGATTTGGAATACTGTACTTAAAAATCCAAGCTTTTATTGTAACTTCAAAATGTATTGTGATATTAAACATGCAGGGCAGTTGACCTAGTGAGTATGACCAAAGGATTTGACTCAGATGGCCAGTGGTAACCTCAGCAATTTCAGTTTCAAAAGAATGGTGCTTGCTGATGCAAAATAATAGTAAGTTGAGAAGTGAATGAAAGATAAAGTGGAGAGAGAGGGTATAGCTCTTTTTCAATAAGTTTACATGAGAAAGGGAGAAATATGATAACTAAGAAGGAGAAGCAAGTGTCAAGGAAAGATTTTTTTAGGATAGGTGAGACCTGAATATGCTTACTGGCTAAGGGGAAGGAGGCTGAAGAGAGGAGGAAAAGGTATCTAATGGAACACAGTCATGAAGAAGTAGGAAAAACGGGGTCAAGGGCAAAAGTTGGTCTTTATTTCAAGACGGACACATTAGTGGTCATCTGTCATTTTTGAGTGCAGTCTCCTTTTACAGGAGACAGCACCTCAACGTTGCTTGGGAAATACTCTTCTCCCACAGGTTAGTTTTGGTGGAATTGCCAACTTAATACGTGCCCACTTTCTCCTACCCAAAGTATGGGACTGTGAGACCCAAAACAGGCCAACTGAATGCTCTTTCTGTGAAATTCCAATCTTTCTTAAGTGAAATGACCCAAGGACAAAAAACATTTCAAATTCCTTCATCCTGACAGCAGGGCCCTAGAAAAATGATACAATTAGTTCCTGTTATCTAGATCTCTAGAACTGCCCTGGCTCTTAACTGTTGTGAGAATTGGTTCATCAGCTTTTCCTTTAATTATATAAACTACTTCCAATAAACATTTTGTTTAAAGTCAATCAGTGGAGGTTTCTATTGCTGGTAACCAAAGAGATTTGTCTGATTAGAAAATTTTTACCTGAGAAGGAAATGAGGCAAAGCCATGAATAAATGTATATAAAATTCGTGGATGAGGGGCTTATTAGTGGAGACAGATCATCCTATCGGCCTCAATCTTTTCACTGAAATAGGAGGACAAAGTTATCTTTCTTACTTAGCTAATCTCCTAATAGCCTTCTAAAAAAGAGTCTACTCTAACATAAAAGTTAAAGTCTAAAATCCTATTTCAAAGTTCTGTAAAATAAGAACAAGCTGCTTAGTAAGTTTTTCCAAAAGAATTACATGTAACAAATTATAAAACACCAAATAACTAAGAATTGATTCCTGACAGTTACTTCTTTGGGACTTAGTGTCCTATAAAATAACAAGATTAAACCAAATGATCATTAAGGTCACTTACAGTTCTAACATTCCAAAACTCTTAAGTGTGGAAATACAACATATATTTTACAAACATATGGTACTTTATTTTGCTTGTCACATACCAATTTTAAAGGACTGAGAAGCACAATTTTAGTTTATAGAACAGGAAGGAAAATTCCCTTAAAAAAGAATTCTTTAAGAACAGTTCCATTTTGGGAATTTCAAAATGTATAAAATTTCTATTCACTAAAGTAATTTGGCAAATGTAATATGTAATATTTTCTTGGACTCTTAAGTAACAGAAACTAGTTTCCCATTCTCGTACTTACATCATTGCTGGCATTCTTAAGCTGGTTAAGCAGATAGTCAATTATATCACCACCATGATTGGCATGAATAAGACCTAATGCATAGAGACCTCCACCTTCCTGATAGGCAGATCCTGGAGAAGTGTCCTTGGGAAGATATGTTGCCATTAACTGTAATGCCTCCTTCTCATGACCCTGTAAAATTGAGCCACAATAAAGGTGTCAGTAAGAGAAAAGTGAGAGAAAAAAGATGTAATATTTTCTAGAATTATTTTCTTTTCTCCAGAATGTTCACTTTCTAAAAGAGGAGGAAGTGGGGCTCTCTCCTATACAACTTTATACCTCAAATGAGAGGAGAATCTTTAAGAGATTGAATCACATCCTTGTTAGAAACACGCTTCAATTTTTTCCCTTGTTTTATAACATTTCCCCAAATTCATTTCAGACTATACAAATAATTTATTTCAATTCATCCTGTGAGAAATGGCTTAGTCTTCATAAGGAAAGGATTTCCACCTTTTATTAAAATGAAACACATACATATGTATTTTCATTTCTTATTTACTTTATTCTTTCCTGTAAGAGAATCTACCTGATTTAACAAAATGTACTTATGAAAGAAATACGATAAACTTTTATGTTTTTTAACTCCAGAAAAATTGGTTCTGTTTGCACTGATCATTGTATATTACCTTATGAATTACACCCAAACTGGCTGTAGCTGTAAATTTCGCCCAGTTAGTGGCTCTGGCCAACCATTCCAAGTTATCTCTGCAAGAAAATTCAGCAATACTATTGAAATGAATGCCATAAAGTTTTTTATAATACTAAAGTCAAAGCATTAAAATTTTACCTTGAACTATTACAAGTCATTTTACTTTACGGAGCTCAAATTACTGGTGATTCTATTTTATCTCCTAAGTTCTTAGTATTCTAGAGACTTTAAGAAATGCATGATATGTAATTTCACTATGAACAAAAGCAGAATTAATTAATATTAAGTCATGAAAAAGCCTAGATTCAAGCCAACTAATAAAGGGAATTAATTTTACCTTAAAATAAGCAGGCATATGCACTAAAAAAAATGTATAAAAGAGCAAAAACAGAATTTAAAATTCAGGACTGGCAGCTACATCTATGTAACAATGTCAAGTGTCTCTATTAAAGATGATTTTAAACCAAAGTGGAAACCTTCGAGTATATTTACCTAAGAAACTGGTCACTGGTAGTCCCACAGTGCATAAAAGAATTTGCTATAACGGTTGCTGTGTGACATACAGAATTCCGTACTGCATCCTATAAAAACAAATACATTTGTACCACTGGCAAAGTATTCATACATACACAAAGTCACATGTAGGCACACAATCAGAGGCCCTGTTTTGTGATGAAAATATTAATAAACTGAACTGACATTAAACTATGAATCTTGGACATTATAATTTTTTTTTTACTTTTTTTTAACGTTTATTTATTTTTGAGACAGAGAGAGACAGAGCATGAACGGGGGAGGGGCAGAGAGAGAGGGACACACAGAATTGGAAGCAGGCTCCAGGCTCTGAGACATCAGCCCAGAGCCCGATGCGGGGCTCGAACTCATGGACTGTGAGATCGTGACCTGAGCTGAAGTCGGAGGCTTAACCGACTGAGCCACCCAGGCGCCCCTGGACATTATAATTTTTAATGTTTACTTATTTTTGAGAGAGAGAGAATGAGAGAGTGGGGGAGGGGCAGAGGATCTGAAGTAGGCTCTGTGCTGACAGCAGAGAGCCCAATGCAGGGCTCAATCTCATGAATTGTGAGATCATGACCTGAGCCGAAGTCCAATGCTTAACCAACTGAGTCACCCAGGCGCCCCCTGGATAATTCTTTATAAAGATTAAATAGGTAGTTTATAAATACAAGCAAGTCAGAGTTTTATCTGTAGTCTTGAGATCAGTAGGTTTCAGGTAGCAATTTAGGTAGTAGATTTTCTATTTATTGGTTTCTGAATAGTTTAATTTGCCATTTCTTTTCAGCATCTTGTCTAAGGTCTCCAAGGTATCAGGCTAGCCTAGAGAACAATGCTGCATCTCTTCTCACTCTGCACCTCTGGCAGTAACCAAAGGGATTTTGCTTATTTCTAATGAGAATATTATAAAGATTAGTTTCAAAAAACTGTCATAAATACAAACTGTGTAACTGTGTCCAACTGACATTTGTAATTATTAAAAATTTGAGAAGTATGATTACATATTTCAGTCAAACAACTGTGTAGTATTGAAATAGTTTATAGCTGTAAAAGAGGAATAAATGACTTTGTCAAAAGCTACTGGGTAGATAAGACAGGAAAGGGAAGAAAAATACGTAAGTTTTTTCGTATGAAAACATTTTCTTGAACCAGATGAATATATTACCTATTCAAAGATTAAAATTAATCCTACTGTTAGGATCAGTATCTCAACAAACATTACACAATTATCAAAAACCTGTACACTCAAGGAGTTTGCAGTTCAATGGGAAAAAAGACACATAAACAAACTGCATCAGTGCTCTGATTGGGCCATTCGTCCAAGTGCTACATGTACATATTAAAAAGTTAACTAAAAAAAAATTAAAACAAGGAGCACCTGCGTGGCTCAGTCCGCTAAGTGTCTGATTCTTGATTTCGGCTCAGGCAATGATCTCACTGGTTTGTGAGTTCTAACCCCAAGTCAGGCTCTGACAACCTGAAGCCTACTTGGGATTCTCTGTTGTCTCCTTCTCTCTCTGCCCCTCCCCTGCTCACACACTCTCAGAAATAAACAAATGAACGTTAAAAAACAAAACAAAACAAACCACTAAACTTCCCAATGAATGTGAAACACAAAAACAGGAACTCAATTTTAATTTCCTTTCTTCTCTCAACAAATTCAAGAATTTCTCCCTTTGTTACTCTTTTTAAGTTACTTTCTTGATTAGAATAAAATGCAACAAAGTATTCAATAATAAATAAGTATACGTACTAATAATCAACAAAAATAAATACAAGAAAGCCTCCATTACAGATGAATTTCCTACCTTTGTGTTTTTTAGAATCATGAGATCTGTGTTATTATTTCGTATTAAAAACTGTAGATGTAACTCAATAGCCATTTCACCGCTTAAAATTTTAATCATTTTCAAAGTCTGGTCCTTGGGCTCTGGACTCTGCCAAAATAAACAAACAAGAAGAAAAATTCATATATTACTGATATCCACCAATTGTGCTTTAACAGCCCTAACCAGTGAAATTCACAATCCATACACAGAGCAAAACTTGTATTTTAATAGTAGGATCTAGAAAACTCATGTATCACTTATTTGAAAGAAAGAATATTTCTTTAACAGCTACCACTGAAATATGATACCAGTTTAATGAAAGAATATAATTCACTCTGAAGAAACTTCCAATGTAAAATTATTTTAATGTTAAAAAAAAACAAAAAACACCCAAACTGTAAAAGAATAACTGACTACTGATGATATGCAAGGAAAACTATTTTATACAGAACAGCTCATAGTTTAGGTGAGAAAATGCCTACTCTAAACTGGAAAAATCAAAAACACATTTAACCAACACATATATATGATCTCATCAACTACCAAGCTATCCAGGTAAATAATAGTTGACATTTATATACCTGAGTATCAAAAATCAAAAGTCTTGGTGGAGGAAACATTTACATCCAACAGACCACTGTTTTAATACTTACCCCATTCCTCCATACACCATGAATATTAAAAATAACAAAGACAATTAAAGTACCCTGCCCCGTCTACATTAAGTTGTCATTTAGTTGTTAGAGGCCATCCTTTTTTCTCATCTTGTGACAAATAATTCAGAGTTATTCTAGACAGAGGTCAATCTTTTGTAAGGATCTAAGGATTTGCTTTCTTCTAAGTTAAGCACTTTCTAGGGTCAGCCTTTAAAATTTTACTTTACAGAAGATCTATTTTTATAAAATAACTTTGGTATTAAACTTAATATTAAACCACTAACAAAGACAGATATATAACACTTTAAAATAACTTACAATATAATTATATGTTAAATGGTAACCTCAACTTCAAAAAACACACTTACCACTTCTGGTGTCTTTCCTACAAGTAGACTACCTGGCTTTTCTTCTGTTTCCATTGAGTCACTAAAATGAAGAGAATCAACAGTTACTAATCTGATAAATCTTTTCTGAATAGTATGTATAGGTAACTAGTTATCAAACTAAAGAATCTGAACCATGTTCAAATAAATATTTTGCAAGGAAAAAATGTTTAATTACCTAAGTATTTCCCTTAAGAAACAGAGACGATTCTATTAAGATGGAAGCAGCCCAGTGATTTAATTTCCTCCAAATAAATTCATAAAACCACACAACTAACTAGGTTAGCACAAACAACAAATACAACAAAACCAGGGGCGCCTGGGTGGCGCAGTCGGTTAAGTGTCCGACTTCAGCCAGGTCACGATCTCGCGGTCCGTGAGTTCGAGCCCCGCGTCAGGCTCTGGGCTGACGGCTCGGAGCCTGGAGCCTGTTTCCGATTCTGTGTCTCCCTCTCTCTCTGCCCCTCCCCCGTTCATGCTCTGTCTCTCTCTGTCCCAAAAATAAATTAAAAAAAAAAAAAAATACAACAAAACCAGATGACAAAGTGCCCACCAAACTCCTAAAACACAGCCAGGTGGAGATACACCATCACCAGCTACAACACCAGTTTGAAGTGAAGCAGCTGAGGACCCCAACGACTCTGAAAAACAACCAGCCAATACTCCCTTCTAGGCGAAAGCATTTTAATGGGGATAAAATGCTGGGTACAGAATCCAATTACCATGGCAGAAAGAAAGAAAAAAGACCAAATAAAAGTGAGAAAGTAAGGGGGACTGGGTGGCTCAGTTGGTTGAGCATCTGACTCTTGGTTTTGGCTCAGGTTACGACCTCACAGTTTGTGAGTTTGAGACCCGCATCAGGCTCTGCACTGGCAGGGAGGAGCCTGGTTGGGATTCCCTCCCTCCCTCCCTCTCTCTCTCTACTTCTTCTTCCTCATGCTGTCTCTGCCTCTCTCGAAAGAAATAAAAAAAAAAAGCAAGAAAGAGAGTTAAGAGATCTCAAGTTGTAAGATACCATTTTAAAACTCAGTAACACAACAGAAGAGGAAATTCTAGAGAGCAGTAAAATTAGAAAAACTATCCTAAATAAGCCTCCTTTGCAAAAATTTAGGAAAACTAATTTCAGTAAAGACAAGCTACTGACAAGGATCAAAGTTAAAGCCCATATAATATTAAAAGAAAAAAATTATTTCAAAAGAGGTAAAAGACATTAATAAAAGTATACAAGATATAAAAGAATAAAACATACCAGAATTAGATAATTCAGAAATGAAATTATAAAACTGGGGGGGAAATTATAAATGAAGGAAGCAAAATAATAATTTCAGAAAATTAATTCAGAGGAAACATAAGACCAGATAAACACAAATCAAATAAAGGAGAAGGTATGAAAGAAAAAATTTAAATTAACAAGAAATAAAACAAATGCCATTCCCCTAAGATCAGGAATGAAGGATGTTCACTCTTATGTCTACCCAGTAACATTGGAAATCCTAGCCAATGCAGAAAAACAAGGGTGGAAAAGTCATGAAAATTGTAAAGGAAGAAGTAAAATCGTTTCTATTAAGGTAACAGGATCCCTATGTACAAAAGTCTATAGAAGGATCTATAAAAAAAAAAAATTACTAGACCTAATAAGTGATTTAAGCAAGGTTGTGGGATTCACATTAATATAAAAAATCAACTGTATTTCTACATATTAGTAACAAACAAATAGAAATTCAAATTTAACATACCACTTACAATAGCATCAAAAAACATACTTAGGAATTAATTTAAGACGTACAAAATCTCTGAACTAAAATCTATAAAATGCTGCTGAGAAAATTTAAAGAAAATCTAAATAAATTAAGAACAAAACTATGCTTATGGATTGTAAGACCCAATATTGTGAGGGTCTCAATTTGTTCCAAATTGAAGAGATTCGACACAGTCCCAACCAGAATCCCCTCAGGCTTACAGAAATGCAAGAGACCCAAAACAATCTTGGTGGTGAGGAGAGAAGGGAGGTCATAACTGTATGTCTTCCACTGACCTGATTTCAAGACTATAAGCTTTAGTAATAAAGACATTGTTTCCTTATACTGGTATAAGGAAAGACAAATAAATGGAAAAGAATAGGGAAATCAATCCACATATCACATGTCCAAGGTTCCAAGGCAACTCCACAGGGAAAGGACAGTCTTTCAAACAAATGCTAATGGAATTACTAGACATCCATGTTTTTAAACAAACTCTTTATTCCTGACACCGTATTATAAACCTTAAACTATATAGTTTCTAGGAGTGTGGCAGAACAGCAGAATACCTTTGTAACTGTGAGACTGACAAAGAATTTCTTAGATTGGGATGCCAAAATGGAAAACAGGAGGATTATAAAATATAAAAACTTCAGGAGGATTATAAAATATAAAAACTTCTGGGGTGCCTGGGTGGCTCAGTCAGTAAAGTGTCCAACTCTTGATTTTGGCTCAGGTCATGATCTCACGGTTCATGAGATCGAGTGCCATCTTGATAGTATTCTTTCTCTCCCTCTCCCCACTTATTTATTTAAATAAACATTTTTTTTAATTAAAAAAATTTTTTAATGTTTATTTTTGAGAGAGAGAAAGACAGAGTGCAAGTGGAGGAGGGGCAGAGAGAGAGAGGGAGATGGAGACACAGAATCCCAAGCAGGCTCCAGGCTGTCAGCACAGAGCCCATCACGGGGCTCAAACTCATGAACTGTGAGATCATGACCTGAGCCGAAGTAGGACACTTAACCGACTGAGCTCCAAATAAATAAACATTTAAAAAAAAATAAGTAAAAACTTGTGTTTATCAAAAAATACCACCAATAAAATGAAAAGATAAGCCAAAGACTGGGAGAAAATGTTCAGAACAATATATCTGACAAATTACTTGTATAAAAATTAACAACAAAATATCACTTTATACCACTAAAATGAGTAATATTAAAGAGACTGAGAACATCTGATGTTGGCAAACAAACAAATGGAATGCTAATACGTTGCTGTTGGGAGGGTAAAATGGGCAACCATGTTGGAAAATAGTTCGGCAGATTCTTACCAATTTAAACATATACCCTGTGACCCAGCTATTCTAATCCTAGGTATTTACCCAAGAGAAATGAAAATATTTGTCCACAAAAAGACTTGTATAGGAATGTTCTAGTAGCCTTGTTTTGAAACAACCCAAATGTCCATCAGTATAAGAATGAATAAACAAACTGTGGTATATTCATACAATGAAATGCTGCTCAACAAAAAGAAATCAGTTACTATTTCATCCAAAAAACACAGATATATATAACATGTTCAGTGAAAGAAGCAGAAACAAAAGAATACATGCTATTATGAACCATTTATATGAAGTTTAAGAACTGGCAAAACTAATCTATTCTGACGGAAATCACACCAGTGGCTGCCTCAGGGGTA
Source organism: Neofelis nebulosa (assembly GCF_028018385.1). Taxonomy (NCBI): domain Eukaryota; kingdom Metazoa; phylum Chordata; class Mammalia; order Carnivora; family Felidae; genus Neofelis; species Neofelis nebulosa. The sequence continues at coordinate 8,627,421 of NC_080783.1, forward strand.
GTGGGTTGACCTCGAAGGGCACAGGGCAAGTTTCTGGGATGATAATACAGATGATGGTTATATGGGTGTTTACACTGTCAGAACTCATTGAACTGGATCGTTAGGATATGTGTATTTAACAGTATTTAAATTATCATTCAATTAAAAGAAAGAATTGAAGGGGTGCCTGGGTGGTTCAGTCAGTTAAGTGTCTGACTCTTGATTTCGGCTCAGGTCATGATTTCACAGTTGGTTTGTGAGATGGAGTCCCAAGCTGGGCTCTGCACTGACAGCACGGAAGCTGTTTGGAATTCTCTATCTCCCTCGCTCTGCCCCTCCCACAGTTGCAAGTTGCACATGTGCTCTCTCTCCCCAAATAAATATTTCCTTTTAAATAAAAGAAAGAGGGGCGCCTGGGTGGCTCAGTCGGTTAAGCGGCCGACTTCTGCTCAGGTCATGATCTCGCGGTCCCTGAGTTTGAGCCCCGCGTCGGGCTCTGTGCTGACAGCTCAGAGCCTGGAGCCTGTTTCAGATTCTGTGTCTCCCTCTCTCTGACCCTCCCCTGTTCATGCTCTGTCTCTCCCTGTCTCAAAAACAAATACAACGTTAAAAATAAATAGATAGATAGATAGATAGATAGAAAGAAAGAAAGAAAGAAAGAAAGAAAGAAAGAAAGAAAGAAAGAAAGAAAGAAAGAAAGAAAGAATTGAAGAGCTGAAAAGGATTCACAAGAAATGAGAAACACAGAAGATGGGCAAAGAAAATCCAACTTACATATAACGATAAGCCCCAAATAAAGAAAAATAAAGGGCAGAAAACAAATACTAAAAACTAAAATTCAAGAAAACCTTACTGAAGCAGGACTATTTCTAGTGTTTTTGAGTAATAGTAAAAAGGCCACTGAGATCGGAGGGCAGTAAGTAAGGAAGAAAGCAAGAGATGAGTTGAGGGGTATGGAGAGGACGAATCATGTATAACCTTGAAGGCCATGTTCAAGACTTAGAATTTTATATGAAATGTGTTTGTCAAGTATTGGAGATTGAAAGAGTTGTGACATTTGTTTCAGAAAAATAACTCTCACTGCTGTGTGAACTTTAAAAGGTAAAAAGGAGGCATAAGAAAAACATTTAAACATTTTAAATAAGTGGTCTAAATGCATAAAAAAATACAGGAAAATAAAATCTAACACTGCATCAGCCTAAGATAAATGTATATTTAGTTCTAATAAAAGCACAAAAAGCTGGAAATGTTTACTTTCCAAATACTAAAATCTAGCCCACCTAACCTGAGATTTTTAATTTACTTGGTTAGATAGCACACATGCAATTAGCCCTCCCCGTCAATCACTTCCATTTCTTTCCAGAAGAGTTCCCAGTTTTGGTTTTCCTTAATGTACCCAGCACAGTGCAAAACAGAGCAATAGCCTTAATAAGACTTTACAATCTATGAAAGCTAATTCTGAAAATAATTCTTAGACTACACGGTCGATGAATATTCCACCTATTCTCAAAATGAAATAAAGGTTGTCCAATTAGTTCTGATGCAGAAAAAGATACTTATACCTGTCTTTCTCTGATCCTGGGACAGTACCCGTATTGGTGGATCCAGGCACAGAAGCAATAGGGGTGCCAACAGTTCGAAGATTCTGGATTACAGATGACAAAAACTGCTGGCTAGCACTTTCATACAAATCAAAACAAATCTGATAAGCCATCAGGAGGTTGTCTTCCTTGACCAGTTTTTCTAAGATATCACTCACGGCCTGAGGATCATCTAAGAAAATTAAGCACTGAAATGCAGATAAAAAACAATTACATAATAATCGAAAACTGTGTATACAAGATACTTAGAGACTGACGAACAGTTGATATTAATACGGGAAACCTGAAAATATAAGCACAGGCAAACTGGGGCAGATAAATTGTTCCAGCACTCCATTTCTTTCTTTCTTTTTTTAAATTAATTTTTAATTTTAATTCCAGTGTTAGCACTCTATTTCTGATCCTGGCATTAGACAAATTTTTCCTGAAAACGACATCTGCCTTCCATAAGAAAACCCATACAGATCATACTCACAGCTCCTAATTATTGTGTCTGGCAATTAGCAGTACTTAATGACTGATAGGTAAATGAATATTGGATTCTTCAAATCTTACCTGTATATTATTATCAAGTGCTCCTTAATTTGAATTTTCTGCTTAACCATAAATTGTAGGAGTCATTGATTCATTTAACACATGTTGTATAGTGCTGGGCCAGAACAAGGGGCACTGAAATGACCATTTTGAAGTATTTCTCTTATCACTCTTACAATCTGTCATGCTTTAACAAAATTATCTAATAAATTTAGGATTTTTTAAAGAATTCAATTAAAATTTTCTTGTTCCCTTAAAGTAGCAAATAACTAATTTCAAAATGGACACATTAACCAAAGTTATTACAAATTAAGAATGAAAATAATGGAGGAGCACCTGGGTGGCTCAGTCAGTTAAGCATCCAACTCTAGAGCTCAGCCCAGGTCTTGATCTCAGGGTCCTGAGTTCGAGCCCCATGTTGGGCTCAGCACTGGGCATGGAGCCTACTTAGAAAAAGAATAGGAAATAATGGGGCTCCTGGGTGGCTCAGTCGACTGGGTTAAGCATCTGACTTTGGCTCAGGTCATGATCTCACGGTTCTTGAGTTCAGGCCCAGTGTCGGGCTCTGTGATGACAGCTGGGAGCCTGGAGCCTGGAGCCTGCTTTGGATTCTACGTCTTCCTCTCTATTTGCTCCTCCCAAGCTTGCGCTCTGTCTCTCTTCCTCTCTCTTTCAAAAATAAACATTTAAAAAAATTTTTAAAAGAATAGGAAATAATGGAAATAAGATAAATAAAATAAATAGGGAAATGGTTAAGTAAGGCAAAGTACATCCACTAAATGCCTACTGCACATTCAAGAAAGTTGGAACAAGAGTTTGTGAAGACTTAAATATGGAAAAATGTTAAAATTGAAGGATTTATATAACTGATAACTGTTTGCCTCCCGAGAAAGGAACTTAGGAGCCAAAGGAAAGGAGTGGGAAGACTTCTCCCTGTATACCCTTTGGTTCTTTTTTTTTTTAATGCTTATTTATTTTTGAGCCAATGCGAGAGACAGAGTGCAAGCAGCGGAGGGGCAGACAGAGGGAGACACAGAATCTGAAGCGGGCTCCAGGCTCTGAGCTGTCAGCACAGAGCCCGATGTGGGGCTCAAACTCACGAACCATGAGATCATGACCTGAGCTGAAGTCGGATGCTTAACCATCTGAGCCACTCAGGCACCCCACCCTTTGGTTCTTTTTAAATTTTGAATTGCATGAATGTATTATTACCTGTTCAAAAAAAATTTATTTTTGAAATGTAAAATAAAGTTTTAAAAAGCCTTGAAAGGACAAAAAATAAAACAACTACAAAGAAATAAAATTGCCTCTGAGGAATTGCCTCTGAAATACACAGGTGAGCAGAAGACTATTGTTTCTCATGTAAGTTTTAAAACACAATTATTTAAAAAACAAACACAAACAAACAAACCCTATTAAAAACTACTTAGAAGCAAACAAAACTCCAAAAAGCTATACAGGGAAAACTGAAAGGAAATAGACTTAAATGTTGCCATTGGGTGATATAAATGATTTTTCTTCCAGCCTTTTCTGTGTTTCAAACTTGCTTCAAAAAGCATTTAAAAAAGGATACATTACTCTAAATTTTAAAAACATATAGATGATGAAATTATATGAGAACACATTATAGTGACAAAGTAACAAAATCTGTGATGAAATGCTATGCTCTAAGCAGAATACAAAAATTGATACAGTATGACAATTGTTAAAAAGCAAACTCATGCGCTTCCAGTCAATAAAATACAGCCATTTAAAAGAAATGCGCTAATGAGTGAAAGAAAAACATCTATGCATTATCTGTGAGAAAAGGCCCAGGGAAAGGGAAAGATACACTTTTCATTTTCTGGGCTATCTGAATTTTTAAAAAATGTGCAAGCAAATTCATACATGAAGAGGGGAGCCTGGCTGGCTCAGTCAGGGAAGTGTGCAGTTCTTGATCTCGGGATTATGAGTTTGAGTGCACACTGGATGCAGAGATTACTTGAAAATAAAATCCTTTAAAAATTTTCAAACATAAAAAGAGATAAAATATACCCAAATGCGTTGGTTGTGTTTGGGTAATAAAACCAGAGATCATTTACCTGAAATTCTTTTTAGAATGACACAACAAAGGTACTGTTTTTATCTTTTCTTCTATCTTTTATTTTTTTTTAACCTAGTTTTCAAATTTTCCATAAATGTTTGGAATACTTTCAAAATGAAAAAGAATACAGGGGTGCCTGGGTGGCTTAGTCGGTTAAACATCCAACTCAACTTCGGCTCAGGTCATGATCTCACAATTCTGCACTATCTGCGCAGAGCCTGCTTGGGATTCTCTTTCCTCCTTTCTCTGTCCCTCCCCTGCCCGTGCACGCACATGCTCTGTTTCTCAAAATAAATAAATAAACATTAAAAACAAAAAAAGAATACATAGGATGCGTTGTAACAAAAGTTTTTTAGTTTTTTAACATTCAGTTTCTTATCAGTAAAAAGGAATATAAGCATATACCTTATCTTCACAGAGCTGTTGTGAAAATCAACTCAGATACATGTATGAAACCATTACAGTAACATAAAGTAATGTAATGTGGTAAGGTCTAGCCCACCAATGCAGCATAAAGTAGTGTGACATAAGGTAACATAAAGTAATACAATGTAATGTAATGTAAGTACCTGACAAACATTGATGAAGTCGGGTTTCTCCAAATTCATGTAGATTTTCACTAGAACTCTTAGTACCTTATTCCGAAACTGTTTATTCTGCATTAAAGACATGCAGAGCTTGAGGCTATAGGCTAGCATTCCTGGGACATCGTTCTGAAAGAGATAATTTAAAGATACATCATTATCTGGTTACCGAAGTATTATGTTTATTTAGAAATCAAATTATTTTAATCTACATTCTTTAGTTATTTTAGGCAACCAAAGATTTATTTGCTACTTAAACAGCAAAACTTAAAAACAACCATTTTAAGCAGATGCCGGGATGGCTCAGTTAGAAAAGCATGCAACTCTCGATCTCAAAGTCATGAGTTTGAGCCCCATGTTGGGTAGAGAGATTAAATAAATAAAACTAAAAGAAAATAACTGTTTTTAGGGGTGCCTGGGTGTTTCAGCCAATTAAGTATCCAACTCTTGATTTCAGCTCAGGTCATGATCTCACGGTTCATGGGATCAAGCCTGCAACAGGCTCTATGCTGTTAGATAGCATGGAGCCTGCTTGGGAATTCTCTCTCCCCCTGCCCCTCCCCCAAGCTCTCTCACACATGTATGCATGCACTCTCTCTCAAAATAAACTTTGCAAAAGTTTAAAAAATTAAAAAGTAACCATTTTAAATAAAAATCTTTAAAAGGGGCGCCTGGGTGGCTCAGTCGGTTGAGTGTCTGACTTCAGCTCTGGTCGTGATCTCACGGATAGTCAGTTCGAGCTCCACGTTAGGCTCTCTGCTGTTGGCACAGAGCCGATTTCAGATCCTCTATCCCCTTCTCTCTCTGCCCCTCCCCGGCTCTCTCTCAAAAATAAACATTTGAAAAATAAAAAAATAAAAAAATAAAAATATCAGAGCTGTATCGTAAGTAGTAAAAGCAGGTACTGTTTCATAAAACCTAAGTTATATCCATATGTATACGTGCACTGGGATGCAAAATAAGATGCATTTCTTACTGAGCTTTGTTCTTGATCTGAACACGTCACCCCTTGACTTTAAATTTTTACTTGCTCAACTGCCTATTCCCCTAATGGTTTGTTCCATCTGGTCAGAAACTCTGTTGGTCTTACTTGCCACTGCATCTCCAAAGCCTAGAATAGTTGTCTGACATACAGTAGTCAGTCAAAAAATATTTGAGTGAATGAAAACAAATATTTTAATTCTATTCACATGAAGACAAGGAGAGGCTACAACTGCACAAAAATGAAACAGTATAAAACAAGGTCCAATTCTATCACACAAGGTTGCTCATTCATTTACTCGTTTAAACAAATCCTATCACACTGCTGCTAAACACTGCCTCTGGCTTTGGAGACACAGTGGTGAATAAGGCACAAAGTACCTGTCCTTATGGAAGTTATAGTCTAGTGGCAAAGACAGATGTTAACTACCAAGTAACACAATGAGTTAATTACTTTAATAGTAAACCCTATGAAAAAAACACAAGGCTCCAAGAGATTAATAAAAGAATTGGAGCTAGTCTGAAGTAGGGGTTGAGGAGGTATGGGTGCTGGGAATCGATGGATCTGTAAAATAGTGACAGTTGAGCTAAACTCTGTATCTTGTACAGGAATAAAACAGGTAAAGAAAGGAAAGAACGTTTTTGGCAGAGGCAGTATTTCTGGTAAGGAGAATGGGGCAGGGTACATCTAGGAACTGAAGTGAGGTTAAACTGGCTGGAGAACAGAGCCAGCTTATGGAGACAGGTGGTTAGGCAGGCAAAGTGGGCATAAAAATCAATGCCCACTTAACTCAGTCTTATACCTTCCTGACCACTTCCTTACACTAACTTACTACAAATGTTATAATTACTGCAAAACACCCTCAAACAAGAATCTAGTCTGTAGTTTTAACCATAATAAATGCATTAAAATAGCTTATCAGTACAGTCTTCTTAACAAGGGTAGGATAATGAAAAACAACTTCCCTATGCAAGACTTCAAAGGAACGAATGTGATAGGATAAAAGCAGGGATTCGATGACCACAAAACCTAGCCAAAGTTCATATATATATACATGAAAATAAAACATTTGGTTAAAAAGCATCTTATTATTTCTAAACTAGATTTTCTTTTCACTACCCTTGAGGCTTTTAGTTTTAACAACTTGCTTTGCTGATTCCCCATTACTAACAGTCTCTAAAATCACATCATCTGCCTACCGACTCCAGTACAGTCTTCTCAAAGACGTCCAGTCTTCGTGTCTCCAGAGCAATGCCAATAGCTTGCTTATACTTGTGATCATCTAGACATCGCTGGAACATTTTATTTACAATTCCTTCTAATCTCTGGTCAATTGGTTTTTTTTCTCCTTCTGGCAAATCTGCATTTTCCACACATTGTTTGGTGTAGTGATCGATGCATTTTGCTATGAAGAAAATAAAATAACGAATCACCTTATAAACAGGACTGAACTACTAGAAAAGAGAAATGCCTACATTTATAATCATAAAAACTTATGGGATAACTAGAGAGTAATAAGCAATTTTCAAAATTTATGGGATAACTATAGAGTAATAAGCAAATTTGAAAAATTTTAAGTTCTAGAAGTTATATATTCAAATTAATATTGTTCCCTTCATAAGTTATACTGGAGGGCTTACACACTAATTCCAGTAAGGCTGATGTCATTCACTATATTTCTACTTTGTTACTATATTTTAACCAAAATTATACTCTTCAACTTCACTGTGCTGCTTATTAGACAGAATTGGCTACAAGTGCTCTTTCACTTTCAAAAACAAATATTTGCTATCATTGAGGATATTAAAAAAGACCTACTGTAACAATTATCACAGAGCAATAAATTATTAGACTTCTTCACGTTAGTAAAACAGTAGAAACCATGTCTAAATCATCTCTTTATAATAATGGTGGGGGTGCCTGGGTGGCTCAGTAGGTTAAGCGTCTGACTCTTGCTTGTGGCTCAGGTCATGATCTCACGGTTTGTGAATTGGAGCCCCATGTTGGGTTCTGCACTGGCAGGGTGAAGCCTGCTTGGGATTCTCTCTCCCTCTCTCTCTGCCCCTCCTCTACTCTCGCTTTCTCTCAAAATAAATAAAACTTAAAAACATGAACGCAGAATTCTAGTTACAACATCAGAGACATTTGAAAGTATCCCTTTGGACCACCTTGTGCAGCACTTCCCAATTTCTGAAAAAGAATACCAAATCTCTCCTTTTAAGGGTTCAGGTGAATAATGCAGATCTCTTCTAAATCAGCAATTCAAAAAAATACTTACACCGCACACTCCTGAGAAAACACACCCTTGGGCTCTCTCTATAACTATGACTGAAAACTTGATATTCCTACACTTGCCTGGAGAGTATGCAGTCCTTTTTCCATCTATTAGATCAGTTTCCAATCGCTTTTTTAAAGTGACACATCTTTGAACAAAACCTTACATAGTTATAGTTCAATTTACAAGATAGACAGCCTAAAGCCTTGCCAGTATCCTACCCCCCACTTCAAAAATAAAGAAACAAATTAGAAAATGATGGTTTCTAGTAGAAACAGTATGGACTCTGAAGTGAGTAAGCCTCAGTTTTAAATTCTGACCCTCCTATTTAATAGCCCTGTGTCTTTATCATCTCGAAACCTGAGTTATAGCACCTTCCTCACAGGGGAGCTGTGGAATAAACCACACCATGCAGAATGAGTGGCACAGTGCCTAGCACAATGAAGGCAGTCAATAATGGTTTCTGGTATTAGAAACAACTCTATAAATTGCTGTCATTTAATTTGTCACTCATAATAATCTGACTGAACTTTTTCATGCTACAGAATGCTCACTGCAGTAGCAATAACCATAATGTAAGATAACTATCTTTGTGTTGATTAGGAAGTTTCTGAATAATTTATCAGATTAATTCTTAAAATGTTTTGTGAGGTAGGCATCTTCATTATTACTGTTACTAATGTTACTGCTCATTATGTCAAAAGATAATAAAGCACAAAACTGGAAGGCAGATCTAAAAACTCAGCTTGCATAAAATTATAAGATTATAAACTTCCAATTAAAATTAAATTTGGCAGGGTGCCTAGGTGGCTCAGTCAGTTAAGCATCCAACTCCTGGTTGTGGCTCAGGTCACAATCTGACAGTCTGTGAGATCAAGCCCTGCATAGAGCCTGCTTGGGATTCTCTCTTCCCCTCTGTCTCTCTGCCACTCCCCTGCCCTTGCTCTCCTTCTCTCTCAAAAACTAAATAAATAAACTTAAAAAAAAAAAAGATTAAGAATTAAATTTGGCAAGAGCAAGAAGTAATCGGAAAAAAAAAATGTTATGTGCACTACGGCAAGAGAGAAGCCAACAAGATAAAGCCTTACCAGATGGAGAATAATTACCTATAATAGTCTCCACGTATTCAGAGTTATCATTGACATTGAAGAGGTCACCGGCTCCAAGTGCATAATTCAGAGATTCCTCAAAAGCCCCAAGGTGATAAAATACTTTAGATGCCACTAAGGCTGCAAACTGCCGACTCCGGAAACCTTCATCTTCATACAAAACTTCTCTGAAAGAAATTTGGAAGTATGGGCAATCTTAAACTGTGGTTCTTCTCAAAAATCCCAAATCTAAATATGTTTAGTAGCAGCAAATTTCTAAAGGAATCAATAAGCCATATGATCCACATCCACAGAGATTAGTTGATTTACTTGAATCCAATTTATAGAAATAAAATAATTTCTTACATTTTATCTACAGACTCAGAAATTTCTGCCCAGAAATCATTGACAACTGCATTCAATTTGTGTAGTGCAAATTCCTGTAGAAGATAAAACCAAAATTCAATTTTGAGAGAGACTTACAATTACATTTTCTTAAAAAAAAAAAAAAATAATGTTTCCAATAAATTAGTGGCCAAATTCTCAGTCACATTTACTAAAATATTTACTATGACAAACACAAAAATTAACTGACTTATGTTGTCTCTTAGGTCTACACATTTCCTTGATTTTTAATCATAAAACATCAGACTAGCCATAGGTCATTCCTTACCATAAAGAACATTTTTCTTCTCTGTATATACAAAGTTGACTACAACTCTGGACATAAATGAATTCAGGTGTGTAGAGCCTCTTAACATACATTCCAAATTTCAATCAAATAAAAATAATTTAAAAATACGTGACACATGAGAATCAATTTTTTGTGCTTTCCTTTGATAAAGAAACGGGTGAAGGGAGTGTTCTGGTGGCATATTGAGAATTATTTACCTTAGCTTTGTTAAATGAACAACTGCTATTGCCAAAATACTGTCCTTTGGGGCTAGATTTGAATGGGTATAGACTGGGTAAGATGGCTATTTTAAATGATGGAAAATACACAAATATCACTATAGCCAAAGAGTTTCACAGCACTCCTATTAACCCCAGTTAATTTTTCTTCAACTCATACCTTAAGCTGTGGTTCTTCCTCATCCAGAAGAGAAATAATTCCAGCTATAAAACAAAAGGTTTATTGTGATAATGAAGTATATGCGAAGAAAGAAGCTACTGCTTATTCAAAAATGTATCACAGTTGGAAAAAATAAGTATTTTTTGAGGAGTGACTTCACTACAATAATTATTTTTCTTTATATCTATAAATGCGTATATTTTGAAGTTTAAGAATTATGTTATCAAATCCTTATGATACCATGACACCACATATATCACATTATTTGCCAAATTCAATAGTTTTCTAAGTGTAGTCCTTGCATCCACAGCATTAGCATTACCTGGGAACTTGTTAAAAATGCAATTCTTGGCCTCATTCCAGATCTACTAAATCAGAAAATGTGGGGGTGGGGTCCAGTTACAGGGCAACAAGTTTTCCTTGGGATACTGATAATACAGTTTGATAATCACTGGCCTAGTTACTGATCAAGGGGAAACCTTCCCAGGCAATTTGTTTGAGAACAAATTTATTCACACAAAATAAACCAACAGTTATAAAATTATTTACCAAAAAAAAAAAAAAGAGTAATCAAGTCAACAGGGTAAAATACATCAATTATTTCAAGGCACCTCCTTTTTATCACAAGTAACCTAGAAGTTATGTGAAATGATGAGCAATTTGACTTGTTCTGAATTCTAAGTACCCAAGCACAGTGTTCCTCCCAAGACCCTGAAGTGTTAACATGAACACTGGAGAGTAAAGGAAACAACTAACCTCTCCAAAAGAATACACCTTGAAATACAGTCAAAGAGGGGCGCCTGGGTGGCTCAGTCGGTTGAGCGTCCGACTTCGGCTCAGGTCATGATCTCATGGTCTGTGAGTTCAAGCCCCGCGTCGGGCTCTGGGCTGATGGCTCAGAGCCCGGGGCCCGTTTCAGATTCTGTGTCTCCCTCTCTCTCTGCCCCTCCCCTGTTCATGCTCTGTCTCTCTCTGTCTCAAAAATAAATAAACGTTAAAAAAAAATTAAAAAAAAAAAAAAAGAAATACAGTCAAAGGGATTATTAGAAAAAATATATGGGAAATTACTGTCCTTAGACCACAAAGAAACTGTCTCTCAGATACAGGTTTTCCATGTACGTCTTAAAATCATTCTGGAACACTGAGTTCAAACTGTGAGTTGATTAAAGTTGATCGAGACAACTTTACTTAGGAGATGTCACCATTTTTAATTGGTGTCAGTCTGCCAAATAACTCCAGCAGTATTTAGAGAGCCATACAGGAAAGGATACAAAATATAGCCAACAAAATCACACCATGGTGCTGGCTAGGTCATAATGCTATTCTAAAAGAAAAAGCAAATAGAAAGAACTTCTTGGTACTCTAGTTTGGTAGGACAAGTCCAGAACAGAGAGGCTAAACTGACAGAGTGGAGAGAAAACAAATTAAAAAATGTAATGGGTGGGATTTTGAACTAGTGACGTGGATAGCTGATAGACAAGAATGCTTTAAATGCGGAACAGATCATGAACAACAGAACACTTCATCAACGTACTACAAATTCTACCCATTGCCCATCATCAATGATGTGTCTGAACTGCTTTTACCAAAAGAGATAATGAATTTTTTACACTCTCCTATTTGGTTTCACTTATGACTAGCTTGTTACATGGTTATCCTGGCTTAGAAACACAGCCTTTGTTCATGGAACACAACTAAACCAGATACTCTACACTCCATACACAAATCTTTCTCATCTTAAAAACAAAATAGAACGCTCCTTTGGACAGGGGAGGGGAGACACACAAGGAATGTGAGAAGTTTAGCATGCTAGAAAAATCTCTCCTGCCCTAATAAAAAGTAAGCAGATACTATGTAACTTATCCAATCAGTTTATAGAAAACTTTGGATGTGATTTATAAATAGTGATGTGTGTTCCAGTGGAAACAGTTTAAAAGTTGAAAGTGACTGTCTCCAGGGATTAAGAAGAGGAAAGAGGAGTGGGAGGCTACTGTTTTAAAGCTTTGTAGCATAATTTCTCTTTCTGTGCCTATATTATGTTAAAAAACAAAAAAACAAAAAACAATTTTCCATCTCTCTCCAGTAACCACCTATCTTTCTATGTCTCCACTCCCTTTCTCTGCCAAATGGTTTGAAAAATGTAACAATCCACATTCACCTCTTAATCATCACTGTGTTCTTAGTGCCTAGCAAGTGAGTAGAGAACAAATAAACAAATGAACGGATGAATCCACACCAGAACCATGAGGCTAGCCTGTTTAGCACCTGGGACAGATCCTAAGCCACTGTGAGCTTATTTCCAGAGGACAGGAAATAAGGTGACAAAAGGTTTGGAGCAGAAGCTAAGTAATTCAGTAAACATAACAAATGATAGTAACAAATACACACTCACCACAAATATAGCGCATCAGCACAGTCTCAGAGTAGGACCTCAAAGGCCTCTATTCTTACCACCAAAAGGTTTAAATTCTTCCCATTATATTCCCACCAAGTGCTTTTTCAGCCTCCAAAACACTTTAGGGATTGATTTATTGATTTGATGAGCTGACTAATGATTTCTTCATTCAAGACATACTTGTGGACTTCTGCCATCTGCCTGACGGTGCTCGAAGAATTATGAAAACGACAAGTCTGTCGCCCAAAACTGTACCAGAGAGAAAGCTATCAGGCAAGTAAACAAAGTAATCACAGGACTGCGATGAAGGGAGGGGACAGCCAAGGCGAAGAGAGGCAGGCAGCATGTTTTAACAGAATGATCAGGAAAGACTAACATTCGAACCGAGACTAAAGACGGAGAAGTTAAGGGAAAACTTGAGGAAAAAGAGTCTAAAAAGAGGGAAGGGTCCTCAGGGAGGAGAGAAACTGACATACTCAAGGAACAGAAAGGCCAGTAAGATTCGGATGTAGTGAGTGGTGTAGGACAAGGCAGGTATCCAGCCAGGGAAGTCTCGGGTTACAAGACTGGATCTGGTTCTAAACACAGTGGAAATCACGGGAGATTCAAAGCCAGAAAGATGATATTGTGTGATTAAAGTTCAAAAAAAAATACCCTGACTCCAACAAGGAGAACGGAATGTATGCAGGTAACAGTGGAAAAACCTCATCTTCAGGCTGTTACGGTAACCCAGGCAAAAGAACAGGCGGTCTCTGGCAAAGAAGCAGTGGTAGTGGACGGATGTGGAGTAGAACGAGGCCTACGTTTACAAATGGCAAGAGACTTCAGGCTTATTGTATCTTTAGAGAGCCGGGACTGGAAAAACTCTGCCCTATTCAACTCAAATTCATCTCATTTGTGTTCTTTGGGGGCAAAAGTCTGATTCCAGGTGCAGGTGACGGCTCTTGAAGTCTTTCAAAGTAGCTATTACGTCCCTGGGGTCTCCACCAATTTCTTTCAGCAATCCCCACAAATGCATGGTTTTGAGCTCCTTACAAGTTATTCTGATCACCAGCCTAGCTCACAACAAAATGCTTGAGGGACAAGCGTAAATAAAACAGGAGGAGAAAAGGATGTGTAAGCAGGCAAGCAAAAAAGGAAGAAAGGAAGAAAGGAAGGAAGAAAGAAAGAGAAAGGAAGGAAGGAAGGAAGGAAGGAAGAAAGAAAAGAAAAGGAAAGAAAGAAAGAAGAAAGAAAAGAAAAGAAAAAAGAAAAGAAAGAAAGAAAAAAGAAAAGAAAGAAAGAAAGAAGGAAAAGAAAGAAAAGAAAAAAGAAAAGAAAAGAAAAGAAAAGAAAAGAAAGAAAGAAAGAAAGAAAGAAAGACAGACAGACATCAAGGCTGTGGGCAGCTACACGCAAATCAATTTGTAGCAGGGGACTTAAAAATCGCCGCCAGACCTGTGCAGCTTATCCCATTTCAAATGTCATTACCCGAATCTGCATATACAACGTTAAGCGTATGAAGCCTGCTCCGCACACCCGCGAATTCTTTCCTCAATGCAGAATGTTTGCTGAGCACCTCGCCTCCAAACCACACAATGATTCGCAGCGTAATGCTGTCCCCGGGTGTTGTCTTCACCGAACACAAAAGTTGTCTGGGCGTTTTAACTGAATCCTCTTGGAATAGGCCCAGAAACCACCCGCCTCAAATGTAATCAGCAGGAGGATGGGGCCAGAGCACTTGCAGGGAGGCCGCCTTATCGGCCGACCGCACAGGGGGACCGGCCCATCCTGAGCACCTGCGAGGAAGCCCTGGGATGGATGAGACGGCCCCACAGGGCCGACTTCGGGAGGCGCAGAACTGAGAACCTCCACCGCCCCGGGGCCGGAGAAGGGCCCAGGTAGCCCCTCGGGACCGGGCACGGGGGTGTGACTGGGGAGGGATGCCCAGGCGGTCGAGCCGGCGCGATTCCCCCGAGCCCGAGGGGGACGCGGGGCCCTCAGAGAGGCCGGACCGGACTGCCAGCCCCCGGCCCGGGCGCTGGGCCGTGGGCAGCGAGGGGCCGCGCGGGCCGGCGCTCCGCCGGGAGGTGCCCAGTCACCGGCCCTGACTCAGCTAAAAGCCGGCGTGGCGGCTCCTCCCTTTCGGCGCCGGCTGCGGTCGCACTCACCAGCTGAGGTGATCATGGCTGCGTCCCGCACAGGCCTGCCCGCTCGCTCGCCGTCCCGGCCGCGCCGTGTATCTGTCAGCTCCGGGCCCGTCCACTCCGCCGCGCCTGCTCGCTCTCCCGGTGCGCTGCTCAGTCAGTAGCCTCCTCAGGCCGCCGGCTCGCTTCTCTTCCAGGACCCCGCCCGCTCCGGGGCTGCCCGCCTCCCCGCCTGCTGCTCGGCGCGAATTCTCCCCCGGCCTGCGGTTCTCTGCGCCCCGACCGCCGCCCTGGCCCTCGCTGAAGGGTGCAGGAGAGCTCCATGTTTTCTTCAACCCTCCTCGAGGTTCGGCGCTCCCGCTGGGGCGCGGACACCACTGCGCACCTGCGATCAGGCTTCAGAATGGCCACCCCCAGAAAGAGGACCCCACCATCACCCGCCATTGCTCAGAGAAAGGGTGTTGCGGGCAGGTGCTCGCGGAGCTCGCAGCGCCACCTGCCGCCTGGGCGGTCTCTCTGCAGCATCCACCCCAGCCAAACTTTTGGCAGCAGGGCAAAGAGCCTTTTCTTAGACAAATGAGTTTCAAAAGTTTTTATTTTTTTGTTAAAAAACACTTTTTAATGTTTATTTATTTTTGAGAGAGGGAGTGAGAGAGACAAAGTGCAAGTGGGGTGGGGGCAGAGAGAGAAGGAGTCACAGAATCCGAAGCCGGCTCCAGGCTCTGAGCTGTCAGAGCCTGTCGTGGGGCTCAAACTCACCAACCGTGAGCAGGGGTCGGATGCTTAACCGACTGAGCCACCGAGGCGCCCCGAGTCTCAAAAGTTTTTAAAAAGCAGAACCTGTCTTCTAAAGAAATCCTCACAGAAATGCTTCATTGTCATAATGAATCCCTAAGTATTCACTGCTTTCGAATAAAATTAAACCATGAGAATTTTGTTTTACATTTAGAGTCATTAACACAGTACATTGTTTTATAGAAGTGTAGAAACATAAACAGTGAAAATGTCCCAAAGGAAAAAAAAAAAGCTTTCCATTCTTGTTTTCCACTTGCCTAATTCCTCTTTCCTCCAATAACAACAGGTTCTTGGTGTTTCATATACCTAATTTGAAATGGCAGTTGTGGTCCCTGTTTGCAGTCATACACCAGCTTCAATGGCCAATTTGCTTCAATAGCCAGTACTGAGAAAGCCTTGACAAAGGTTAGAGACAGATGGTGGCATTTTTAAGCCACTTGCCTTACATCATCAAGTGACTCATCGATTGGATAGCAGTTAGAAAAGATTATTTCTGAAAGAGAAAAATCAAGATTATTTCTGAGGCCTTGTGAAAGCAATGTAACCTACTGGCACAAAAATATTTTGCGGTGCAATTAAAATTTGCTTGATAACATGTTGGAATGTATGTGTGAATTTTTAAAATTAGTATTCTTGAGCCAAGCTTGTTAAAATATATCAAATATAACTATGAAACACTTTTGAAGAACCTATAGCTCAGGAAGAAAGGCACTGCCCTGGGAAGTGTGCACAAAAAATAAACAGATGTCTGGGAGTATCATTTTACGGATGCATTTTGGCCAATCCCTCATATAAAGACGCTTGCATGCCCGAAACTTCTAGAGGAATCACAAATGTAACAGGTGATGTAAAGGAGTGAAGCAGTCTGAGTATAATATTAGATCAGCATGATGGTGAATGGCAACTAACAGTGTCAGGGAGGCAGGAGGGCGTGGTGATAACTGTACGAACACGAAGAATTTGTGTCCCATTGAAATAGAGCGGGGGCTGAGTAGCCCAGCGTTGCTGTGCAAAATGTAGGGCTGCTGTTGTGAAAGCTTATGACTTTTTTAATTTTTTAAACGTTTATTTATTATTGAGAGACAGAGAGACACAGAGCGTGAGCAGGGGAGAGGTAGAGAGAGGGGAAGACACAGAATCTGAAGCAGGCTCCAAGCTCTGAGCTGTCAGCACAGAGCCTGACATGGGGCTCAAACTCATGAACTGTGAGATCATGACCTGAGCCGAAGTCGGCCACCCAACCAACTGAGCCACCCAGGTGCCCCTGAAAGCTTATGACTTTTGCAAGAAAAGCCAGAAATCAGAATTTCATATGAAATATGACTTTTAAATGGTGATAACTTGGGGGCACTTGAGTGGCTCAGTCAGTTAAGTGTCCGAATCTCGGTTTCAGCCCAGGTCATGATCCCACTGTTCGTGGGATTGAGCCCCACGTTGGACCCTGTGCTGACAGCATGGAGCCTGCTTGGGATTCTCTCTCTCTCTCTCTCTCTCTCTCTCTCTCTCTCTCTCTCTCTCTCCCCCTCTCTGCCCCTCCCCCGTTTATGTGCATGCTCTCTCTCTCTCTTTCAAAATAAATTATTAAAAAATTGTTTTTTAATTAAAAAAATGGTGGTAACTTGGGTGAAATGGGTGAAGGTAGTAGTCAAAAGGTACAAACTTCCAGTTATAAGATAAACAGGTCTATTAACCTGAAACTAATGTATAATAGTGTGTTAACTATACTTCAATCTAAAAAGATGTCCTGGGATGTTACAGTATGGTGACTATAGTTAAAGATATTGTATTGTATATATGAAAGTTTTTAGAGTTCTAAACACAAGAAAACAATTATACTGACACCCTGCTGGATGGTAACTAAACTTATTGTGGTAATCATTTTCCAATATATACACATACCCAGTCATTATGTTGTATACCTAAAACTAACCACAATGTTACGTGTCAATTATATCTCAATAAAAAAATAAATGTTGACAACTAATTCAAAATGTTTTAAAACAAGAGGAGGGGTGCCTGGGTGGCTCAGTCAAGTTGAGTGCGCAACTCTTGATTTTGGCTCAGGTCATGATCTCACGGTGGTGAGATCCAGCCCCACGTGGGGCTCTGCACTGCGGTATGAAGCCTGCTTAAGATTCTCCCTCTCCCTCTGGCCCCACCCATCTCTCATAAAAAAAAAAAAAACAACAACCCCAAAAACAAAAACAAAAAACAAAACAAACGAGGAGGCCAGTCACCACCCCTGCTCTTCAAAGAGAAGAAATTCCCTGTGGAAGGACAATCATGTCTCTGGCTTGGATATTGTGCTTGCAGCTGCTACCACCTCATCTGAGCCCTGTGGGAACCCTGTGAGGGGCTCCCTCTCTTCCTGGGGATTCTGCTTTTCCACCTGGATGGCTGTTCCAGGCCTTTGGTTTCTTCCTCTCCATTCAATTGTGAATTCTTTACTCAGGGCGATCTTTTCAAAACTCAACTCTGACCACTGCCTTTACTCCTTGAAACCCTCAGCCCTCATCCCGAGCTCTATTCTTATGCTTCGTTCTTCTGAGTTTCTTTCTGTCCATAGCCTTTGTCTCATTCCGCATTCTCCCTGTGAGAGATCAATGCCTCCCATTGCTATACACTAAAATAGATCCCTGCATGCCTGTCCTCTCTCTCGAGCACCAGACCCACACACGCACCATACATCTCTGCTAGATAATCCTTAACTCAACAACCTCAAAGCTCCATTCTTGTCTCCTGCCTTGATCTCAGTGTGGTGAAGGGCACCCAACAGCTACCGTAGCGGGGCCCTGGGGCGTGCACTTGACTGTTCACTGCCCCTCACCTGGTCTGTACCTGATCTGGTCAGTCTAATGTCTCTCACATTAGTGCAGCTCCATTTCCCACCGGTCTTGGCTGCCCCTTTTCTTTCCTGGCTGCGACAGCTTCCAACAGCTTTGACTTCCTGCTTACCATCTCATGATTCCCCAGTCCATTCTTCCCAGCCAGCCCAGAGCACAATCAAAAACAAGGAAGACAAGGACTCTCTCCCCCAAGACCTTCACCCAACCCTGCTTACCCTCAATCTTTATGTCCCAGAGTGGCCATGCTGCCATGCACCTCGTCTCTGACCTTGGTACTTGCTCTTCCTTCTGTCTTCCTCTCCCTCTCCCCCTCAGCTAACAAGCAACTCCTCCTCTGGGTAGGCCTTCTTGACCACTCCACTATGTGCCCTCTTACAGACTTTACCCCACACAGTTAGTATCCTGTCTCCTTGCCCATGTTCCAACTGGACCAGGACCTTCTCAAGGGAACAAGCTACATCTTATTCATCTCGGTGTCACCTATAGTAACTAGCACAGTGTTAGGCACACAGTAGGTGCTCAATAAATGTTTGTTGAATGAATGGATGAACAATGCTAGAACTCACACCTATGTCTCTCAAACCCTTGCCCTCTGCAAGATTTTTTTTTTAAGTTTATTTATTTATTTTGAGAGAGAGAGTGAGAGAGAGAGCAGGGGAGGGGCAGTGAGAGAGGGAGAGAGAGAGAGAGAGAGAGAGAGAGAGAGAGAGAATCCCAAGCAGGCTCTGTGCTGCCAGTGCAGAACTGGGCGCAGGGCTCAAACCCACGAACCATGAGATCGTGACCAGAGCAGAAATCAAGAGTCTGATGCTTAACCAACTGAGCCACCCAGGCTCCCATCCCTCTCCAAGATTTGAAAATGAGATATATTTATCTTCAAAGAAGTTTGAGGACATACCAAAACCACAGAAATAATTCTTAGCCAGTGCTCTGTTCATAAACAACTATCTCCCTCCAAATTTAGGAGCGACACAAAAGTTTTCAGAGCCCAGACAAGGTCATCTGTGGGCTCACACGGGTATCGGCCTGGCCGGGGTCTCCGTCAGGGTGAAGGGAAGAAACCAGTGGGCCCACCTCAAAAAGGGTTCAGTACCACGCTCTGCCTGGAGCCACTCTCTGATCCGCGCGGCGCCCTCTAGAGGCCACAGTGCTCCCCGGAAGGCAGAAAACTCCGCTACGTGCGAGACCCTGTGGCCACCCACATCCCCCGCTCCCTGCCACCCCGGCGCCCCACCTCCTGGCATTTGAATCCTGGGTCTTAGGAGGGCTCATTCCTGCCAAGAATCGAGCTTGATTGCTTTTTGAGCAGCAGCGTGATGAGTTGATTAGGGCAGGCGTCGGAGCCAGGAACAGCAGGATCAAATCTCCGATATTTTGCCGCTTAGCGGCGCTGTGGCGGTGGGGTCACTCGATCCCAGGCGTAAAGGGGGCGGGTCCACCTGCCTGGCGGGGCCACTCGTCCGGGGTGGGGGGTGCTCTAGTCAAGGGTTTGGCATAGAGCAGCGTTCAATGAACCTCAGATCTTATGTCACAGGGCCTGGCGGAGAGGCTGCTGACTGCTTCACGTACAGCACGCCTGCCACGTGCTTTTAGAGGGAAGGCATTTGTTCTCGGGAGTAGAAGCGTGAAACGCAGCGGGTGACGTGGGCCTCCGGTGGGCGGGTGCTTGGTGGGAGGGAAAGGCCTGGATGGGGCCAGAACCGCCCCGGGTGGACCGAGGCCCAGAGACCTGCAAAGCCATCTGAGATGCTGAAATCTCTCCACCCTAGGCATGGTCTCCATGAGGACAACGGCTTGCTGGGAGTCCCGGGGGTGGGAACCCCACAGTGAACCCCCAAGACAGGTCTCCACCTTTCCAGTGTTCTCTAGACTCTTGCTTTCACATCCGGTGGCCACTAGCGACAGGTGATATTGAGCCCTGGATATGTGGCTGTTCAATCCAGCAACTGATTTTTAAATTAAATTTTATTTTATCTCATTGAAACTTAAAGACTGGCACCCAATTCAGTTATGGGAAACTTCTAAGTATGTTTGGAACAATATCAAGTACTTTAAACAAAAATTTAGTGTCTGAATTGAGCTCGAAGTTTAAAATTCTCACAGAATTTCAAAGATGTCAAATGTCTCAAAATCTTTTTATATTTAAGTTGAAATAATATTATTTTGGATATATGGGGCTAAATAAGATATATTATTTAAATTAATTTCATTGCTTTGTCAATTATTTTTCTTTCCTTTTTTTCAAGTTTATTTATTTTGAGAGAGTGAGAGAGAAAGTGCTCATGAGCAAGGGAGGAGCAGAGAGAGGGGGAGAAAATCCCAAGCAGGCTCCACGATCAGTGCAGAGCCCGATGTGGGGCTTGACCTCACAAACTGTGAGATCATGACCTGAGCCAAAATCACGAGTTGGATGTTTAACCAACTGAGCCACCCAGGCGCCCCTACTTTTTTCTAATGTGGCTACTAGAAAATCTAAACCTACATATATATGTTCCTGATGTTAGATTTCTCTTAGGGCCGGTCTACACCTACCCAGAACTCTTGTTCCGACTTGCCATTTGGGCCTGGTTCTGCTCTTTGGTGCTGGCACGTGCTGGACCAGACCGGACTGAGGGGCAGAGGCTAAGGGTGAGACCCACTCCCATCAGGGAGCAAGGGGCTTGGAGTGGCTGTCCTGGCAGCCAGGAGTTCTGGAGTGGACGATATATCTGGGAGAGCAGGTGGTCAGGGTTAGAATAGTCTGGGGTTGGGGAAATGATCTGAGAAGACCTCACTAACCAGTGAGGAAAAGGGAACGCAGGGTGACAAGACAGAGGCCCAGTATTGGTAACCAGAACTCAAAATGAGAGCTTAGTCACAAGGACTAAGTGCCTAACTACTCCAAGTAAGTGCAGAGAATGACAGTAAGAAGCCTGACTTAAGACTTAACATCTGAACTCCTACTGGAGTGTCTGAATTTCACCAGCCATGGAACATGCAGGTGTGGGTCTGCATTTGAAGCAGGAGCCCTGGCTGGGGCTGGGGAGCTCAGGGAGGAAGCCAGAGGCGTCTCTCGCCCTTGCCAAGCCCTGGACCCACAGTGGCCCTAGTGCCCAGCCCAACTTTGGACCCAAGCAATCCCACACCCTGGTCCCTTCGGTAGGTCTGTGAGCCATGGCATGGCCCGGCTGGTAGGCCCTGTTTCTGTTCCCGATTCGGCAGCCCCAAGTATAATGCAACCAGAGGGCTCTGGCTCGGGGGCCAAAGGCACCTGAGGAATTCATGCAGGATCCTGGTCATCCACGCTGCCTTGTACCTCATTTCCTTTGAACTCTAAAATTACACAAACAACGGTCTGTCTCAATCTTTGATCCACTAACACACAAAACCAGGTCAGAGGGGAGTTGTGCAGCCCCTGGGTACAAAACAAAAGGTTGTCTCCACTGCCATCCAAACAGGACAAAGTGCAGGCCTGCTGACTACAGGGAACCCAGCCCCGCAGCGCGGTTCTGTTACACTTGGAAGTGCAGCTGCCATCAGGTTAACATGGCTGTCATCACCTTTTCCGGTGAGGCTGGGCCCTGGGTTCTCTGGGATAAGAGGGACTTGTTTAGAGCACACAGGTATGGGGGGCTCGGCCCTTGGCCCCTTTGCAGCTTTGCCTTGTTTTTGGTTTGACAACCAAGGGATGCCTTCTGTGTGGCAAGTCTTGGAGACAAATTCTTTGAGAGGAAAGGAACCATGACACAAATGATAAAGGGCTCTCTGAGACTCAGGCAAGGCCATTTGACCTCATTAAACATGCTCATATGGGCACACAAAACACACACATCCTGTTAAATACCAAGCTCAATGTTATCTTTTTTAAAAATTTCAAGTATTTACTTTCCAGCTATAGATTTTCCAATTCTAGCCAATAGGGTGGTGGAGGTGTGATCTAGGGCGGGAATGGAAGAGTTTCAGGCCAAACTATTCCAGAAGTTCCCACCTTTTGCCCAGATGCTCTGCTCCCAGGGGCCCTTGCAAGGAACACCTTATGAAAATGAAAGGGAAGATCCATTCTGGTTTTGATTAGACAGCAATGAGGTACGGTTTGGTTTTATTAGATATAAGGAATTATTGATTCAAGTCACAAGCAGCACAATTACTGCCATATTAGAAGGATTAATACCCAACAGTCCAGACCATGACTTGACCAGAGACCTTCGCCAATGGCTCCTGGTACCACCAACTTAATCCGGGGCCTCTATTCTCGGACAGGCCTGTCCAATCTTCATGCCTTGGAAGAGTCCTTGGAAGAGATCTACCACCAAGGTCATCCCTTCCAGCACCTAACTCTTCTGTCTGCTAGAAAATACCAACTAGACTGTTCCTAAAAGGACAGCGCTTATCTTAGCCATGTGTCAAAGAAGCCAAGCTAGACCTGGAAGGATCTCAGTCTTGTGTTTATCTGTTGGGAGGCAGAACACAAATCTCAGTAAAGATCTTCTCTCTTCAACTATTCACCAGAGATACTGAAAGCAATGAAAAAATAATATGCAAACCACCCTTTACCCCACAGGCTTGCAAACTCATATGTCCTTCAGGATCAGGCAGGTGGCTTACGTGAGTGAAGTACAGTGGATGAGGGGCGGTGTAGATGGCTGGAAGGGGGCCTCCAATCAGGGGAGGGGGTTGCAGCAAACTGGAGATGATGGCATTGCCCCATCCTCCACCCTAGAAAACTAGCTTTTTTATGTGCAATCTCTCAAGTCTCAAATATTGTTAACAAATACGAAAGATTTTTGAACACAGCAGAGGCGGGCTGCCTTGGAACTTCTGCCTTAGATAACTTCCTAACTTAATAAAACCTCCCTCCCCCCACCAAACAACAAAACTCCAACCCAATTATTACAAAGAAATTAACAGAGAAATAGAAAAATATAGCAGCTTCAAAAATACCAGTCTCCCCATTTTAACGCTTTTTTTTAAAATTTTTTTTTTATTTTTGGGACAGAGAGAGACAGAGCATGAATGGGGGAGGGGCAGAGAGAGAGGGAGACACAGAATCGGAAACAGGCTCCAGGCTCCGAGCCATCAGCCCAGAGCCTGACACGGGGCTCGAACTCACGGACTGCGAGATCGTGACCTGGCTGAAGTCGGACGCTTAACCGACTGCGCCACCCAGGCACCCCACCAGTCTCCCCATTTTAAAACAAAATCAAAAGTTAATTCATTGAGTTCATTCTTGCGGAGAAGGAGGTCAGCTGGGTCCACTTATCGGTGAGACAGCCTTGCATTATTAAAATGACACCTGCTGTTAACCAAGCCCCAAATAAGATGTCACCCTGTCTGCTCTTACACTATCCCCATGAGGCAGAGAGGGGTTGAATTAGGCTGATTATGAAGAATAAATTGAAGCATAGAGCCAGAAGGGACCCTCCTTGATCTCATACAGCCCCTCAACCCCAATTCCACATTTTGGTACCAGAAATAGAAACCAAAACAACTACTGGAAGTCATGCAGCATCTTGCAGAACGCTGGGCAGAAACCTGCCCAACAGCACGTCTGCTGAGCAAACCGTGCACGAATGAATGAATTCAGCTACTTTGCTTAGATAGCGCTTCCTACCACGGAAAATCAGGAGATGCGCTTGCCACTCCAAAGACTGTATTAACTCCAGGGACAGGCAAGGAAGGCAATGGAGGTAATGCAGAGCTCCTTCTACAAGTGAACGGATGGCTTTCCTGGCTTTTAAGGGAACATCATTGACCCTGTCTGACTCATAAACAGAGAAAAAATGATTCAGGAACTTGGCACCTCTGGGCTGGGTTTGCTTTGACCTTGGACAAGGGCCTGAGATCGAGAGAAAGTCCCATGTCTTTATTCCTACCTTTCCTTGTTTGGTGCTGTGGGCCATTCCTAGCATTCTTATTCTCAAAGGCTTTGGCACAGATCAATGTCAACATGAGGAAGAGAGAGGGCATGCAAAGTACTCGGTTGTCTTGTCTCTGGCCCAATAGGCCCCCAGGGCAGCAATGCAGTCTTTATTTTGGCTTGCTCTGGGAGCCAGGGTCTTGGGAAGCCCAACCCTCTCTGCTCCAGGGGACGACTCCTAGAATTTCACAGGGAGAAGGGATTGGCTCATCCAGAGTTTCTCAAGGTTGCCATGATGAGCAATTTGGATGGAACAATAATTGGCTGTTTGAGATTGTCCTGTACGTTGTAAAATAACCACTAAGTGCCAAGGGCACCTCATAGTTACAGTAACCCTCCCAACACACACACACACACACACACACACACACACACACACACACACACACTCAAAGTTTCCAATGCTGCCTGGAGCAGCAGCCTGGCCCTTGGGTGAGAGCCCCTGGGCTGGTAGTCCCCTCAGGTATTTGAGAAACAGAAGCCACAAAGGTTCAGTGACATGTCTAAGACCACTCCCCCCAGATCTGATGACTTCTGGTCCAGAGTTCTTTCCAGTCGCACTTGAAATGATGGATGCTCATGCAAATACACCACAGGCTGCCACAGCACCACAGAGCCTCAAAGGAGACAGCCATCTGTCCCAATGGTACAGAGAAACTGAGGTACAGAAAGAACAAATAACCTCACTGTGATCAGAGATTGAGCAAATTATGAGGTGGGGGCAGGTTCCAGGAAAATAAGTTTTCCCAGCTGGCTCAATGCGGCAGCCCCCTGGCAGCAGGGGCCTTTGTGGTTACCACCATTCCAAGGTCACCATGGAGGCAAGGGGGCTCAGTGAGAAGGCGCCAGTCCCCAGAGTGCAGGTTCGAGCCCAGGCAGTCCGGGTGTCCGGCCTTCATCTTGAGTCTGCAGCGGGCTCAGCCGGAGCGTGGACAAATCCATCACAGGCTCTCAGCCCCTTTCTGGGGTCCTCACAGTCTCCATTGGGAAACACGTCTGTCAGGGCCAGCTCCTCCTCAGGGTCCTGGAGGTGATCTGGAACACAAGAGCAGGAACCACCCAATCAGAAGGTCAAGTTTGGGAGTGAATAAGCTAGGAGTGAAAGGGAGAGAGTTGGCCTCAGCAAATATCTACTTAAAAACCACAGTGAAATACATATCAAAAACCTTAAAAATGTACATACCCTTTGACCCATGAATTCCACTTCTAGGATTTTATCCTATGGAGATAATTAGGGATAATTAGTGGAGCTGCTGCGGCCATCTTGCTACCAACCCAAGGATGAAACAAGAGTGAGGGCAACCCAGCGGAGAGAAGGAAAGAATCTGGGCCCCTGAATCGACCAGCTCTGAAGCTGACTCTACCACTAGACCATCTTTTAGGTGAGATACTGAATGCCTGTGCTGCTATGCTTGCTTTCTCTGCCTGCAGCTGAAAGCAAACATACCGATTAGATGTGCAACCACGGGATGGGGTAACCATGGCTCACCCACAGGATGGGATTCAGGCATTAAAAATGATGCACGGGGCAGGTGCCTGGGTGGCTCAGTTGGCTGAGCATCTGACTTCAACTCAGGTCACGATCTCACGGTTCGTGAGTTCGAGCCCAGTCGGGCTCGCCACTGTCAGCGCAGAGCCTGCTTGGGATTCTCTCTCCCCCTCTCTCTCTGCCCTTGCCACTCCCCTGCATGCACACATGTGCACGCTCTCTCTCTCAAAAGAAAGAAATAAACCTTAAAAAAAAGATACATAAAATTCCATAGAACTAAACACACACACACACACACACACACACACACACACACACACACACACACACAAATACAAGTAAAACTGGGGAACTCTGAGGAGGATCTGTGGATTGTTTCAATGTCAATATCCCAGTGGTAATATTATCCAATAGTTTCACACAAGATGTTACCATTGGGGGAAACTGGGCCAAGTACACAGGATCTCTTTGTATGATTTCTTACAACTGCATGTGAATCTACAATTACACACCATCCCCTCAAAAGAGAAAAGATATCGTTGATATGCAATCATTGCCGTGGAATACTGCAGTCACCATATGTTATTGTGAAGGAAGCTAATTGCAAAACAGTATGTATAAATGTCTGTCTGTATAATCCTACATTTATTATATATGTTATATCATTGCCTACACATAGTCCATGAGTGCAATTTTCATTTTAATACATTTGCTTCTACTTGAGATGAAATAATTTGTTATATGCTACAGAGACACCTGGGTGGCTCAGTCAAACATCCGACTCTTGGTTTCGGTTCAGGTCATGATCTTGCGGTTTGTGGGTTTGAGCCCGACATCAGGCTCTGTACTCTCAGCACAGAGCTTTCTTGGGATTCTCTCTCTCCCTTTCTCTCTGCTCTTCCCTCCCTCTCTCTCTCAAAATAAATAAATATACTTAAAAAAAAAGAAGAGCATGTGACTCTCGATCTTAGAGTCATACGTTTGAATACCAAGTGGGGTGTAGAGATTACTTAACCAAACAGAACTTAAAAAAATTTGTTGGGATGCCCGGGTGGCTCAGTCAGTTGAGCATCCAACTCTTGATTTCACCTTAGGTCATGAACCCAGGGTCGTGGATCGAGCCCTGCATCAGACTCTGGAATGAGCGTGGAGGCTGCTTGAGATTCCCTCTCTCTCTTTCTCTCTCTCTCTCTCTCGCCCTCCTCTACCCATGCACATGCTGTGCGTGCTTTCTCTCAAAAATAAAAATAATAAATTGAAAAACACTAAAAAAATTTGTTATATGCTACAGAGGGGGAAGTTATACAAGATCTATGTAAAATTGTTTAGGATTCCTTTGCTTTATTATTTTTTTCCTTTGGTTCCCAAAAATATCCAAAATGATGATTGAAAAGTTGAAGTGAACATTTTTGTAATTAAATGTTTTAAATATCTGATGCATTTTGCAGATGATGCGTATATCATATAGAAGTATATTTATTAAAATTTCTATAACACAAGTGGATCAATGAATAGAATGGTCTACACCAAAATGCAGATTATAGTTACTTTTAAGTGGCAGAATTAAGCAAATGACTTAAATACTTGTTTTGCTTTTTCAATTTTTTTTGAGCTTTCACTTGTGATAGGCAGAATTCTAAGATGACCCTTAAGATTTCCATTCCTTGGTGTATCCATCCTGAATAATCCCCTTCTCTGAGTGTGGGTGGGACCTGTGAATCCCTTGATTAGGGTACCGTATATGACAAAGGTGACATTTGATGATTAAGTGACATAACAGGAGACTAGAAAGTCTCCTGCTAATTGAAGAAGCAATTGTTGTGTTGAGAGATGTGTAGAGGTGTGACTGTCAGAGCAGAGAACAGCCCCAGCTAACAGCCACCAACAAGGCAGGGGCCTCAGTCTTACAGCAGCAAAGAAGTGAATTCTGTCCACAACGAAGTGAGCTTGAAGGACTCGGGCTCCAGAAAGGACTGCAGCCCGGCAGACACTCCGATGCAGCTTTATGAGACCCTGAACGGAAGGCCCAGCTAAGCCCTGCCCAGGCTTAACCCATGGAAATCAAGAAGAATTCATGGGCATTGTGTTAAGCCACTAAGTTTATGGTAACTTGTTACGTGCCAGTAGAAGGCTGATACCTCACCTTCTGGTTTTTGATTTGATTTATGATTTTTTTTGAACATAAAGAACATTTGCCCCCGGGGGCGCCTGGGTGGCTCAGTCAGTTAAGCGTCCCACTTTGGCTCAGGTCGTGATCTCACGTTCGTGAGTTCGAGCCCCACATATAGGGACTCTCTGCTGACGGTGCGGAGCCTGCTTCGGATCCTCTGTCCCCTTCTCCCTCAGCCCCTCCTTCGCTCTCAAAAATAAATAAACATTAAAAAAATTCTTTAAAAAGTAAATAAAACATTGCCCGTTTCTGTAACAGAGCTGTACTGTTCACTACACTTTGGGGGTGCAGGCCACATACATTCGGCTGGTTACAACTTAACTCCCCCGGTACTTCTTGTCTCTGTCACAACAGCCTCAATGCCTACAGAGTGCTTCTGGGGACTTCGCAGGACTTTCTTCCCTCCCCTTCTCCTATTAGTGGCCTGATGATCCTACCCTAAAAATGGCTTCAGGCTGAGTTCCTTCCTCTCCATTCCCAAACTACCAGCATTGGGTCCAGGCTGCCCATTGTTCCTCCTAGGACCGGGCGGTCCCCTGCTAACTGGTTCTGCCTCTTGTCTCTCTCTCCCTGCTCTGCAGTCTGCCACCTCTCCCAAACACCTCTAATCTGGACACCCCCGCTCAGAATGACCAGCGGCTCACTATTCCCCAGACACTTGGGTCCAGGGTCCCAATTTGATCTAAACTCTCCTCTTCAGCCTTAGCCCTAACCAGTCTCCCATACCTCACCCCCAGTTCTCCCGACAAGGGACTCCTTTTTGGAGCATGACATCATGCCGTCAAGCCTTCGTTCACAGTACTTCCTCTCTAAGTCTTACCATTTCCGCCTAGGATGATCTCCAACCCCTAGCTGCCTGGTCACTCGTTCCTGATACTCCCCGGATCCTCAGGGGAGATGGAATGCGTCTGGCTCCAAGTGCCCCGCTATGGACCTGGCGGGCACCTGCAGGGCAGCCCTGCCCACACCAACTGCCTTCATTAGTCAGAGACCCACGGGGCTAGAGCCCTGCTGGGGAGCCTGTGTGCCTCGCCCAGTGGCAGGGGCACCTCACATCACTCACCTCCATGCCCCGCACATGGCGGGTGCTCCCGGACCAACATGGTCCACTCTATCCCTCAGGTCCCTGTGAGCACATGACCATTCCCATAATCCCAAGCACCTGGCCCTCAGGGTCCAGAAGGCCAGGAAGGCAGCACACTCACCCTGAGCTGGGTCACTGGGGGAGGTGGCATCTGGGTCCTTCCCCCGGCTCCAGGGACCCCAAGAAAAGCACGCCAGCAGTGCTGGGAGGCCGGGTCTCTCCCAGGCTCCTGCCACTAGAAAGAATACAAAGTCCCAGAGGCAGCAGGTGAGTGTGCTTGACAGGACTGAGAGATTGTCTGTTCAGCAAACCAAGAGCTTCAATCATCAACTGCCCTAGTTTCAACTGTTTGATTAAAAACACAGGGATTTTGATTTATAAAATGGGGTGGACTTTTTATACTTAAAAAATTGAGCCCCCCCCCCCCCACCAAAGATTGCTTTATATATATTATGTTATTTTATCTTTTCAAAACACTATGATGTGGGTATCGTGCCTGGGAAACCGTGTAACACAACTGCCATGAAACTAACAATTCCATAGCACCAAAGAAAATACTCAAAGAGCAGAAATTCTCCCCCTGGGTTTAGTTCAAACTATTTCTTAATGGGAACAGATTTAATCTCTTTTGATAATTACAATAAAACAATTACATGTTGAGTCTAGTTTCCTTATTATATAGTAGCACCTCAGTCCCAGAGAGTCCCAACTCTCTGGAGAAAGCCAATTGGGACACAAGATGTCCTGTTCATAAATCCTTACTCGGGATCTATTTACTCTTAATTTGTACCCTCTCCTAACGAGACTGGATGCTTAGTTGGATTAGGATTTGAACTAAACATAAACTAGGTAAAAGGTCACTGCCAAAAGGCAGGCAACCTGAAAGTGTAATAACCATCAGGCAGGGAGGAAACAGACTGGAAAACTTTAAAAAGCCAGACCCAGCTGCCAGCAAAACCGTAGCAAAGGAAGCCATGGTGCCACCCACTGCAAGAACCCTGAAGAAACCAGGGGACAATGAGTTACAACCACACTCATGACTTTTGGTCATGAAAGGTTTCATTGTTGTTTAGTATGTTTTTAAAAAAAGTAGAAACGAGTTTAAGCAGTAGAGAATGATTCCCTTGCAGAGTGTTAAAATTTCTTAAGTGTTGGGGCACCTGGGTGGCTCAGTCGGTTAAGTGGCCGACTTTGGCTCGGGTCATGATTTCGTGGTCTGCAAGTTCAAGCCCCACGTCGGGCTCTGTGCTGACAGCTCAGAGCCTGGAGCCTGTTTCAGATTCTGTGTCTCCCTCTCTCTGACCCTCCCCCGTTCGTGCTCTGTCTCTCTCTGTCTCAAAAATAAATAAACGTTAAAAAAAATTTAAAAAACAATTTCTTAAGTGTTGATAGGAGGCGAGGATTCTGCAGGCCAGGCAGGGTGTTGGGAAATGGGAATATAATGTCACTTACGAGGGAAAGTGACAAAACCACCCGGTTAAGAGTTCTGGGATTTCACTTGCAAATTTACAAGGGGGAGTAGGGAGGGTTGGGGAAGGCTTCCTGGAAGAGGAAGTCCAGTCCCAAAAGATGAGATGGGATTGGTCAGGTGAAGAGGAGGATGGGAAAAATGGCTTTCATTCGAGGCAACTGCATTCAAGGCAACTGTAATGTGTACAAAAACTTAGGAGGCCAGAGCACGCTTGGCTCCGGGGAATTAAAAGTTGCTTCTGGAGAATGGAAGAGGGCTAAGAGACTGAGAACTCAGAATTTTCTAGGCACCAGCTCATTAAGCACAGAATATTTGGTTGTGTAAATTCCCTCCTCTGCCCATGGGGCCAGGTCAGTGAAGAAGCTGGCATCCACAATCACAATAATAACCCACCTCAGGACATTCCCCACGTCTTTCAGGATACTGCTTGCAGAGTTTCAAATTTAGCTGGCTAGCTCACAGATTCGAGAGAAAAGGGTTGCAGGCATGTGGGGGGAGGTTGGGGCAGGCTCTAAGGCTGAGCTGCACGGCCTTCACCCAGGCAGGCCAGGCTAGCTGGTAGGTCTGTGACATTTGTGCCGTCAGAGGTCCCAGGTCTCCTTGCTGGAAAAGGCTCCCCTGCAAGCCTGGCATCTCCCAGTTTCTGGTTAACACACCAGTGCCCAGGGAAGCAGAACACAGTCTCCGTCTTCATTAACTCTTTAGCAAGAAGGGAAGGCTGGAGGGCTTGGGGGGCAGCAGATGCTGGAAAAGTGAGGGTGGGGAGGGATCTGGGAACGCAAAGAACAATCCTGCCACCTCTCAGCTTTGCCGGATCCAGCTACACTTAATGTCTGTACTTTAATCCTGAGATACAGAAAAGCTCTTGTTGGTGGAGTAGATTCTGACACTGCCCCCAGCGTCGTCACCCAGGCTGGGAAAAGCCCCTCACTCCCCTCCTCCCACTTCAGGAGAACGTAGAGAGAAACACAGCAGTGGGTGCGCACAGAGTGGGTAGCCAAGGAGGATTAGAAAATTCTGGGCCCTCAGTCCCTCACACCCTGTCCCCCTACCTCCAAGTCTTGGCGTCTATTCCTTTCCTTATTCCTATGATAAGCCCTTGGCGCTTCTGCACTGAGCCTCCCCGTCCCCGTCGCATCTCTAGCTGCACAGCGTCCTAGAAGCTCCGCGCACCGCCAAGCCCTTGGTCCCGGGTCTGTTCCCCTCCCCACCTTTAAACTTGGGCATCCTGAGGCTTTCTCACCTCCTCTCCCTCCCCCCAGCTCCCAGCCCAATCCAGTCTTCTCTCCACCAACTTCCCCTGCCTTAAGCTTGCCCGCTCGGCTTTTCCAAGCCCTCCTGCATCTCTAAGGCTCTCTGGATCCTTCCGGAACAGCCTGGACCCCGTGCCCAGGGCCCACTGCGCTAGCTGGAAGACCTAGTGCTAGGCACCTCCCCTCTCTCCCGGCCTCAGTTTACTGTGGTGCACCAGGAGGGAAGCCGGCCTAAAGAGTTCCAACTTGGGGGGGGGGGTCTTCCCCCCCACCCCCCGACGCCGCCCGCCCGCCCGCCCGCTCCCGGGCCTCGTAGTCTCACCTGCTCGCGCGGGCCCCGCAGCTTGCAGCGCTCTGCAGGCGGCCGCCTGGACGGCCAAGCTGGAGGCCGGGTGGCCGGGGCGGTAGGCGGCCGCCTGCACCGGGCCCCCCGCCTGGCGGCCGAACACCGCGCGCAGGAGCGCCTCCAGGAGCCTCAGCCCCGGCGCCACCGCGTCCTCGGGCCCGGCCTCGGCCACCAGCACCCCGACCAGCGCCGCGCCGGCCCGCCGCCGGCCGCGCACGTCCCGCAGCATCTCCCGCAGGCGGCGCCGCGGCTCGCGGGCGGTCAGCGAGGACGCGCGGCACAGCACGAAGACGAGCGGCGAGCGGATGGCGCGCGCCGCCGCGGTCCCGGGCGGCCTCTGCGCCCCCGGCGCCCCGGCCCCCGGCGCCCCGGGCCCCGCGCCGCCGGGCTTGCCCGCGCCTGGCTCCGGCGGGAACACGGCCCGGGCGAAGTCCCGCAGCAGTGCGCGGCTCTGCTCGCGCTCCCACAGCTCGCCCACCAGCAGCACCTGCCCGCGGCCGCCCGCCGCCTCCACCAGCGCCTGGAAGGGCGGCTCGGCCGGGCGCGGGGGCCGCGCCGCCAGCTCCTCCAGCTCGCGCTCCATGCTCGCCGCCGCGCGTCCTCTGCGGCCGCCCGGGCCAGGGCGCAACAGAAGCGCCCCTCTCCAGGCGCCGGCGCCCGGGCCCAGTAGGACACGCCCCCGAGGGCCAAGCTCCGCCCGACCCCCGGCCCGCGGGCCGCGTTTTCCATGCCGCAGCCGGCTGCTGGGGGGGGGGGGGGGGAGGGGGGAGGGGGGAGGGGGGAGGGGGGCGCGGCTGGGGCTCTTCCCCCAGGGCTCTAAGGGCGGCTCCTCCCGCAGTGTCTGTGGCAACGCAGGGACACCGAGCCGGCCGGCCCTGTATCCAGGCACCGATTCATCCATCCATTCAACAAACACAAACTGAGCACATACTAGGAACAGGGCAGCCGAGGGTGAAGGAAGACCGAAAATTATGTGAACAAATACACCTTCACAAGTTAGATCGGTTTGAGACCTGGAACAGATACTTCTTTTTTTCCCCCCCTAATGTGTATTTTTATTTATTTTGAGAGAGAGAGAGAGAGAGAGACAGAAAGAGAGAAAGAGGGAGAGAGAGAGAACGAGCAGGGGAGGGGTAGAGACAGAAGGAGAGAGAGAGAATCCCAAGAAGGTTCCACACTGTCAGTGTGGAGCTTGATTCCAGGCTCCGTCCCCTGGCCATGAGATCATCACCTGAGCCTGACAATTAACCTTCCTCTAACTATGCCGCTTTAGAGTTGATGGAGGGGTGGGGTGGGGGGGCACCAGAGATGGAAAGCAGACAATGGGGTAGAGAGGCGAGAAAAGAATGGAAAGGGGGATTTCTTCTCTTCTGTCACTTAACTCACCTTTTGGGTCTTAGCATTTAACAAAAGCTAATTGAGGGTTCATTATTGTAACAAATACTTATCGTCCACAGGGCAGTGCCCCAGGTGCTGGGGGGGAAGGAGGTGAAAACTAAGAAGGCCGACAGCTTTACTCCCCGTGGAGCAGAAAGCTTAAGAAGGCAGATATGGGCACTGATGGTGCTGTGATCTGGGCAGGGGCAGTGGTGGTTTACGGGGTGACAAGGGGATGTCAGTAGGCCAAGTTAGAAGCAGGGGTGCATTTACTTTCATTCTAAGTGTCTAGGTCAGCTTCGTCCAATGGAACATTCTTTGATGATGACAATATTTTATATGATCCGTACTGTCCAATGCAGTAGTCACAAGCCACATGTGGCTGTTATTAGCAACTGAGAAGCTGAATTTTACATTTTATCTCATTTTAATGAAATGTAAATAGCTGCACGAGGTTAATGGCTGTGGTAGTGGACAGTGCTTTACTTCCGATGACTCCCTTTCGGTCAATAGCATATTCATGCCCAGCTCTCTCCTTCACCATATAACCCCCAATGTGCTCTTCAGTTACCCTATTTCCTGCCCCCCCCCATAATTATACTGAAATATCTCCTCCCGGAGAAATTGTATGTCCATTCAATAAAACACACCTTTTTTGAGCACCTACTGTGTGCAAGCAGTGGGAATTTGAAGATGTGCAAGCAGCCCTGTCCTAAGTCGAAATTATTCAGCAGTTGTTTTAGCCAGTGCTTGGAGTAAGGACCCCATATCTTTGTTGTGAGCCTAGTTCATAGAAAGCTCTTCTCATTGTGTACGGTCTTTGTTCAGGGCACAGATCCAGGGGTTTGGGTGGGAAAAGCCAAAGATTTGGAAGCCCCGGGCCAGAATCAGGGTTGGGTTCCAGCACCAGCTCAGTGATTCAGTCCCTCAACTTGTATGTACTGAGCATCTCTGCCGTGTATTGTGCCCGGTGCTGGGGAGACAGCTTACCCTACTGGATAGGCTGTTCTAGTGGGGACTTGTAGAGAGAGAGAGAGAGAGAGAGAGAGAGAGAAAACAATACACACATAAATAATAGCTTCAGATGGTGATCGGTGCTATGAGAAAAGTAATGCAGAGCTGACAAAAGGGTCACGTACTTGAGATGCTGGCCTCTTGCTGTGAATACAATCCTGAAGATGCCACAGAGACAAGAGGGGGGTTGATGAGGATTAAGAAAGCAACGCACAAACCATGAGAACTTCTCCCCGCCCCTCCCCCCCCCCCCAATCCTACCTCCTTGGAGGCACCAGGTGGTTGGGTCATGGAGGGTGGGAAGGAAACAGCAATCCCTTGCAGGTAAGGACTGGGGGCCCTAGAAGGGGGTAGGATGAGTGAATGTCTCACAACATGTACTTTTCTCTGCCCGCATCGGCTTGGATGGATCGTTGCCCAGCTCCAGCCCCACAGTTATCGCCATCACTGCCCTGGCGCTCTGAGGCAGAAAATAGTTGTGCTAGCCAGGAACGGTAACATCAGGCTGGAGTCGGAAGCATAGCACAACCGGACCTGGCAGCCCCTCGAAGTCCAGGCCCTTCTTCCCCCTGCCTGGGTCAGGGCATTCCACTCACATGACCTAGCTCATGAAAAGAGTAGCGGCCAAGGGAGAGTGCCTAGAAGTCCCTTGAGCAAGGTGCCTGGTAAGGGTCAGAGGGGGGTCTGAGGGACCTAGAGGTAGCCCAGTCTACACTGTAATGCCAGAGGCAATTCCCTTGTCCTCACCGCCACCCTCCCTTCTTTGAGCTCCCCAGGAGGGATACAAGGTAGAATTTAGGCTTTAGCCTCTTCCAGGGTAGCTGATATCCAGGTGAGTATCAATCACTGGGAAAACTAATCAGATTTAATTAAGACATGAATTACGATTCATTTCAGCTACTAATAACACAGACTCCAAATAACAGCTACTGATAATACAGACTCCAAACACAATGAAAGTTTATTTTTTCCCTTTTGTAGAAGTGTGGGGGTGGACCGCTCATGGCCGACATAGTGGCTTTGTATCACTAGTTCTTGAGGACTCAGGTTTCAATCCAGATCACTATTCGCCCATCTCATCTTCATAATCCAAGCTAGCAGCATCCGCGCCAGCCATCACATCTGTATTCCAGGCACCTGGATAGCAGAGGGCTGAGGAAGGAACAAACATCAGATTGACTTCAGATTTCTTCACAGCACCACTGCATTTAAGATGATAGTTGAATAATACTTTTAAAGTATCAAAGAGAAAGAACTTCGAACCTAGATTTTTGATTTCTAGCTAAGTTATCAGGTATTTAAAGGGTCGGAAGTTTTCTCGCAAATAGCCACCCTTTGAAAACACTGTTAGAGGAAGCACTCCAACAAGAAAAGAAATAAATACAGGGGTGCTCAACAATACTGAGTAAGAGGGATTAAATCATTTGCTTAAATCACTCTTGTCTGAGTAAATGGTACAGTGCAGGGCCAGCAAAGCACAGCCTGGGTGCTTAGAAATGCAGAGGCGACAGCCTGTGGGAGTCCTACCTAGCGAATAGACAGGTAATGGACCCCAGCGAGGTCACTTCTTTGAGGAAGAGAGGAAGACACAGCAGCTGACTAGAGCATTGCTCTTATTTTTGGACTGTCTTGCCAGGCTTGTCTAAAACCAACATGCTCTGCCGCGAGCCATTTATTCTATTTATTCTTCGGCTTTAAACTTCCAGGTAACAATTCCAAGCCTTCCAGAGGTGGGATGGAGAATGAATCAGAGAAGGGGTGGGTGTTAAACAAAGGTCAGAGTCCAGGGCCAGTGAAGTTTATCTTTACCTGCGCTATTTACATGGCGAAGGTTCAGGGATTAAATTAACAGGAAACTACAAAGACCTTAAAAAAAAAAAAAAAAAGGCAGGAAGCCAAGATTATTTTTCCCTCCTCTGTGTCCATGCCCTCGACAATATCATGAAACAAATAGGCTTTTTCTGATTTCTCTGGTTTTCAATGAAGATGTAGAGTGAAACTGGGATTTCTGGAACAATTTGCTTCCTCATGGTCCCTCAAGCAGAACTTGGTAGGAAGAGTGACAGAAAAGTGTTGATTTGGAGAAAAAGGAGTGATTTTGGTCTGGTTTCGGGTACCTCCTTTCTCCTCTAGTCTCCCGATCTTTCAGGCTATCTTTCCTTCTTCCTTCCCTCAAGCCCTCCCTCCTTCCCCTCCCCATCCTTCTCTCCCCACTCTACCCTACCCCTCAACTCTTCTCTCGTCCCCCTCCCCATCCCGCTCCCCATCCTCCTCCCCCTTCCCCTCCCCCTCCTTCCCTTCTCTTTCTACCCACTCCTCCTTCCCCTCCTCTCTCTTCCCCTGTCCCTAAGTCTTTTTTCCTTCCCCACTGGTCTTCCTTTACATCTTTCCTTCCTTTCTCTTCACCCATGAAACAGTTGTTTTCGGAGCTCCAAGGAAAGTGGGACCTGGGGAGAGTGTATGGGCTCCTGGGGATCCCAGTAGAGGGAGAAAGATCTTCAATGTGAGGAAGACCGTGAAGGGGAAAGAAGTTGGAGGAGACCCCGGGACTCAGAGAGGACCAAGGCTGGAGCCAGAAAGGTTTCAAGACTGCGTCTGATGGGGGCGCTGTGGGCCCGACTGTGGAGCAGCCCCTGTGCTGGGTCCCCGCTGCCGCATGACCACGAGGGCACCCCTGTGCTAGGACTTCATTTCCTTGTTGTCGAGGTGCAACGTTTTCCTTTCTTCCTTTCTGGGTTCTTCGGCTGGTCTAATGACGAAATTTACATAAGGCAGGTTAACGGGAGAAAAAGAAATTTAATTACATCCTTATGGGAGGCAATTGAGGCTCACTTGTTGTCCTGAGCTGAGGAAAGGGATAGGGGCCTGGGGCTCCAAAGGGCAGGAGGGCAACTCACAGGACGATGAGAAGGCAAAAGTCTGGTAATCAGATGTTGGCCCTACCATGCAGGTGAGTCTCTCAGATAAAAAAAATTAAAAAAAAAAATATATCTATATATCTATATATATATATCTATCTGGTAATGATTCTCTTTCTGGGCCAAGTCCCCAATCTAAATTCTTCTAGGCAGTTAAAGGAGAGGTAAAAATCTTTTCCTGAACATTTTGGGTCTTGATTGCCTTCAGCTCAAATAGTCCACCTGCCAAAGTGGCATTTTTGGGTGAGGTATTCTGTTCCCTTTCATCGTCTACCTGACCAGGGCTGGTTCCTGTCAGGGCACTGGGGATGTAGATCTCTGTGACGGCTCATGCTCCTATGAGGGTCAAGCGTCTCAGTTTTACTTGAACTTTAGGTAAGTGAGGGTCTAATGAAGGTCTGTTAAGAAGGCCGGGCAGAAAGACCCTAGCTCTAATCCTTACTGCACCCTTGCCAGGCCCAGGACGGGTCAGCCGTGTCAGCAGGGGAGGGGGCAGGCCCCCTGGGCACGTCTACACAGGCTGAGGGCGTGGGGGGCAGGAAGGCAATCCCCCATCCTCAGAAATGCGTACTCAGCCGGTGCCTGAGCATTCTACCCGCCCCCACCCATCCCCCTCCGAGGCGTGCACTAGGAGACCTGGGAGTCACAGCTGAAAGAGCATCCATGCAAGAGCGGGGACACCCGCCAGCTCTGCCTGGCAGCCGGGAGCAGGTGACAAGCTTGCCTGAGCATCGCCAGCGTGTCTGCAGCTTCAGCCCGGCAGAATGTTGGCAAAATGCAGCTTCAGCATGCAATCCCAGGGAGGCTGTCTGCACCTGCTGCCCTGGCCTTGGCCTCAAGGTGACTTCACGAGGATCCGCCTATGTCTGAGCCTCCGGCACAGCGCGGAGGGGAGCAGCAGCTGACCTGTCCTGCAGTGGCGTGGGGTGACCTCGAAGCCACTCAACTTGGTCCTCCTTTAAAATCCCCCTGGCCAGGTCAAGTTAGAGTTTGAGCAGGAGTCTCCCAAGATCCAACCTCGCAGGAGAATGGCACTGGCCGGTAGTGGCCAGGAAGTGGCTGCGGTCTCCAAGAGCCAAATGGGGCCTTTATCTCCTCCAGGATATGAATGTACCAACCTCACTCCAGCTGGCACTTAGTTGTCAGGCCTCTGGAAGTTAGAGTGGAACTGGGGGGGGCGGTTATCACAGGACACATTCCTCTTCCTCTGCCAGGGTTCAACACGCGCACCCGTTTATAGACAATCAAGTACAATGTCAGCTGTGTCCATGGGGTGGACCTGAGGGATAGCGTTTCCCATGCACTTCCTGCCCCTGTCTCATTCTGTGCCCCTTCTGCAGCTCCTTAGTGCCCTCGCTGATGAGCTATAGGAAGCGTGTGTATTTTGGGGATACGTGCAGTGGGCGACTTCATGACCACTCTTCACAGGGTGCTTGGCGTAGGACAAGAAAACCATTAAATATTAATCTCATGATAACATTATTTGCTCAACCAGCTCCCGGCCAGCACCTCTCCTGCCCAGAGAGATGCGTTGAGGATTCAGTCAGGATGGACTCTGTGAGTGCACGAAAACACGGGTTTCATTGCCAAATCTGTATGTCGAATGTGGCTCCACGGCTCAGAAAGCTTCTGCGATTTCTGGCTTGGAGACTGCTCAGCTCACCAATTTCGGGTTGTGCTGGGCAAAGGTGATGGGGGTGTTGCTGATGACACGATAGTGGCATGACACTAGTGGGACAGTGAAACCCTCACCTCATAGCTTTAGAAGAAGCCTCTTCTCACTTATCATTGGCAGCAGAAGCTGTGGTTGCCAAAAGAACCTTCTGTGATGATGAAGATACTTTATGTCTTTACTGTCCAGTCTGGTAGCCACTGGCCACAGTGGCTGTTGAACACTTGAAATATGGCTGGTGTGACTCGATTCAAATTTTTATTTAATTTCAATTATTTTTAGGTTAAATTTAAGTAGCCACAGGTAGTCAGGGGCTATCATATTGGGCAGATCTAGAGGTATGCTTTCATTTTCTTCCAAGGATGATTTCTGTGACTTTATCGACAATTTAGTTTACATTGTTTTTCAACATTAGACAGTGACGGTGTGAGGTTACTGGCTGTGGCAAACATTGGGGGTTCCCTACTCGCTGCCACTCCATGCTCACCGAGCTCTGACTTTGTTACAAAGGGCCAGGGGTTGAATCACTGGTAGATTAAGCCACCTATGATACTCCCGCTCCTCTTTGCCAGTGATTGGTCTTGGGGTGGGTTTGTGACTCAGTTCTAGCCAGTCCAACACAAGAGGAAGTCCCCTGGAGAGACTTCTGGGAAAGATTTTCTTTCCCAACCAAGGAAGGTGAATAACCCCTTTGAGCCCATCATTTTCCATCTTGTTTGGGACACTGTTATGTGGATTTGATATTTGGACCTGGGACAGCCAACTTGTCATTGTGAGGGAAAGGCCAAGACAATCAATATCTTTCTTTGAACTGTTGATAATATTTGGGGAAACTCAGTGAACCCATGTCCTGTGAGAGCTTCTAAGGCTCACCTTAGTCTAAGCACAGTATCATCAATGAGGTGGACCGACATGGTGTTCCATAGGGCAGTGAGATGGTCAAGGTCATTCCAGCACAAAGTCTAGAAGCAAGATGGAGGGGACTCGCTGTTGTCCACTCCTGTCCCACACTTTCTTCGGCACTGGCCAAATGGGAGAATTGTATAGGACTGAGAGAGTAATCATCCCCCTGTACACACACACACACACACACACACACACACACACACACACACACATTCACAGTGATACTAATGGCTGTACTACCTTCTGGGCTTGGTCTTCCTTCAGATTTGCCATTTGTTGGGTGGCAGCGGGGGGACTCCAAGGGCTTCTCCTCTGCCCTTCCTGTCATAATAGCCCTTACTTTTGGGTCAGAGAACCAATGCGAGGGTTCTGCCTGAGGTTTAAGGCATCTGTTTCAATCCTACACCCAGGCTTTGGAGAAGTAATGGGCTCAGGGTTCCAGCAGCCCTACTATGAGCGGGAACTCAATCAAGTCTCCATTTATCACTCAACTCAGTGGTGTTCTTGTCCCCTGGGATTACTGTTGGCTTGAGCTAGCATCCCAAATCCCCTGAAAGGGGGTATTCATTGTTTTCCTTGCGGCACAGATTCCCTGACACATGGTCAGATCCCCTCTAGGAAAAGCAGGAGTAAGATAGGCAGAATACATTTTTGATGTTATCACATGCTTGTTTTCTTTTCCAAGGGGACCCAGGCTTCATTCAGTTCAACGGACTGTGAACTGACACATCAGAGAAGCCACACTGCCACTCTGGGACCTTCTGCTGAAGACAGAGAGGCCATTTTGATGGCAGTGTCCTCTTAGTAACAGCCTGCCTGGCATGCTGGCCCTGACATTATTGCTGTTGGCCTCTCAGGATTATGCTGTTAGACTCCCACCTCTGCTTCAGCCACTGCAAATATTATCTGATTGACCACAGGGCCTTTCCATCATTCCTTCACAATTCAATTAGGCAGGAACACCTAATTGTCTAGTTTAGGTTACATGATGATGTACTAGTTATAAAGAAGCTGAATGAGAATATTTGATTCCCCTCTGGGTTCCATAAAGAGGAATAGATAAGAACCTTGCCTGCCACCTGTTCTAGAGGCTGGGCAGCCAAAATACTGGTGATTTTTATCTTCACTTATTCCTTTTCTTTCTTTCTCTCTTTCTTCCTTCCTTTTTTTCTTTTTTCTTTATTGAGGTATAGTTGGTGTATAACATATTCGTTTCAGGCATTCTACAAATGATTCAATATTTGTATATATTTCAAAATAATCATAATAATTCTATTTAAGATCAGTTACCACACACAGTTACAATTTTTTCCATAATGAGCATTTATTACATGCCTAATTTTTATTGTTCTTTTTAAAAAATATTTAATTTATTTTTTTAAGTAGACTCCTCACCCAATGTGGGGCTCAAACCCATGACCCCAACATCAAGAGTCGCTTGCTCTACCAACTAAACCAGCTAGGTGCCCCTACATGCCTAATTTTTAAAAAGGAGTCTGTCATTTTAAATATTTTTCAGTCAGCCAGTTCCAAAGCTATAATGATTATACATGCTTGAGGCAGGGAGGTGGGGGGTGGGCAGGCATTAAAAATGGTTCTTGGGCTTGGAAAGGTCAGGAATACTAGCCTAAGAATTTGAGGTGTTGGTCATTTGTGTGTGAGGGTAAGACTGAAATGGCCCTGCCTGGGTCCTGCCGGCTGACACCCGCCCCCCGCCCCCCCACCCGGCCCCCTACAGTATGGGTATATCTGGTGACCTCTATTCAGGCTCCTTGACTTTCAGAAGAGGCTGTTAACCCTGCCCCAATCTCAGTTGTCTCTTTAAACATTCAGGTCTGCCCTTAACCAGCAATATAGAATATCAAGGGTCCTTGTCAGATCGGAGCCACAACCTAAAACTCACTCTTGTTTGATACTTAGCAAACATTTGGTTGAATTTAACAACATTTAGGAAGACTTGTCTGAATGGCAGTCACACAGTCATGCATAAGAGCTCTAGTCTTTTTTATTTTTTAATTTTTTTAACACTTATTCATTTTTGAGAGACAGAGACGGTGTGAGTGGGGGAGGGGCAGAGAGGAAGGGAGACACAGAATCTGAAACAGGATCCAGGCTCTGAGCTGACAGCACAGAACCCTGTGTGGGGCTCGAACTCACAGACTGAGATCATGC
Organism: Neofelis nebulosa; assembly: GCF_028018385.1. NCBI lineage: Eukaryota > Metazoa > Chordata > Mammalia > Carnivora > Felidae > Neofelis > Neofelis nebulosa. The sequence continues at coordinate 8,669,549 of NC_080783.1, forward strand.
CTTCAGCTGAAGTCAGACGCTTAACCTTAACCGACTAAGCCACCCAGGCGCCCTGAGCTCTAGTCCTTGTTAGCATTTATTTTAGGTTTGAACAATACACTTAGATGATCACGTGCTCTCTGCCCTGGTAGGATTTTTTTGGTTTGAACCCACATGGAGTCATGCCATTGACTTAAAGAAGGAAGACTGTCAACACCAACCCCACAGCACTCATTGTTTTATTTACAGTAAGGATGTTTTTAGGGCCTTGTTCACTATATTACATAGGCCCTTTGAATGAAAGCATATGGAAGAAATTCCTTTCTGGTCTTGGAATTAAGCTCCTGATTTGTTTTTTTATCTAATGAACATTGTGAGTGATATGGCTGGCCTTGTTTCTTTCCTTGCATGGGCTGCTAGGAAGCTCAGAGTCAAATTGTGGCCCATATCTAGCAAGTGTAGAGGATTTTCACGGTAAGCATTTTGTGTATTAATTTTATCTCTGGCTTCACAGTATCTCTCCTAACCTGTTTTCCCTTCTTCCTAATGTTTCCTGTGACTTTTTATTTTTAAATGTTTATTTATTTTTGAGAGAGACAGCGAGAGCACGCACATGAGCGAGGGAGGGGCAGAAAGAGAAGGGGACAAAGGACCTGAAGTGGGCTCTGTGCTGACAGCAGTGAGCTGGATGTGGGGCTTGAACTCACGAACCGTGAGATCATGACCTGAGCAGAAGTTGGATGCTCAACTGACTGAGCCACCCAGGCGCCCCTCCTGTGACTTTTTAAAAAAAGCATTTTATTGGTATATTTTGTAAGCAAGCTTAAGTGTTTGTTCTTTATTTTGTAGTCAAAGAAAGATAAAAACAAAGATACACGCAAAATATTTAAAATTTTATATTTTCACTTGGACCCTTATACTGAACTGTGAGCTATTCTCTAGTCTGGGGAGCTCAGGGATCTTATTGGGTCTCAAGTTTCCATTTTAGTCTTTAAGAATAATCATTTTGTCACCACTCCTGCGATCGCTGTGGTAACAAGAATTTTCATCCATTTGCATTCTTTCAAAACTCCTCTTCTGCCTTCTGATGTTTACTTAGTACCTGACACTATCGTTATGAACGCATCTTTATTCCCTGGAGTGTGGAATGGGATTCAGAGACTCGTGTTCTCATTCAGTTTTCTAATCCTCTAACAAGAATCCCAAGCATTTTGCGTTTTTACACTTTTTTTTTCCTCTTTGCTGTGGATGTGGGACAAATCCACATCAAAAAATCACTAGTTTGCTTTAGAGGCAATCTTGAGAGACCAATCTGTACCCAGTGAAGTTCAAGTTCCCTCAGCCACCAACACAAACAACAGAAACCTGAAAACAGTGTTTGCGTACAGAGGAATTTATGTATTCATTCTGGGATAAATCTGAGACAGCAGTTACAATCCTCTACTCACCATGTTTTTTGTGGAAGCAAAAACAGAACATAAGGACAATGAAAAAGAAAAAATATCACTCAGTTTCTTATTATTAGCAACTAGGGGATTAGCCTTCCAAGTTTATTTACTCATTTGTTTATTTATTTATTTTAATGTTCATTTATCTCTGAAAGAGACAGAGAGACAGGGCATGGGCAGGGGGTGAGGTGGGTGGAGGGTAGAGAGAGAGGGAGACAGAGAATCCGAAGCTGGCTCCAGGCTCCGAGCTGTCAGCACAGAGCCTGACACGGGGCTTGAACCCATGAACAGTGAGATCATGACCTGCGCCGAAGTCGAACGCTTAACCACCTGAGCCACCCAGGCGCCCCAGCCTTCCAAGTTTTGAACAAAGTGCTTGTTATAGTCAACAAATATTTATTGAGCACCTACTATGTGTTATGTCCTGGAATATAGCATTGTTCAAAACTAGACACAGTCCCTACTCTGTGCTTCCTATCATGCATCTCACAGCCCATGATACCTTTATGCGAGTGGTTATCCCACAGTACATAGTGTTATCATACCTACTCTTCTCTCTGGACCATATAGTTTAGATACTTTTCCATATCAACACCTATGGACTGACATCATCATTTCAAAACGCCAAATAGTGTTATGTATCTGATTACCATACTTTATTTATTTTGAGAAAGAGAAAGTGAGCTTGAGCAGGGGAAGAGTAGAGAGGCAGAGAGAAAGAGTCCCAAGCTGGCTCCACGCTGCCAGCACAGAGCCTGATGCAGGGCTCAAACCCACAAACTGCGAGGTTGTGACCTGAGCCAAAGCCGGACACTTAACCGATGGAGCCACCCATGTGCTCCTAGCTGTACTCTATTTTAGTCAGTGTCCTCATGTTGTAAACTTCCATGCGATTATAAAAAGCACTTCTGTCCACAACTTTACAGAAAACCTGTGCACTGATGCTTTCAAGATGCTTTTAAGTCATCCTCAGAAGCACCAATGTGGACAAGTGACCCCACATCACCCGTAATCTTTCTGACTTTTCTAGTTCAATGACTTTGGCTGTACTTTTGGCACATGAAGCCTGACTTGCTCAGGCCTCGCTACCCAGAACTGTTCGGGAGATGATTGAAGAAAGCGTCTGGCTTCCTCCTTACAAGGACCTTCCTTTCTACAATGACAGCATCATCTCATGTTGGTCTCGATGATTGCATTGCCTCGTCACTTCTGGTAGCAGAAGGAGCCGACTCCCTTTCTATTCATGGCTTGCTTGAGAGCTGGCACTCTCTTCCTGCATTATCCTGCTGCTCACTAAGTGTGTGCCTGCTAGATGAATGCACGAATAAATAGATTCCAGGAGCACAGAATTGGTATGAGTGAGGGACAGACAGCCCACAGGGAGGAGGTGACATGTGGGGGTGATGGGCAGGCTTAAACTCAACACTATGGATGAGTTACAGATACATGTTTCAGTTTCTAGGAAAAAAAAAACACTAGAAACAACACCAAGAAGCTTACCTAAAGAGCTAATACATGAGATAAGTGGCAGAGTAAATGATACTCAATTCACCTAAAGAGTGGCAGAGAAGGATGAAGAGAGGAAAAACAAACTTGGGGGACAAATAGAAAACTAAACCAAGATTCCAGACTTAAACTTAGCCATGTTAATAGTTACTTATTATCAACAAAGTAAATACTTTTTAAAAACGTTTATTTATTTTAGACAGAGAGAGCATGAGCGGGGGAGGGGGAGGGCAGAGAGAGAGAGAGAGAGAGAGAGAGACACAGAAGATCCAAAGCAGGCTCCGTGCTGAGAGCAGAGAGCCCAATGTGGGGCTCGAACTCACAGACTGTGAGGTCATGACCCGAGCTGAAGTCGGACGCTTAACCGACTGAGCCACCTAGATGCCCCTAAATACTTTTATGTAAAAATCAGTGATTATGAGATTGTGTTAAAAAAGCATACGGAACATTCACCAAGATAGGCCATACGCTGGGCCATGAAACAAGTCTCAATAAATTTCAAAGGATTGAAAACCTGCAGAGTACTTTATCTGAGGTATTAAATTAGTCATCAATCATACAGGTATTAAAATTAATTATCAGGGGCGCCTGGTTGGCTCAGTTGGTTGAACATCCGACTCTCAATTTCTGCTCAGGTCATGATCTCATGGTTTGTGGAATCGAGCCCCGTGTCGGGCACCATGCTGAGTGTGGAGCCTGCTTAGGATTGTCTCTCTCCTTCTCTCTCTGCCTCTGTCTCTCTCAGAATAACTAAGCATTAAAAAATGTAACAAAATTGTAAAAATATATATATAAAATTAATAATCAATAATAATATGATATCCAGGAAGTCCTCAAATATATAGGAATTAACCAAACAATCCCAAATAACATCTTAATTTTTTAAATTTTTTAATTTTTTAAAGTTTAATTATTGATTTTGGGGGAAACAGCGTGAGTGGGGGCAGGGGCGGAGAGAGAGAGGGACTCTCTCCCAAGCAGAGTCCTCCCTGCCAGCTGTGGAGTCTGACGCAGGGCTCAAACTCACGAACCATGAAATCATGACCTAAGCCAAAACCAACAGTTGGTCATTTCATGGACAGAGCTACCCAGGGTCCCCGTCACATAAATCTTAAAACACCACACGTGAAATGAGGAAATATTTTTACTTGAACAAAAGCAAAAATGAAAGGCCAAAATTTGTGAGCTGCAATTAAATGAGCGCGTGGAAAGACTTTTTTTGTTTATAGCTATGGGCTAGTGATTATTATGTGCCTCCCTCTCCCCTCACCTTCTGAATGAGAGAATAAGCTATTATATTTTCCTATCTCTGTCTCGCCAATATGTGTCAGGTGCGCGTTGGGGAAATAACATCGTTAGTCCTGGTTCACAGGGCTCTACACCTAAGAAACCAAATCTGAGGAGTACTTGAGGAACCAAACCAGGGGTGCATCATCCCCACCCGGATCTAATCTTGACGCTAAGATCCCGGACCTCAGACCCGAGGGTCGTGCTGGAATGGCGAGATAACTTGGGACGTTTTATTTTGCTTCGTTTTGTGGGGTGACTCCGTGTCACAAGTGGATACAAATGATTAGTTGCTGGAGGGCTGACCTGTGTAGATTGTCCCGCATCAGTTCCATACCGACTCATTTAGCTCTATATCGACTCAGGGCTTGGCTATTGTGACGTTGGTAAGAATGACGCAAATAGAGACTGGGTAAGGGCCTGCACCGTGGGGCTTTGTCCTCTTGGAATACCCCCTTGGAATTCAGCTGCCACGCGTAAAGAAGCCCCGTGTTAGGCTACAAGTGAGGAAGGCAAAGGGGAGCCGACCCTGCAGGATGAGAGGTGAGCTTGGGGGTTCCAGGTCCTGCCAAGCTGCCAGCTGAACGCAGCTACAGGAGGGACCTCAGCTATACCATGAACCACCTCATTGAGCCCATTGGCCCGTAGAAACATGAGACATAACAAGTCATTGCGCCACTGTTTGGTTTGGTAAGTTTTGGGGTGGGTTGTTATGTGGCAATAGAAAACTGGAACACATAGGAAACTTTGGAGCTGGGATGGTCTTTCAGAGTTGTCTCAAAACGAGACGCAAGCGCAGGCCTTTTCATCCCCACATGGACCTGAAGGGGAGCAGAATATGCCACCCCAAACTTGGGCATGTGGATTATTTTGAGCAGAAGGCGATCAAGTCCCAGCAGACTCAGGAAAAGCTTTTTTACCTCTCCCTTAAATGCCTAAAATAATTTACATCGGGGGCCTGGCCCAGAAAGGGAGATGTTATCAGAGATAACTTCTTTTTATGTGAAATACATCTGCATGGCGGGTCATTTGATTATAGCACATCCGCTCTTCTCATCTTCCTGTGAATTTCCTTTCTCCCCTTTGAAGCCCCAGGCTCCCATCCCTTCCTTTCCTTAGCTCACGATGGCACATAAGCCTCAATTGCCTGAGTGCCTTTGAGTCTCATATTTTTATGGGGCTCCCTCCCATACGCCTGTAATTAAATTTGTTTTCTCCTGTTAATCCGTCTTATGTCAATTTAATTATCAGAGCAGCCAAAGAACCTAGAAGGTAAGAAGGGAAACATTTTCTGCCTCTACAAACCTGTCATTAAATTCATCTTGCCTCTCGGGAGGTGGCATGATCTTGGGTGAAGCAACATTTTTTTTTTTTTTTTTTTTTTAACCAACGGTAGTTCCCAGAGATGGGCACCGCCATGAGCACTCAGCAGCCAACACTTCTGGCATCTGAGGGAATGAGTGCTTGGATCCAGTAGAACGGTACAGCATTTACTACAGTCAGATTTCTATAGGCTTCCACTATTTTCCCATTGGTGGGATAAATGAAGGAGGCTACAGACACTTTATTTGATGTCAGGTCAAACTTCCGGCATGATGTTCTTGGCTTAAAAGAAGAGTTTAATATAAAAACACATGGTAGGTGGACCTATGAGGGTATCTCTCCTGGATTTCTGGCCCTAGGGGAGTACTTTCCCACCATAGCTGGCTGCTGTGCAGCGAGAATTGAACATCACATGTCCCAACCCTAGAAGGCCAGCCTGACTCATTTCTGTGTTCATTACAGGCTGTGGAAGTAATGATAATGAAGTCTGACCTTGGAGCAGCAAATACACAGAGAGAGGGGGACAGGGCAAGTCTGAAGAGGGTATGGGGGGCTCTGGTAATCAGAGGAGAGTGGCATTGAGAAGGAATCTTCAGCAAAAACGTACGTATCTTTAGGGATGTTCATTGTAGCACTGTTTCAAAAAGTGAATGATTGGAGAAACTTCTTTATCCATCAGCAGGTGAACTGCCACAAGAGGAAAAGCTCATAGTGAGAACCCACCTGTGTTCATCGTCTTCCCAGCATTATATGCTTCCTGAACTAAAATCAGCTAATTTTCATTCAGATATTCTGCCTTTCCTCAGGCAGCCTACTCAGGGGAAGCTAACCTCAGCCCAACCTGCGGCTGGGCCCGGGGTGGCCTAAGTCAATCAACACATGCCTTTGGTACCAATCATCGGTGGTCATGTGACCCAACGCCGTTCAATTAGAGTGAATCAAAGGACTCTCGCTTGGAATGCTGGGAAGGGCACCTGCTTGTGGGCACTCCTGCTGGATGGCTCTAGGCAATGCAACAATTTCTTTCTACCCTCTAAGGGTTTGTTTGGTTTTTTTTTTGGTTGAGACTGAGAATTAAACACCTAAGGCCAGTCAGCAGGAGAAAGGCACACAAATTTATATAAATTTTATGTGACCTGGGAACTCGTAAGGGAATGAAGACCCAAAGAAATGGTGAAAACGACTTACTCCTCCGTTAGGTTGAACAAGGCGAGGCAACCGTGGAAAAATTACTAGGCTACGTGGGGAGGCTAAAGGAAGATGAGTATCTTGAAGAGGCCTGTTTGTGTAGAATTCCCCAGGTCTCAGCTGCTTGTCCTTGATAAGTGTTGCTTTCCTCCTGGTACAGGGAGGGCATCTTTCTCATGGGATTTGTTAATCTCTGGCTTTCAGAAAGAAAGGGGGAGATTAGAATGCCCTTTCTAGATCTGCTCTTATTAAAGTGCTTTTAGCTCAACCCTTAGGCCAAAGTGGCGTCTTGTGGGATGGCGTAACCGGCCACCCTTTGGGGTCTCATTTGAGCAATTCTGGAGCAGTCGTCTGATGGGACATCATGCAGCTGCTAAAACCGAGCGATTGGAAAGATTGCCATGAGAAATGAAAAGAACGGGTATCAAATCTATGGTACGAAATCCTGTATAACCAGGGGGGGAAATGTCTATTTTAATCAAGTGGTCTCTTGGTTTGGGGGGGGGGGGGTTAGAAGAGGTCGTGGGAGGAGAGAGGAATCCTGTTTTCCTCAGTTGTCTCGGCTTGAATCCCGCCTGAGGCCTGAGGGAGGAGAGGGCACCCCTCCTCCAGGGAGAGCTGCTGCAGGAGGAGAGGCTCCCAGGGGACCTGGCAGGAGGTGAAGCCTGAGGCACTGGAGAAGGGGCCTTATGTACAGATACAAAGACAAGACTTAAAATACCCAGTCTTACTGACACAACAGCCATCCCTGTGGGGATCTGTCCCTCTGAGAAGGGGCTGAGACCACACACAACCTCAGGGTTCTACGGGCTGAAAGGAGCAGGAGGCCTCAGGGCCCCAGGAGAGGGGAAAGTTTGCTCCTCTGGAGGCTTGTCTAGCTCCCTGGATTCGAGCTTCCGGTGGGCAACAATTCTGTCTTGTTGTTGGGTCCCAGTCACCCGGGACTAACGTGGGTATCGGCGCAAGACTGTACTGAATGAAGGAGGCAAGGCCAAGTGGGGGAGGGGCCCAGAAAGCAAAAGGAGGGGGCTTTCCACCTGCATGCCCCCAGGGAGGTGAGGCCCAGAGAAACTGGGCCCCCCTGGCCTTTTGTCGTCAAGCCTGACTTCAGCTGGGAGTTCTGCTTTCTGGTTGTTTCAGACATTTCTCCTTTCAATGTAAATATTATTTTTAAGGAGCCTCCAGCCCAAGGCAGTCTTGGTCAGCTTAACCGCTCTCTGTGGGAATACGCAACTTTAAAGTGTTTGAAAAGAATCTGCTTCTGAGGAATTTGCATTTCCAGAAAGCTTTCAATAGAGGGCCAAGCGATGGAGCCTGTGAATAAGGGCTTTCTGTGTTTGCTGCTCCATGTGAACAGTACAGGAGGGATAAGAGAAAGGAGGCACATTGCATTCCCCCCACCCCCCCACCCCAGCAGCTGCGGCTGAGGGGGTGGGGGAAGGCTCTTTGCCAAGAACCAGTGAGGATTCTGGGATGTCTGTGTTGAGTCATCTCTTCCCTGCAGGTTTCCAGGGAGCTGGTTTGCATGAGGTAAACTCGCGACCTGATTCCCAATTCCAAGGGCCACTGTTCCTTGCTCTGCAGCCTTCTCTTGCCTCAAGGATGTGGCCTGGTGGGGAGGGGGAGGGTAGTCCTGAGTGGGAGAGGGGGAGTGTTGGGGCAGAGCCCGGCTGTTTGGGCGCTGATGTAGAATTCAGTCCCACACTCACATGGGCTCCTTTTCCAGCCCTTCTCCCTTCATTTGGGACCAGTGGCTGCTTGGGCAGTCAGAAGACCTCCCTGTGTGGTTTGCTAATGCTCCCTTTGGCCCCACCCCTCGTTCATCTTCGTTCTCTGAAGAAGCTGAGAAAGTGGTTTGTCTTCACTCTCTGGGCTGAGAAAAAAAGCCTTGAGAAGGAAGGTCACTTTAAAGCCCCACCCACCAAGAGTCGGCCATAGGCTTCCTGCCCCCAGCTTGAGAGTCCCCCAATTCTGGGTTCTCGGCTCACTCCGGGAAGCTCCCCCTAGAGGTCACAGTGACAAGGAAGGGGCGTTCACCAACACTCCTTCCCACTCCTACCCCTCCCCACAGGAGTCCTTCCCCTGTGGCCTGTGGTCAGTCTGTTGGGTGTGTGGGTCCTCTTGGATGGACACAGACTAGCAGAGTGCCAGAGGAGCCCCGTGGCACCGTGAGGGTGTTGACCCAATTCTTAGCGTGGGGCCTGTGACTGTACTTGGCTCCAAAGAGCTGAGGGGTCCAGATGTGTAACTTTGAAGCCCTTTGAAGTCACTTGACGTGCATGGGACATCATTTCAGGAGAGCTTATTCTTTTTTGAAAATTATTTTTCTTTTTTGTTTTTTGTTTTTTGTTTTTAATTTTTTTAATGTTTATTTATTTTTGAGACAGAGAGAGACAGAGCATGAATGGGGAGGGTCAGAGAGAGAGGGAGACACAGAATTCAAAGCAGGCTCCAGGCTCTGAGCTGTCAACCCAGAGCCCCACGGGGGGCTCGAACCCACAGACCACGAGATCCTGACCTGAGCCGAAGTCGGACGCTTAACTGACTGAGCCACCCAGGCGCCCCTGAAAATTATTTTTCAAAGTTTTTAAATTTATTTTTGAGGGAGAGAGAGAGAGAGGAGGGGAAGCGAGCCCAATTTGGGGCTCAAACTCACAAACCATAAGATCATGACATGAGCTGAAGTCGGACGCTCAGCCCACTGAGCCACCCAGGTGTCCTTTTTTTTTGTTTTGTTTTGTTTTTAAATTTTTTTAACGTTTATTTATTTTTGAGACAGAGAGAGACAGAGCATGAATGGGGGAGGGTCAGAGAGAGGGAGACACAGAATCTGAAACAGGCTCCAGGCTCTGAGCTGTCAGCACAGAGCCCGACGCGGGGCTTGAACTCACAGACCGCGAGATCATGACCTGAGCCGAAGTCGGCCGCTTAACCGACTGAGCCACCCAGGCGTACCATAAGCAGGTGTCCTTTTTTTTTTAAGTTTTTAATTTACCTTTTAAAGCAATCTCTACACCCAAAGTGGGGCTCGAACTCATGACCCAGAGATCTAGAGTTGTGTGCTCTTCTGACTGAGCCAGCCAGGGGCCCCTCAGGTGAGCTCATTCTAAGACCAGCCTATACACTAGACCAAGAAAAGCCCTTGCTTTTATTTCTGACATTAACCAAACAGGGTAATAAAATGGACAACACACTAATCGAACAAAAGAGCCTCCATATGTGGCTTCCTTCCCCTAGAAAAATGTTACCCTATACACTACTCTTTCTTCTTCTCTCCCCATTCCTTCTTTTTTCTCTCCCTCTCTGCTTCACTCTCTCCCTTTCTTTCAATCCATACAAAATATTGACTCTCTCTGTATGCCAGCCACTGGCATTGCCAGGAACTGGCAGTATACTTGTGAACAATAAAGAGATCCTTGGCCGGCACATCTTCCAGGCTAGAGGCAGGACACAGGCAATAACAACACCATAAGCAATAAGTGAATTTTACAGTGTTTTATAGAGGACTGAGGGTCATGGGAATAGAATAAGTGGGGGTTTGCACTTCTAAGCAGCTGGTCAGGGTGGACCTCATTGAGAACATGACATTTGAGCAGAAACTCGAAGGCAAATGCAGAGAAAGAAAAACATCTTTCCCCCTGCCCATCCAAGTTCTTGGCTGGGGCTTCTGTAACAACAACAAACCCCCCCCCCCCCAGATTAATAAGAGAAAAGCATGCAGACTTATTTAAGTTTTATGTGATGTAGAAGATTTTATAAGGAAATCTAGACCTGAAGAAGTGGTTATACCTGAGCCTTTCAATGCCAGGTTGATGAAGAATGAAAAGTTGTAGGAAAATGCGATAGGACAGCTGTCTTGGAGATAAGGCTTATTATTTTTTTTCTTGTAGGTATAGAGAAGCCATCTCTCACCTGAGGGTCTATGACCTACTTGAGGGGAAGGTCACAGAGTCCTTCCTGCACCTGCTGTTTTTCAAATTCCTTCGGCTCAGATAGCCATGCGCTATGGAGAAGAGCGTGCCAGGCACAGAAACCAGCCAGCACAAAGGCCTAGTGCCTGGCTCTGGGGAGACACAGCAAGGAGGTCTCCCTAGCTGGAGCGCAGTAGGTGGGGCATAACAGGACATTCGGTCAGAGAGGGAGGGGCCTTGGAAAGACCTCAACTGGAGGATTTTTAAAACACTTTAAAGAATATATTTTTATAAAAATGTTTATTTTTGAGAGTGAGAGGGAAAGCGGGCATGAGCAGGGGAGGGGTGGGGGGGGGTTGCGGAGACAGAGAATCTGAAGTAGGCTCTGTACTGTCAGCACAGAACCCAACATGGGGCTCGAAGCCACGAATCATGAGATCATGACCTGAGCCGAAATCAAGAGTCAGGCAGCCAGCCGGGCGCCCCAAAGTGTCTCTTCTTGACCTAATTGTAGCCAGGCTTATCTGGCCCAGACCTGGGCCTGCTTCATCTGGTTTTAGTGGGAATCCTGCTGGGTCAGTTTACAGAATCCTTGGTATCTAACTATCCTTGATATCTGATCAAAATCCTCACCTATCCCTCTCAATATCTTTCACCCTGGCTTGCCTACAGCAAGAATCCTGTCGAGTTGGTTAAGCCAGAATTGCCCCTTACCCTATGTTTCCTCTTAGTAATTTTCTACCCATTGACCCCACCCTGCTCCTTGACTATAAATCCCCCCTTGTCCCTATGTTCAGAACGGAGCTCAGTTCTACACTGAGGTCCCTCTTGCCCTATTGCAATGTTTCCAGAATAAAACGTGCCCTCACTGCTTTAACTTCTGTCTGGCTCTGGTCCTCTTGCAACACAAAAGTAGAGTGAAGAAGACGATAAACTCAGCGTGAACCAATCACACGGGTTCCACAGTGATCAGCTCACGGCCACCTTGTTTCATCCGTATCTCCATTTCCCGTGTCCCCCATCATTTCATCCGTAAGTATTTCTATGTGTATCTCTGAGGAGGACGTCTTTGAAGCTGAACATAAAGTCATTTTCACACCTACAAATTTACAATAATTCCTTACTGTAATTAAATATCCCGTCCTTAGGTCATTAGAGGGTGTTTTGCGGAGGGATAATGTGCTCTAATTTACTTCCTTAAATGGTCAGATTGTGTGGTATACTCTGGCACAGGAGGGTCAGATGGCACAGCCACTTTGGGAGTGTGGCAGTTTCTTTCCAGGTTAACCATGGGCCTACCTTTGGACCCAGGAATTTCATTCCTAGGTATACACCAAAGAGAAAGGGAAACTTTAGCCCACCAAAAGAATCACACAAACATATTCGTAGCAACTTTATTTTAAAATCCCCAAACTGGAGGGGCGCCTGGGTGACTCTGTCGGTTGAGCGTCCGACTTCAGCTCAAGGTCATGATCTCGCAGTTTGTGAGTTTGAGCCCCGCGTCGGGCTTTGTGCTGACAGCTCAGAGCCTGGAGCTTGCTTCGGATTCTGTGTCTCCCTCTCTCTCTGCCCCTCCCCCGCTCATGCTCTCTCTGTCTCTCTCTCTCTCTGTCATAAATAAATGAACACTAAAAAAAAATTTTTTTTTAAAAATCTCCAAACTGGAAACCATCTGAATGCCCATTAATGGGCAAGGAGATAAACACATTGTGGCATGGTCACACATGGAAATACCCAGAAAGAGAAAGGAATAGATTATTGATATATACAAGACTATGAATCAGGTTCAAAACATTGAGCAAAGGAAGCCTGATACAAGTGTGTGTGCTGGTTGATTCCACTTATATGAGTTTCCAGAACAGGCAAAACTATGTGTCTGTCGGTGGGTGTAGAAATCAAACCCGTGGTTGTCTTGGGTGAAAGGGACATGAATATTGACTAGAGAGGGGCTGGTAGATGGGGAGACTTGGGGGTAAAGTTTGAAGACAGAAGAGTATCAGGGAGATGTGCGGTGATTCAATCCCCGCCAGCACTGAAGCCTACTTGGAATTCGAGGTCATAAATTTAGAGTAATTCCAGGAGGCATGGTTGTATTTGACCAAGTCCCGCTGGACGTGCACCAGAGATGGAGAACTGGTTTTTGAACCAGGATGTGGTTTTGCTAAGTGAGTAAGAGGAAGAAAGTGGGCAAATCGGTTCCTAAGCCCACTAGAACAAGAAGACTTTCCTTTTGCTTCTTCCCACAGAGAAAGCAACACCCCCCCACCATACGCGCGAAACACAAATCCCCCCGAAGTGCAACGTAGACCCCAAAAGTTCCTCCAACCCACTTCAGCTGGTCAGCTCTGCCCAGCTCCAGGGGCTCGCCTGGGGGGCCTGCTGGGCTCTTTGAGCTACAGTAGCTGTGGGATTCTTCCACACGCACTACCTCCTTCAAGATCCCTTATCAGCTCATCAAAACACCTCCTACCACATCTGCAGAATAGAGCACCAGAGGGTAAATCTAAATCCCAGTGGCATTCTGCAGCCGACTTCAATCCACACAGGCGTCCCGGGTATCCTCGGATTTCCCAGAACAAGGTACAAGCAGCTCACCCTTGACCACTAGAGGTGGGCAGGCAAGAGAAAGGCAGAAAAAGTGGAAGAGGGAGGAAGAGAAAGGTAAAAAAGAGAACACAATCCCAGGGGTTCAGCATCTTCATGGAGCTGGCCCACCCAGACCTTTCATCCTGAGTCTAATGCAAGACAAGCCGATTGTCCAATTCATCCATTTTATGTACTCCTTTTTTTAATGTTTATTTTTGAGAGAGAGAGAGAGAGAGAGAGAGAGAGAGCGTGCACACAAGTGGGGGAGGGGCAGAGAGCGAGAGGGGGAGACACAGTATCCGAAGCAGGCTCCAGGCTCCGAGCTGTCAGCGCAGAGCCTGATGTGGGGCTCGAACCCACGAACTGTGAGATGATGACCTGAGCCGAAGTCAGATGCTCAACTACTGATCCTCCCTGGTGCCCCTATTTTATGTTCTTCTTAAGTGGGATCAGTCGCCCCGGACTCGAACAGAACTCCTTAGCTCTCAACCTCCTGGAGGAGTTTGAGCCTGGATCCCTTGCTTCAGCCCTGCAGCTAAGACCAACTGGCCTTCTTCCTTGGATACTTCCCTCCTTGGCAGCCAACAATGCAACACTCCCAGTAAGGAGGTACCTTAAGACTTCTTAGCCCCAGTCCTTTTGTCAGCTCATGGCTCAGTTCCCTGACTTTGGCCAGGAACGTACCATGAATCGTTCACAAGGGCACTTTGCCAACTCAAATTCCTGCTCCGAGTCTCCATGACTGGCTGTGTGAGGTGTCGTGAGAGTATAGTATCTGCATGTTATTAATGTGTATGCTGTCGCTGCCTATACCCAGGAGCGCTGGCTGGGGAGAAAAGGTCTTCCAGAATCTTCCAGTGAAGCCAGAACTTGCAGCAGCAGCGTGAAAAGCTGTCTTACCTCTATGGGCTACCAGCAGCCACAGGCCTGATTTACTGCCCTGCCAAACATAGCATTGAGCCTGGGACCTCAGAGGAGATGGAAGGGGCTGCCCTTGGGTGTTCCACCTCAGTTTTACGACTGGACTTGTCATTTTAGTTCCCTGCATCCTGCTTACTCATTCTACCTGTAGCCCACCAGGTTTTGTGGCCAGTGGGAGAGTGGTTGTCCTCGGGAGGGTAGGGTGGGAAGGAGGAGGACCAGAGAAGTATCTGAAAAGCTCGGGACCTTTCAGTTGGTCCTAGCACCTGGCGCCAGTTAGCTGGGTGGGCCAGATGGGCAGCTGCAGGGGGCTCGGGCAGCCTGGACTTGGCTCTTCACCTCTTGTAGCCTCTTCCGGTGTACTTCTTCCGCCCTCAGAAGGACTGCTCCAGCGGGATAAGACCCGACTTTCTCCGGAATAGCCAGTCTGTGGTCTAGAGACCACAGTCAGAGCCAAGGTCTGAATCTAGCCTGGTGAAGATGCCAGACCCACAGGCCCAGCCTCAGCCAGGCTGTCCCCAAACTCACAGCCACGGTAGCCTTAGTTCTCGCACTGTGGTCAGAAGTATACTTGGCCACGCTTCTTTCTAGCTCTCCTCTTCCCTCTCCAAAGCACCTGTTGGGGCTGTTGCTCGAAATTGGTGGTAATTAAAATAGTTCAATCCAACGATCACTGTAAGCCACTCTGAATGCAATGGCCTAACCCAAATCTCAGCTTATCAAAAAATGGTCCCAGTGGGGGCAGGCTTATTCATTCATGAGATTCTATTATGTGCCAGGAAGGATTGGAGAGAGGAAAAACAGCTGGTGTCTGCCTCCAGGACCTAACAAATAGAGGGAAGAGGGTATGTCCTACAGGAAATACCAACAGAACAGAACATACCAACATCCCCCCATTACTTGGGGGATGCTTGGCATGTGACCTTTCATCATGCATGGTTTCCGCTCTTCGAGAGTGATGCCTATGGTCCGTGACCAGTACCGTGAGACCCAATGCAAGGGCAGTGTACTACCAGAGTATCCACGGATGAGCCCTGGTGGCGGTGCTTGCCAAAGAGAATGCTATTGACATTTTGGGTGGGATAACTCTTTGTTGTGTGGGACTGTCCTGTGCTTTGCATTCTCAGCCTTCATCACTAACAGCCTATAGTATCCCCCAGTCAGGATGACAGCCAGTCACATTTCCCGCAGGTGGGAGGGTGGGACTGCCCAGGTCACCACTGCCCTGAGGAATCCAAATACCATGGGTCCGTGGCTCAAGGCAACTGTGAATTCTCGACTCCTAGCGACTCAGGCATTCATCCTGGTGAAATGGCGGCCGTGGAGGGGGAGGGGGCAGCGGTGGAGGGGGAGGGGGCAGCGGTGGAGGGCAGCACTAGAGCTCTGGTCACAGGCTCAAAACCATCTGGAGTGTAAAGCTGTGGTTTTTAGCTGCTTGGCATGGGTTCCCACTTCTTTGGGTAACAGGTTACCAAAATTATCATTTGGCCTCTTCCCTGCCGTCAGTCCTCAGACCTTCCGTGGGGTTGACCCTCAGTTCCAAAGGTGGTTGTAGCCTGGCCAGTCAGAGCGTTGCCTTCCCCTGGGCAGAGCATGGGTTCCAGGAGGGACACAGGACCTGATCGGAGGCTGGTCAGAGCCCTTCTGCTGCTGGGAAACAGACCACCTTCCCTGCCAGACTTGACCTTCAGAGGCTGGGGGGCTGTTGCTGCTGCAGCCGTCAGGCCCCCTGCCTGAAGATAGGTGACCCTGCAAACACAGAAACAGGTTTGGGGGCACGGTCTGCACCCCTGGAACCAGCCACATCTGCGCTGGAATTTCCCTCTTGATGGGAGCCAATACATCCCCGTCTTGTTCAGGTCAGGTTGGGTGAGGTTGTCCGACGGGGACAACGAAAAGGGACTGATTAATATGCTGGGAAAAGGAGCTGAGTGTCTTCAGTCAGAGGAGCCAGGCCGACCAGGGGCCCCAGTCCTCGACACCAGATCTATGCCCCCTTCATGCTGACCCTCAGGACAGGACTATAGCTGACCCTGCCCCAGCCTGGAAGTCTGCATTCTTCTTGGGGGGGCTGCTTCCCAGAGGAGGTGACTCTCAGTCCAGGGGTAGGGACCCTCTCCCAGCCTATCAGTCAGTGCCTGTTTAGGAAAGGAAATCCCGGGATGGAGGGGTGACGAGTGGGCTGCGGGGTTCCTCAGAACTGGCCCAGCCCACCTGGCCCAGTCCCGCCTTCCCTGTTACAGGTAGGGTGGCTCCCTGCCCGCTCACATCCCCTGGTCATTACTGAGGGCTTCAGTGCATTCTGGACTCCCAAGTGCAGCCATCTGCCTTCTTTGCCTGGGAGCTTCATCTCTGGAGCAGAGGAAAGTCCTGGCAGAAAGAACCATCTCCCTTCCAGCAGCCCTTAACTGAGGACCAATGGGACGGGTGTCTAAACATCCAGCTTTCCTGCTTCCAGTGGGATTACTCTGAGGTATATGGTCTGTCTCCCATCGTTGCCCCAGCAGAACTGGGTAGGCCTCAGTTGTCCTCAGGGGCCACCGCACCTGAATGGAATGTCATCTCTTCCCTGTTTCACACCCCTCTCTCGTACTCCCACTTTGAACTGAGACCTCTGCCTCAGCTGCTCAAGCCCCACCAGCCTCTGGCGGGTGTGGCTAAGTCCTCCGAGAGAGCACAAGACTGCAAGTGGTGACTGGCCCTGACCCCGCGTGTCCCCCATCACAGGTGAAGCTAAATGAAGCCACCTCCCAGAGACAGAGTGTCCCCAGGCACAGGGCCCCTGTTCCCCAAGGTGCAGGCCTGGAAGGGGGCCAGCACATTCCTCCTGTTCCCCTAACCGGGATTACCACTGGACGGAAGTGCAGTTGACTGTGTTAGGTATTGAATTAAGTTCTAGAATTCTTGTTTTTAGGTTGGGAAAATCAGAAACAGTTTGCTCTGAATGTGCAGAGAAAGTTGCCCTCCCCCCACCCCCCACCATTGGGTCTGTGGCCCCAGCAGGAAACTGCAGGATCCCACCCTCATTGCCTGGGGCTCTCAAAGTCATCCCAAACCCATCTCCCAACACACTTGCCAAGTCGAACTTTGTGTCTCTGGGTAAAACACACTCATGAAACAGAATTTTTTTTTTTTTGTTCTATTTTGGTGACAAGAGAGATCCTTGATGGAAACTGGATCTGTAAGAAAAATGAGGATAGAGCCATTAGCTTGGACAATATTCCATGACCTTGGAATTTTGGTGGCTTCCCAGTTTTACCACCCCATGGGTGAAGGTTCAGCAGCTAAGATCCTCTTGTGGAAAAATAAATGATTTAGGATTCAAATTTCTGTCATTGTCTTGTCAACTAGTTTCATCTAAACACAGCCACTTAGAGCCTGGTGTTCCCTTTAGGCTATAACGCACTTATGCAAAGTTCTTGGCAGGTACTTGGCTCAGTCAACATTGGCGCCTTCTTTTCCTGTCCCTTCTCCCAGGGCTCCCAGCAGCTACGATAGAGCCTCATGGCCCCCAAGCTGGATTGTGGCAATGAATTTTACTATGCTCAGTGCCCAAAAGGAGAGGGGAAACAGCCCTTTGCTTGTAGTGTCTCATCATTCTTGGAGGGATGCTAAGAGAGGGGCTTCCCATGCTTTAAGAAGGAGGATTCTAGAAACACCTTTTCCCAGAGAGGAGGCTTTGTCACTGTCATTAGATGGTTCTATAGTCTATGGACTAAGAAGGACACCAAACTCTCTATTTCCCTTCCACAGTGTCTAATTGCTGAGCCTATGGAACCCAGGATGACTCAGTGTACCCCCCATGCACACACACACACACACACACACACACACACACACCGACTTTCATATAACCTCAGGGTCGCTTTCAGTGGCTAAAGCACTTGTCCAAGCCAACAGATCCGCATTGGGAGTTCATTCTGCGCTTGGCTCCCATATCACCTTCTAAAAACATTCCTACCTATTGTAGTGGGTGCTTTCCCTTAGGAAAGGGAAGCACATGTCTGTCTGTCCACACTCCGTGGACAAGCAGAAAGGTAGCGGCAGGGTCCTTATGATCAGAGGTCCCAGCCCTGCTCAGCCCCTTCCACTGAGATTCTTGTCTCCTTGCTGCCTTTCCCTACCTGTGGACACCACTTGTTGACCTGAACCTATCTGTTCTGCTTATCTCTGAGAACTTACAGGGACCCTGCATACTTGCCTAGACCCAGAGCAGACCCACAGTAGGTGTCTTCTCCATAGGCACCTTCCTTCACTAGCAGACTTCTAAACGACCTCTTCCTGGCCTCAGTTCCTGGCTCTCTACTCCATTTATGCCTTCTCCCCGAGTCATCTTAGCCACTGCCTGTGGCTGTATATCTCAGCTATTTCTAATCACTCCTACGCTTAGAGCTAAGACTGGGCTTTTCCGCTGACTTCCATATATCCATCTGCCTATGTGACATGCCCATTTGGTTGTCCAATATCTTAACAGTAACAACGAACAGAACTCTTGATTACTGCCCCCTCCTGTGCCTTGTGCCTCTGGCAATGGCACCTCAAGGACTCCTTGAGGCTTCCTTTCCCTCATCGCTTCATTCAATCTATCAGCAAGACTTGCTGGTTCTATATCCGTAAGAGCCATCACCCTGTTCCAAGTGTCATCTTTGCCTGCCTGGAGTAGTGCAAACAACTCCGATCTCGTCCTCCTCCCCCCTTTCCATTCTCTATTCGACAGGACCTGCAATTATTTTGAAATCTAAATCAGCAGCTTGAGAGACTTCCCTCTGAGGGGAGGATGAATGAACGAGTATATGTAAAGGACCCGGAACAGTGCCTGCACACAGGAAGTGCTATATAAGAATTTGCTCTTGCCCTGCTTCTGGGGCTTCCAACCCATCTGGAACACAAGAGAAATCTTCGAGGCCCTGCCTGACCTTGGTCCCTCCAGTGGCATCTTGGCTTCAGCCATACTGGCCTCTTGTCTGGCCCCCAAAACGTGTGAGGCTCCTTCCTGCCTCAGGACTATTGAATTTGCTATTCTGTCTGTAAGAACACAGACATATTTGCATAGCCTGGCTCTTTCTGGCATGTGTGCTTCAGTTCAGAGAAGCCTTTACAGACCAGCCTGTTCCCAGGAGCACCCCCCCCCCCCGCCCCGATCATTCTGACCTTCTCTGTTCTTTATCAGATCAACTTTATGTCTCTATTTCCTTCATAACATTTGCCACACAATCAAGAGATCTTGTTTATTCGTTAACTTGTCAATTGTCTGTCTGTGCCCTCTAGAATGCAGGCTCCACCAGGGGAGGGCTTTTGTCCATCTTGGTTTACTCCTATCGCACAGGGTACATACCCAAGGAATATTTAATGAATGAATGCATTATTTAATTAATGAACACTCTTTCCCCCCATCTGCACTCTGCCTTCTAGCTTGGATGTCAGGTAAGCATTTGTGTCTCCCTGTGAATTATTATCCCCTGTTCCCCTCTCTTGGGGGCCTTGACCAGCCTAGATGCACTGACTTTACCAGACCTCAAAGTCCCAAGCCTAGCCGTCGGCTGTTGGTGGACCTTGGTGTCATCAAGTCTCACCATACCCGGTGTGGTGCTGGGCACATGGTCAGTACTGACATGTCACAGCCGTGCTGCCCCACTTGCCTGTTGACAGAGTTCACAGGGGCTCTTGTGGGGGACAGTGGGAAGTCAGAGTGGGAGACACTGTGCTTGACTAGTGTCCAGGAATTGTCACTGCAGCCTCTAGGCTTCTAGAAAGGCCTCTCCTGCCCCCTGCTGGTGGTGCCATAATCAGACCCTCAGACTCACAGTGTCTACTCAATGATGGGATATGACCCTGTAGCACAGGCTCGGACAGAAGCAGGTCTGGAAGAAGCTCGACCTGCTGAGGTCGGTTAAAACGCATTTCAAGTACCCCAATGCCATCCCAGTGCTGGAACAGTAATTTGACAAAAGCAGTGGGTTACGTGCAGAAAGGCCACCTCATCATGGCTGTGGGGTCTGGGAAGGACCCTGTCTCAGGCCACTCAGGGTGGGTGGCACAGCCTCCCTCTCCCTCAAGGGAAACCAGAGTGGTCGCGGGACAGCTCCGTGCAGAGAGAGGACCAGCATGTCCCTGGTCCCCGGACCAGCCTGTCAGGTTGGAGACCTGTCCCTGGGCTGGTTTCGTCTGGCCCCGAGAAAGCTGCACCCTAGCCCTGCATCCAGGCACCGGGCCCACCCTGAGAGGACATAAGGAGTTACCCCTCGGAGCAGAAGAAAGCTGGGTGAAGTTCGTGCACTGCGTGCGTTTCTAAGTGACGTCCGCGATATAGGGCCCACCAGCCACTTGAACCCCCACCCCCAACACACTCGGGGCTTCAGTCTCTGGGGTCTTGTTGACTCTGCCACTGATTCACTCTCAGGCCCTGGGGGAGTGACCTCCTCCAGACCCGGGGCGGGTTTCCATTCCTCTCCCGTCCTCTCCATTTCCCCCTCCCGGCCACCTTCTCTTCCCCTCCTTGCCATCAACCATCTCCTTCCTCCCCTCCCTGCACCCTCCGCGCAGAGCTCAGCACTGTGTGAACTGCAGTATATACGATGCTTCACATTAAGTAACTGGAGTCCTTGCCATTCCTGGGGTCTCTCAACTCCGGTTAAAGTGGAAGACAGCGTCTCAGTGTGGCGCTGCCTGTCTCAACATCTAACACCTGTCCTTGGAGCACACAGGGCACTGCCTTGAAAGTGGAGGCTTTCTCAGGTATCCTTATCGGCCAGAATTCCATGACATTTTGGATGTATATTTACTGTGTAGTCTTTTTATGGAAAGGGATAGGATTTTCCATTTATGGCCAGAACTAAATTTCCCTTGAAAATAAATGCGTGGAAGTTAAAAAGAAAGCTAATTAAAAAAAAAAAAAAAGAGTAAGTGATATTACAGATGTTAACCCAGTGAGAGGGATACTATCATTACCTCCATTTAACAAAAAGAAAAATGAGGTGTCAGGAATTAAGGAACTTGTCCCAGGCTCCAGAGATCCTGGGTGTGGAATGGGATCTGACGTTAAACTTGCGTGCCTCGAGGGACAGAACCCAAGCTGACACCGTGGGCCCTGTTGTAAGGAGCCTCTAGAACAAAACGGCTCAAGGGCATTCTTCAGACTGCCGGTCACCATCTACCCATCCCCTGTGACCCGCCTGGCATGTCTGAACATCCCCTCAGTGCATCCTCAAAACCATCGCCCTTGGAGGCCGTCACTAGTCCCCCTACGTTAGCCATGGCGTGGCTCTCACAGAAGTTAAGTGATGCGTCCCCTAAGACCCAGCCACCAGGGAGCAGAGTCAGACCTGGGACCTACTCCAAAGCCTGCATGTTTCCAACCACCCCCATGGTGGTAGGGGTAACAAGACCCGCCACCTGGCCACCTTATCTTACATTCCAATAATCTTGAGAAGAAGGCCCCACGGTCTTCCCTGTTTCTAGATGGGGAAATAGAGCCTCCTGGTGGCTCTGGAATTTCATGAAACTTAAGGTGCGTCCACAATAGTCCCTTGATCAGGCAGCAGAGCCCCTGAGCAGCTGGTGAGTTTACTGTCTGGGTCGGGCTTTTGAGATACTTTGAGCATCTGTTCCCACCTCGTGCCCTGCTGTGGCCACTCCCTGTCCATTCTGGGGCCGGCGGAGTTCTGGGGGTGGGTGGAGAAGCTGCCATTACCACCCGACCAGCATTAGCAGGCGTTCACTGCAATGGGGACTTGGCACTGGGGACAACTGTGGGTGCTCCTGGTGCCCACCCAGATCCCCACCAGCTCTGTGGTGTAACTCACGCACCAAAGCTCCCCTGGGGTCGAGCTGAAGCGGGGACTCCCCGCTGAGACCTCCTCCTCGCTCTACTCTTTCCTCTGTCCTCTTACCTCCCTCACTCCCTTTTTCCTCCACAAATCCTGTGCACCCAAATCCCTGTTTCAGGCTCTGCCCCTAGGAGCCTGGCTAGGAACCTCTGCTCCACGTCTCCCACTTCCTCCTGTCTGGTATCCCAGGCCAGTGGGGGTTGGGGGAACCTTGGTTTGACAATCCCAGTAATGGGTCTGGCATTGTCCAAGAGCTTCGGGGCTGCTTGACAAAGCCAGGTGACCTTGAATCCAGGAAGAGTCCCTCGGTTCTTAAGCTTTCCCCGAGAGGCTGGGGGCTTGGTCCACCCATAAATTCCCCCTTTATTCAGAGAAGGAGAGACACTCCCTCGGCCCGGTCCTGCAGGGACGGTGGCTCGGTGGCTTGAGGACCAGCTCTGCAAGGGGGAGCGGGCACAGAGGGGGTCCACGTACCTGCCGGGCCGCGGGCCTGGGGTTTGTTCACAAGGATTCAGTGATGTAACAGGCAGCCCCCAGGGCTCCCAGAGCCACAGCGGCAGGCCCGAGAGCTTGGAGCACGTGAATTACGATGAGTGGAGTGTTTTCTTGCAGGTTCTCTGTAGAGCGAAACAGAAAGCCCACAGGTTGGGGGAAGCTGGGACTCTAGGGCCCTCTACAGGCAGAGAAAGCAGAAATCGTAGGGTGGCCTCAGGATTTCAGGAACGCCTTCTCCCCGTGACCGAGCCTCCTCTCAGGGGGACACAATTCCGCCCACCCCTTCCAATAAATCCCTGTCGCGAGAGTCCCTGCGTCTGAGGATGGGCTAGCCTGGGGTGCCAGCTCCCCGGGACACCCAGGGAGCAGGGTACGAAGGCGGCGAAGGCTGCGGCGTGCCAGGCCCCGTGCCAAGCATCTCACACCCAGCATCTTCCTCAAGCCTGACAACCACCATGTGAAGCGGGTTGTGTCACGTGACTCCATTTTGGAGGTGAGGAATCCAAGGAAACAACATATGACGCCCACCACACAGGCGAGGAAAACAGATGATCACGCTCCCGAGGAAGGCTTTGACAAAATGCAGTATCCGTGTTGACATCAATCCTACTGAAGTAGAGAACCTTATTCAACGTGACTGTGTGTTTCAGGCCAAGGTCTCACATTCCACTGCACCGAGAGGTGTCACGATGATGGATGCTGGTGCTAGAATTTGAGCGGAAGCAAGACTGACATGTCTTACCCCAGCCTGACTGGATCTCTGCCCCTTCCCCTCACTTGCCTAATTCTGAGCCTTTTACCTTTCCCTCTGCCACCTAGGATGCTCTGTCTTTTCATCTTAAGCCACAGAGGATCCCAAGACCCTTTTTGACTCAGCTCAGATGCCAATGACACTGCAAAGTCTCCCTGGACGCTGATTTAGGAGCGAGCGCTCTTTTCCTGAAGCTCTTAGAACATCTCTAGGACAGACGTCACTTTCCGGCTTGCATCTGAGATCCTAAGGCCCATGTCTCAGCTTACCATGTAGACGGTACGGTTTTTAAGGGTAAAGTTCCCTGTTCTGGTTTTCCTCACAGGGCTTAGTATTCTATCCAGAACAGGTTTTCCCGCTTGTTGGTTTTAAAGTGATACGAATCCGTGGCTTGGCTTAGCACCAGATGGATAGGAATACTAAGTGCGTGGGAGGAAAGTCAGTAAAGGGGAGTGGTGGGCAGATCATTCCTCGACGGGGACTTGACTTACCAGGTTGTATTTTTGGCTTTACGCATGTTCTCCCAACACACCTGGGTATCCGTTTGCTTCTCGTATGTCTGAGAGATGGTGCTTTTCAAGGATGGACAGGAGAGGGGATTTGGTGGTGGAGACACCAGCCAAGAGGAGGAGCAGGATGAGGGTGAGGGGTGGGTAGGCTCTGCTTCTGGGTTAGGGGTGTGAGATCCCCAAGTGGGAAGCCGCTTCGTGGACATCGGGTGAGACCCTGAATACAGGTGCAACTACTCTGGGGCCCAGAACTGGGGGCAGATGATGAGGGCTCCCCTCCAACCAGCCCTTGCACAGAGCCCTGCACCACTGGGCAGGGGGACTGACATGTTCAGTCCAGTTTTCTGCACAGGGGTCTTCCCATGAGGGGTGGCTTTCTCCTGATGGCTCCGTGGAAGAGGAAAGGAAGGCCAGGTACCGTGGAAGACTCTACGGGAGGCTGCCCCGCCTGGGGGCATGTCTCCTGTGGAGCTGCCGGAAGTAGCTGGAAACCGCTGAAGGAGTGGGGATCTTGCTATTACCAAGGGCACGTGTGAGATGCAATCAGCATCTGTCACTAAAGTCTGGGGGGTAGTGCAGATGCGGGTCAAGAACCAGAAGCTCTCAGCTGTGGTATGGGCCAGAGAAGGCGGCCAATCGCCAAACACAGCATTTAATCACAAAGCTCTGGGTGACAGGGGATTTACTAAGGGCTGTGAGGGCATAGACTCTGAGGAAGCAGTGGGCCTATGGAGAAAAGAAAAACGTGCCTCCCAAAGAAGCCATTTTCAGTAAGGAAGAAAATTGGCACCCCTCCGTGCAGGTGGGGTACCCTGGGGGTGTGGGTCTGGTCAGAAAGGGCAGGGTGCCAAACCCCAGGAACTGGCCACCCCGGGAGAGGCTTCCTTTCTGCCTGGGCTTCCCAAGAAGAAGTTACCCATGGCTGCTACTATGGTCCGGGGCAGAGCCTGACCCCAGGAATTGTGTGCCCTGAGTGTCCAGCCCCCCACGCGCTCCAGAACCTGTAGAAAGTGAGGAGGCTTGGAAATCCTCTTCCTGGCATGGTCGGCCAGGGTAGAGGAAGGAGGACATCAAAGATGCGGCTGTGACACAGGCCCAGACGACGCCAGCAAGCAGAGCTTCCGGGGCAAGCAGAACAGGAACAGAAGGCCTGCGGCCCCGCACGAGTCAGAGACCCTGGATGGACAGAGAAGGAGACAGATGAGGGACCCCCTGCCTCCAGGAGGCCAGCGGGAGCCAGGGAGACACAGGAGAGAGAGCAAGGGAAGCTGGTTGTTTTAGGGACCGGAGCTCCCTGGGGATTGCAAAATCATGCCGTTAACAGCTCACACCCGAGCAATGCTTCCTCCCTCCCCTCGTCATTATCCTCTCGTCTGTCAGGACAACCCTGCCGGGTGGAATACCGCCATTCTCAGTTTGCAAATAGGGAAACAGAGGCTCAGAGAATATATGGGCTGTGCCCTTATAACAAGTAGACTCAAGAAGTAGGTTTCGGCTCAGGGTTGCTAACTCATTCGGCGCTCCTTCGACAGACTTCACGGGAACGGACGGCAGCAGGGGACCGTCCGCTCGGCAAGAGGGGGCATCTGACATTGGTCCAAGGTCCATTTGCCCGGGGTTCACTGACTTATCCAGAAGCCAGCTGCTGCTCTGATTTATGGTCCTTGAGACGCCTCCCCAAACTTGTCTCCCATGTGTCCCCTGCCAAGGATCCCAGCGGAACTCGGAGATGCTGTGCTGTTACCCAAGGGGACTTCTGGGTGGATAACTCCCTCCTCGTGCAGTGACTTCAATCCTGGCTTCTTGACCGAGCTACAGGTTCTTCTGACCAAAGCTCGGCCAGCGGTCCACCGGGCAGACTCAGCACCCTTCCTGCTTAGACCCGCCCACAACAGATACTTTTTCTGGAATGGGGAAGGAAGGGACTCTAAAGGCAACACTGGTCTTTTTTCTCTGTTAAAACAATTTTTTTAATAGGCTTTTAATTCCTGTACATGACATTTACCCCTTAAAGTTTTCAGTGGTTTCGGTCAATCAACAAAGGTGTACAACCATCATTACTGTCTAATTCCAGAACATTTTCATCTGTCCCCCAAGGAAGCCCCATAACCATTGAGCAGGCACTGCCTTTCCCCACTGCCCCCGGTTCCTGGCAAGAAATTTGCCTATTCTGTACCTTTCATAAATGGAATCACACATGTGGGCTTTTGGGGGAGTAGCTTCTCTCACTTAGCCTAATGTCTTTGAGGTTTACCCGTGTGGCAGCACGTGTCAATATGTCAGATAGTATTTCATTGTATGGATACCCCTCACGTTGTTTATCCATTCATCAGGTGGTTGATATTGAGTTTTTTCCCCCCACTTCTCGACTATTATTACTGAAGCTGCTGTGAACATTCACGTACAAGTTTTTGTGTGGATGTTGTGTTTTTAATTCTCCTGGGTATGTACCTGGGAGTGGAATTGCTGGGTCACATGGTAACTTCACTTTTTTTTTTTTTTTTTTAAGTTTACTGATTTATTTTGAGAGACAGAGAGCATGAGCTGGGAGACAGGCAGAGAGGGAGGGAGAGAGAAGGAGAGAATCCCAAGCAGGCTCCATGCTGTCAGTGCAGAGCCCAACGCAGGGCTCGATCTCATGACCATGAGATGGTGACCTGAGCTGAAATCAAGAGTCGGTTGCTCAACTGACTGAGCCCCCCGGGTGCCCCGGTCCATCTTTCGATTATAGCCATTTTAGTGGAAGACTTGTACCTTCCTGAACTACAATGTTTTCTGCATACAAAGAGATTTGGATTTTATTTTATTTTATTTTTATTTATTTATTTATTTATTTATTTATTTATTTTTTAATTTATTTTTGGGACAGAGAGAGACAGAGCATGAACAGGGGAGGGGCAGAGAGAGAGGGAGACACAGAATCGGAAACAGGCTCCAGGCTCCGAGCCATCAGCCCAGAGCCTGACGCGGGGCTCGAACTCACGGAGCGCGAGATCGTGACCTGGCTGAAGTCGGACGCTTAACCGACTGCGCCACCCAGGCGCCCCGAGATTTGGATTTTAGAAAATGGCACCCTTTATTTAAATAAAGGCCTTTGTCCCTTATCGCCAACATTGTTTCCCACTCCGGTTCAAAGGGAGAAAATTCCTCTGGCAGAAGAAGTGTAGGGAGTCCACTGTAACCGCTGACAGATCATCACTGTTTCCTGCTCGGCCTTCTCAATAAGCAGAATCCTTTCCCCAGGGGTGAGCCACATGCATTCATCAAAAGATTTGGGGATGGAAAATTTTGCTTTCTACAGATACCGGTTCTGAAGGCCATAATCCAGAAATGTTTATGTCCGTGGTTGATGATCACAATACACATGATACATCACACTTATAACTATTTCTACATGTTAAAAATGAATTGATTCTTAGCCATGGAAATAGGATTGTTGTCACAGTGGTATGTTGGATCTGGCTCTCTCACTAAACCCCACATTTTTTTTTTTTTTTTTTTTGTATCCACACCATCGCAGAGGAATAAGCTGCAGCCCAGAGAGCGTGGCCTGCTCAGGACCATAGAGCCACCGGCACTGGCTCACGGTGAATTCAATAAAATCCCAGAGAAGGGTGTTCTTCCTCCTGGGGAAACCACCGGACTCTTGGGACCAGAAGGTCGATCAATGTCACAGTGAAGAGCAAGGGTATTGGAATCAGAGTAGATGGAGGCTGCCCTCTCCCCGCTACTACTGCTTGCTTGAGAGTGTGTGGTTTGATTTCTTTGAGCCTCAGTTTCTCCATCTATAAAAGGGAGAAGAGGATAACAGTAGCTCCTTTATAGGACCGTCAAACAGGAAGGTTAACATAGACAGCTGAGCCGAATGCTGGGTTAATACCCAGTGGCGAGAGTTAGTTATTACCACTATTAGCAAAAGTATGAACCAGCCCGTCTCCTGAACGCCACTCGAATTCCCTCTACACAATCCAAGGTTCATTCGGACCCTGGCTACCCAAGAAGACGGGGGGACCACTTTTCCTAGACAGCCATTCCATTTTCAGACAGAACTAATCGTCGGAAATGTCTTCTTCGTGTTGAGCAGAAATCTGCCTGTCTACGGTGTCTTCCACAGGGAAGGCCGCCAGATTTAGCAAATAAAAATGCAGAATGCCCATGCCATGTTAGGACACACACTAAAAAATTATTTGTCTGTCCGAAATTCAAATTTTACTGGGTGTCCTGTATTTTATTCAGCAACCCTACTCCTGGGCGCTTAGTCAGACGTCGGAGGGCAACACGGAGCAAGTGTGCTCCCGACATTCACTTGACAGATTTCCTCCGATGCCTTCAACCAAACCTCATACGTCAAATGGTTCTTGCTTCCCTGCCCTCTCATCCCCCACTAACCCGCACTATCTCTTTTGGACTGGATTGGGAAGCATCTTTTACAGCACACAAGGATAGTCCGACGAGGGCAGAGTATGACCACCTCCCTCGTCCTAAACCGTATATTTCTGTTAACGCATCTTTGGTTTTTATTTTTGAGCAGCCGCACGGCACTCCTGACTCCTGTTGAGCTAGTATCGTGGCAGAGCCAAGGCAAATGTCGTCGACATGTACGCGTGGCTGCCTTCTTCATTGAGGCTCAGGGTGGTGGGGAATGGCGAGATCCAGGAATCCTAGTCTCTTGGGTAAACACGAAACCCCAAACCCGCACATCCCACAAGCACAGGTCCAGGATACGTGTCAACCAACGCCACGACCCGAAATGAGCCAGCCTCTGGGGAACCCTGTGCCCACCTGATTTCCTGGATCGAGAGGATGCTTTTGTGGTAGGGTCCGGAGGCAACTGGCCCAGGGCCGGTGCAGGGGCCCCGGCTGAGGGTCTGCTTTCTGGAGCTGGGAGAGCCTGGGGTGCCGGCTGCTGGGGGATGGATCCAGAGCTGGGCTGCGGGGTGGATCCAGGGCTGGGCCGAGGGGTGGACTCCGAGCTGGCGTGCTGGGGTGTGGACTCCGAGCTGGCTTGCTGGGGTGTGGACTCCGAGCTGGCTTGCTGGGGTGTGGACTCCGAGCTGGCGTGCTGGGGTGTGGAGCTGCGGCGTCTGGACTCTGGCTTCTTCTTTTTGCCCTTCCTCATGGTGGGTTCTGTTCACCTACATGTGGACCTACATGGAGCTGCCTAATCTTCCGGCTCCCTCCTGGAAGGGGGCCATTTGCCCCTGCCCTGGGGGAAGGCTCTGCGGACCTCAGCCCCGCAGAGAACAGTCACCTACAGCCCTCCTGTGAGGTCACAAAAGCCAGGGGGGCTCCTGTGGCAGGGCTCTGCGGACAGCGTCCTCTGCCCACACTAGCCAGCTGCCCTCCCTCCTCCCCAGTTACTGGGATGGGCAGAAGGCACCTGCTGGGCCCTCCAGCACCTAGTTCCGCCTGGCCACAGGGCCTGTGACAACCTGGACCCCCACGGTTCTGCTACCTGAGTGCCTCCTTCAGGCACCTCCCCGCTGGTGTGTTCCTGGGTCCCTGTGCTCTTTCTGTTTCGCTCGGAGGCACCCTGGCTGTGAAGCTCAGGTGACGCTCAGCTCTGTCACCGGTTTCCACATACCAAAACCAAACGATTTCACCACGTGCTCTGGGAGTTTTAGGTAACTTTACCGAAGACTGGGGAGTCCGTGGATCAGCTGTCCCCCCCTCCCCCCTGCCCACTCAGGTTCTCTTAAAGTAGCTTCTCCTTTCTTCCCAAACCTGCCCCCCCTCCTGTGGGAAGGGGCAGGGGATCCCCAGCTGTAATAAGAACCCTTAGTTATGGTGAAAGAAGTTCCCCTGAAAACATACCAGCTTTGTTCGAACTCATTACGCTGGCAACAACTGACTACCTCCTAAACCCCAAAGTCGTCGGGTCAATCAGGGGACTCTGAATCTTTCCTGAAGGTAAAAATATGATTTTCCTTTTAGGATGGACGCGGATAAAGCATTTTTAAAAGACAACCTGAAACGTCACACTGACTGCAACACGGGATGTGTTCAGATTAGAAGACCCTCTCTCCACTACTGATGCATCACCAGGTGGGTGAATATTCAGCTGTTAACTGCATGTTCCTAGGGGGTGATGCCTTTGCTCCAGGACAAGGTTAATGGCAGACATAGCCAGAAGGCACCTCCACGCAAGGCCAGAGCCAATATGAAATATGAAATGACAGAAAGTAGTTTAGGGATTCTAGAGCCTGAAAAGAACTGAAAGAAGAGAAACTGAGGTTTAGAGAAGTTAAATCACCTTCCAAGGTGACACAGCTGGTTGGAAGCATCTGACAAGGCCAAATTCTCATTCAGAGTTCTTTCATGATTTCAGAAGGCAATAGGGAATCGGATCATTATATAGGCCTTAAAGTTAATGAACTAAAAAAGGTCTTGAGAAGACTGAAGAAGAAAAAAAAAAAAAGGCACCAGGGATTAGAAGTGGAAGATGGCTCAGATCGATAAAGTTGCATCGAACTTGGTTGACCCTTAGCATGAGGAGGTTCAGGGAGCAGGTGAGTAATTCCCTGAAGTCAAGAGCAATGGATCCCTCTGGGGGATTCAACTTAGAGTCAGAGACTGGAAACCCGGGTCAGGGACCCCGTCCAGATAAAGCAGACAGGTCAAGAACTCCTAAGGCATTCATCTCTGCAGTATTCAATTTTCAGACACCAGTGGGCTTTTGCCTGGGGTTTCCACCTGACTTAACCCGGGGTTTCTCAACCTCAGCTCTACTGATATTTTGGCTCAGATAATTCTCCTGTGTGTTGGAGAAGTTTAGCAGCATCCTTGGCCTCTGCCAAGAGATGCCAGTAGCATGTCCCCCTGCCCTCCCCGCCCCAAGTTGTGGCCACCAAAAATGTCTACAGACAATGCTAAATGTCTCCGGTGTGTGCGTGTGTGTGTGAAAATTGCCCCTGGTTGAGAACCACTGGTTTAAATGAATTAGATAAGGCAAACTCATGTGGGTAGTATTTCCTGGTAGATGAAAGAAATGTGCCATGTCATACCGAGGGGCCAAGTGGCACAGAAAAGAAGTCCCTGTTCCCGGGGAGAGTGATGGAGGAAACAGAGGAGTGAGAGGTTTACGGCGCGAGAAAATACTGGTGCGTTCTTTAAGCAAGAAGCAGGGAGACAGTGCCTGTAGAGTGAGGCTGGCCCAGAGGGACGAGGAAGAATGGCATTGCAGGACTTTGCTAGAAGGTCTTCCGTGGCCCCCTCTGCCTTCTGGCTGGAGCACAAGGTCCTGGCAGGGAGTCTGACTCCTCTAGAACACAGTCACAGACCAGTGTCCCAGGCTCAATGACCTTGTCCAGCCCTTGGCAGCCGCGAGCGTGGAGGCCTGCTTCCCTGCATGTATGAAAGCCCTTCCCCTCCATCAGACCTCTCTCCCTTTCTGTCCCATCTTCCAGATCCATCCCAAGTGGACTCCTCTCCTCCTATAGCCTTTCTCGAGATCCCTACCTGGAAGTGACCCCTCCCTTTCCAAGCCCCAGATCATTCATATACTGCGTGGAGTTAGGATGACGTTTCTCCTGTCTTTTCACGTGGTCCCTGCTCACAGGCAGTGAATGCCCTGGAGGGCCAAAGACCAGAGATGAAACTCAACACAAGCTGCTTGAAGGCGATGGTAGGAGGAAGAAGAAAGCAGGAAATCATTGCAAGCAGGGTGGGCATGGACGATGGGGGACAAGGCACTCACAGACTGCATCACCATGGGGTTCTTTTCAAGGACGGACTGGGGCTTTCTGGCCTTGGCTGAGGACCACCCAACAGTCTGAGCTCTCCTCCTGGACATGGCAGCCATGGGGCAACCTCATGGACTATTCAGGAAAGTGAGAAAGATGGAGTCTATGGGGGATGCGAGGTCAGGCAGTCAGGATACAGTTCCGAGGGTGTTAAAATCCACACCCAGTGATCCTGGCCCTTTGGCTGTGTCCAGGGCATGAGAGCAAGCGTGTCAATATTTGTCCTGAAGCTAGTGTCGTAGAGTTGGATGAGACCTCAGACACCAACTGACCCTTGGCCCCCACATGTCAGGAGGGCAACTCGTCCTCAGAGGAGACAGCTTGCTCTGGTCACCAAGTGGGAAGGTGGCAGAGCCTTGAACAACTGGACATTGGACCACCCTGCCCAGAGCACTTCTTTCTTCCCTGCTGCTGCCTCTGGAGGGGACTTCAGAGACAGAAGGCACTTGGTGCTCATTTCTGAGCCCCCTGTCCAGGGCCCTAGACCCGCAGAATGACCCTCTGGGCCCACAGGCCTGGATTCCTTGATAGGAAAGCTCTCAAGGGCTGAATAAGAATCGCGCAGTCGGCCAGCTACTCTGACATAGCACCTCTTCCGGAACACAATTGCGAGCCTCAGACGCAAAAAGCCCTTAGTACAGTGCCTGGTTCACAGTAGGCAGTTTTTACTGTAAACTGTGATTTCTTTGGAGGAGAAGCCCACAGAACCAAGCAAAAAATAAGTGGATGTGAAGAGGAAGGTGTGGGCCCAGGTCCTACAAACTCCCAAACCTGTACCTTGCAAAAAAGTGTGATTTGGAGTACGGGGCAAGGGGGCAAGGGGGCAAGGGGGCAAGGGGTCGGGTGGGTGGGTGCAAGTGTAACTCTACAAATTAAATAAATTCGAACATTTTTGACCGGAGATCGCCCCGTGAGCACACCTGGGGTGAGAAATCTAATCAATCTGCACCCAGAGTGGTGCAGGTAGGGCCACGAGGAGAGGGACCGTGACATCGGGGATTTGTCCACCACACTGGACCAGCACAGCACTCCCTCCGTCCTTGCAGTTTCCCACACCCCGCTTTCGGGCCCCTCACCATCCGTCTGGGTCTCCCGATGCGCTAGGGGGACGCAGCCCCGCGCTCGGCTGCCGGCGCGCGGGACGCCCAGGCTGCACTCGGGGCGGCTCGGGCTGAACACCGCCGTGTGCACCTCCACGGTGGGGCGGTGCGGCGCGAAGGCGCTGCAAAGCAGGGTCTCCATGGGGCGGCGCGCCTCTTCCTCCTCTTCGGGCCGCGGCTGCACGACGATTCCGACGAGCGCGGCGAGCGGCTGGCGATCCCGCGCGTGCACCTGCTGCAGGAGCAGCCGCAGCCGCCGCAGGTTGGAGCGCAGCGGCCGGCGGGCAGCACAGCACCAGGAGCAGCCGCGCGCCCGGCTCCGGCGCCTCCCGCGGCCGGCAAGGCTCCCGGCATCCCGGCGCCGGCTCCTCCACCGCCTCGGAACCACAGGTCCCGGCCAGAGCCCGAGCCGTCACGGGCTCGCACGGGTCTGCAGTCTTGCACCTGGGGCGTGGCCTCTCCCGGGTGGGGCGCTGGCGCTTGGCGGCGGGGCAGTCGGCGGGCTTCCACAAGCTGTCGCCGGAGCGCTTGGGCCGCCGCGCGGCGCAGTTGCTGGAGCTGCTCTGCCCGCTCGTGGCTCGGGTGGACGAGGGCCGGGAGGACTGATTGGCAGGGGCCTGCTCCGGAATGTCCTGCAGGGCCAGGCAGCACTGGTCGCTCTTCCAAAGCTCGCCCAACAGCGGTATCAGGCGGTGGCCCTCGATGCACTGGGCCGCAGCCGGCTGCTGTGACTCATCCGTCCCGTCGTGCGGGGCCCTGGAGGGCCCGTCCCCAGGCTCCATGTCCAGTCCGGCTCTCTTGCCCCTCCGGGCCCGGGGCCTCTGTTGGTCACGGGACAAGCTGCCCTTCCCTGGAGCAGGCCACAATACCCCGGGGTCCTGCCTCTGTCCTGACCAAGGGCCTGCGCTCTCTACTTTTTGGAAATCTTTCAACACAGGGAAATTGCTGTTGCTGGCTGCTCTAACGCCAGCTGTGTTTAGTTTCTCTGTCACTTCGTATGACTTCCGTGTCAAAAGGGCAAAAGCCTTTACCTCGTGGATGCACCATTATGCCCCAGCCTCCAAGTAAAACAGCTTTTTGTGCACCTGGTGGACATTTAAAAAGCAGTGGACCTGGGTGCTCACTGCATCTGGGATATTTGGAAAACAGTGAGGAGCAAAGAGGCTGGTTCTAGATGGCTGAGCCTGGGAGGCGCGCCCTACGGTGGCTGGGCCCAGCTGCTCTCTGGACGATCCGGGAGCCAGGGTCCCGGTCCAAGCCTGAACTACTGGGGCTGCAGGAGATGGTTTGGGGTCCGCTTTCATCCAGTCTTCTATGTGTATGTATTAGAAAAATCTAGCCTTTCCCCCCTGTATTTCTCCTTTGCTACTCACACCAAACCGCGTTCTGACACTTCTGGTCACCAAATACATGTTTTTGTTTTTGTTTTTTTGTTGTCAATTGACAACAACAATTGTCAATTGGCTGAGCAATTCTGTGACACCAGCTGGGAGTCCTACAATTTAACTCAGTTCTTTTTTAATTTTTTCAACGTTTACTTCTTTTGAAAGAGAGAGAGAGGGAGCGTGATCGCATGAGTTGGGGAGGGGCAGAGAGACGGAAGATCCAAAGCAGACTTTATGCTGACAGCAGTGAACCCCACGTGGGGCTGGAACTTACCAACCGTGAGATCGTGACCTGAGCTGAGCCACCCAGGCGCCCCAATTTACGTAAATTCTGACGCTATCTTCCTGGAGATGGTATCAGATCCCATAGATTAATTCCACGAGACTGTCCCCACCTCCAGCTGCCAGTTGTTACCTGTGCTTCTGACCAGTTGGCTGGAAATCTGAGTTTCCCCACTGTCCCCTCCTCAGGTGTGATTGATTTGTTAGAATGGCTCAGGGAACTCGGGAAAACAGTTTACTCAATGTTTACCAGTTTATTATAAAAGGATTTGATAAAAGACACAGATGAGTATCCAGAGGGAAGGGATGTGAAGGGCAAGGGGCGTGGGAAGGGGCACGGAGCCTCCCTGCCACTTCGGGGCACATCGCTCTCCCTGAACTCCCACGTGTTTCTCAACCTGAAAGTTCTCTAAACCCCAACCCTATTGGGATTTCATGTAGGCACGATCAATGATGAACTCCATCTCTAGCCCCTTTCCCTCTCTGGAGGTGAAAAATCTGGAAATCCCAAGCTTTTAATCATGACTTGGTCTTTCTGGTGACCTGCCTCCTTCCAGGAGCCTACCCAGAGTCACTTCATTAGAACAAAAGCCACTCCTATTACCTAGGAAATTCCAAGGGATTTAGGAGCTCAGTGTCAGGGACAGGGTCAACGACCAAATGTTAGAACAAAAAAAATGCTCTTAGTGCCCTTATGACTTAAGACATCGCAAGGGTTTCAGGAACTGGAGGCAGAGACCAATATGTATCTTACAGGGTATCAGAGGCTTGTCAAAGTGCCAGAAAAATCTTTAGC
The DNA here is from genome assembly GCF_028018385.1 of Neofelis nebulosa. Taxonomy (NCBI): domain Eukaryota; kingdom Metazoa; phylum Chordata; class Mammalia; order Carnivora; family Felidae; genus Neofelis; species Neofelis nebulosa. Next base: position 8,704,584 of record NC_080783.1, read on the forward strand.
AAAACCAAAACAAAAAGCATAAAACCTCCTTCCCTGCCCTGAGGAGGTGGGACAAAGGCACTCAAGGTGGCCACAGTGACTAGAGTTCAATGGTGGGGAAGATTTTTCCCTTTGCTGATTTTTTTTTTTTTAAATAAATGAGCTTTGGGTGGCTTAGTCAGTGAGCGTCCGACTCTTTAAAAAATTTTTTTTACAGTGTTTTATTTATTTTTGAGAGAGAGAGAGAGAGAGAGAGAGAGAGAGAGAATGATTGGGGGAAGGGCAGAGAGAGAGAGGGAGACACAGAATCTGAAACAGGTTCCAGGCTCCGAGCTGTCAGCACAGAGCCCGACATGGGGCTCGAACCCATAGACCAGGAAGATCATGACCTGAGCTGAAGGCACCCCTGAGTGTCCAACTCTTGATTTCAGCTCAGGTCACAATCCCAGGGTCGTGGGATCAAGCTCCACTTCAGGCTCTGTGCTGAGCGTGAAGCCTACTTGAGATTCTCTCTTTCTCTCTCTCTGCCCCTCTCCCCTGCTGGCATGCAAGATCTCTCTCTCTCTAAAATGAATTCAACGAGGGGCACCTGGGTGGCTCAGTCGCTTGAGCGTCCGACTTCGGCTCAGGTCATGATCTCGCAGCTTGTGAGTTTGAGCCCTGCGTCGGGCTCTGTGCTGACGACTGAGAGCCTGGAGCCTGCTTCAGATCCTGTGTCCCTCTCTCGCTCTGCTCCTCCCCTGCTCATGGTCTGTCTCAATCTCTCTCAAGAATGAATAAAACATTAAAAAAAATTAAATGAAAAAAATGTTTAAATGAGCTTTTTTAGGTTGTTTAGAATTATTTTTAAAAATATGTAAGTTAAAGACTCTGAAAAGCAACCTGTCAACCAGAAAACCCCAGCTGGAATCCTGCCGAAAGCTGCAGGACCCCTCAGGCCTGGGAACTGGGGAAGACCAGGTAATGGCAGAAGACCCCCGCAGCTTTGCGGAAGCAGGATGGACATTGTTGGGGTCCTGGTTTTTCAGCCTTGGACCAGACACTCAGCTCACCTTCCATCTGGACAGTGTTGGTAAGAACATCTCCAGCCCCTCCCTTCCCCTCAGCAAATGGAAAAGGTCAGAATTAGGGACTCATGGGTGACCCTTCCCTAGGGTGCTGGGCCGCTGTATTATAAACCGATGCGAGTTTCTTCCAGGATGCATCATACCTGTTGCTGTGCCACCCAGGTGTCTGCTATTGCACAGGTTAACCTGAGTGTGTGAATCTTAAAAAAAATTTTTTTAATGTTTATTTTTGAGATTGAGAAGACAGTGAGAGTGGGTGATGGTCAGAGAGAGAGAGAGAGACAGACAGACAGAATCTGAAGCAGGCTCCCAGCTCTTGGCTGCCAGCATGGCTGAGCACGGTAGTCTTAGGATTTGGATCACGCTGCGAGGGAGGAGGCCCTTACCTGGGCCAGGACTTGACTCGCCCTTACTAAGCCCTCTTTTATCAAGTCCCGAACTGGGGAGTACCAGTTAGGAAGGGCTAGAGTCGAACTGAACTGTCAGGAGGGTAGGGTGCTTCGCTCTCCTGCTCTGTCCCCCATGCCTGGGGGCAAAGGCAGCCCCGGGCTGCCGGGGTGGGGGGTGGGGCCCAATGTTGTGTTTCCCGACATCAGTTCAAAGAGTCAGACAGAGGTGTCAGAGGACCTTTGCATTCACCTGTCTGACACGGAGTACTGTCCTTCAGCGCAAGGTTAAGACTCAAGGGCCACTGCCAAAGGGTCCCACCTAGGCCACATCCCTGGGCAGAATGAAGACACAGCATGGAGAGAGGAGCAGGGAGGTGGCAGGACTCTGTGTGACCTTAGAGAGTAGGAGGATGAGGCCGGAGCCCAGTCATCCCTAACAGCCCTTCTTGGGGCTTTTTTTCCCCCCCGGGAGGGAGAGATCTGGCAGGAAGTGGCACTAAGGGCAGGTGCTGTATGTGCTAGTGTTAAAAAGTGGATTCTAAGACTCCTGAGCATACACTCTGAAGGGAGGCAGAATACACGACCCAAAATGCATTACTTGGGCATGTGGATTATTTTGAGCTGAAGGCAATCAAGACTCAAAGACTCAGGAAAAGCTTTTTACCTCTCTTAACTGCCTAAAAGAATTTACATGGGGGTCTGGCCCAGAAAGAGAGATATTACCAGAGATAATTTATCTGATAGACTTACCCGCATGGTGAGCTCAACATCTGATTACTAAACGTCTGCTCTTCTCATCGTCCTGTGAAGTGTCTTCCTCCCCTTTGGAGACCCAGGGCCCCTGTCCCTTTTCTTAGCTCACGATGGCACATAAGCCTCGATTGCCTGACTGCCTTTGAGTCTCATGTTTTTATGGGGCTCCCGTGTGTACAGAATTAAATGTTTTTCTCCTGTTAATCTGTTGCATGTCAGTTTAATTCCTAGACCACCTAAAGAACCCAGAAGGGAAGGAGGGAAAAAGTTTCCTTCTCAACAACTTTGAACTCCTTCATGATTCATCTAAGTTGATGTAACAAATAGATCCAAGGATATATTGGCTTAGAAATGACATTTATTTCTACTGAGCTCAGTGATGGAGAGGTGGTGGAGAGGCTCTCTGTCCCTTCAAGAGGCGGCTTCCTTTCCTGCCTCTAGGACAGCTGGCCCGGGACCCTTCATCTCCCGGACAGTGAGAGATACAAAGACAGGAGGGAAAGGAAGGAAGCATCCTTTCTAGGGTATGATTAGAAAGTTGGGTGAATCATTTCTACTCATATGCCATTGGCCAGAATTAGCTGTGTGACCATGTTGGTGGCAGGAAAGGCTGGGAGATGTGGCCTCTGCTTGAGTGGCCAGGCACCCAGTTCACCCTTCTATTACAAAAAGGAAGAAAGGGTGAGAAGATATTGAGGGACATTTAACAGACTCTCCTTTGCCTCTGGTAATAATTGCCCCCATTGACCGAGGTCCTTCCATGTGCTGGGTATAAACATGTCATCTTTACTGTGAATCGGCAATGGATAGGGCACTGTCTCCAAGTTATAGATGCAGAAACCAAGGTTCAGAGGGATTAAGTAACTTGGAGAAATTCAACTAGCTAGTGAGTTAGGTCTGGAATCTAAACCCAGACCGGACGGGCTGCAAACTGTAGGTACCTGCCAGGACGTAGTGAGTCCCATGGCATCCTGAGGCTGAGGTGGGGCTGACCGTCTGTCCTACTGGCTTCTGGAGGCTAATCTTGACTGATATAGGGTGGGGAGATAGGGAGGGAAGGGGAAGGCTGGTTGAGGAAGGGGGAGAGGAGATTACCCGGAAAAAACCCCTTCCTCCACTTGTTTTAGGCTCTCAGGTTATAAAGCCTTCTGGGTACACAGTTTTAAGGGCACAGTGAGAAAAGGTTGGAAATTTCTGTTCTAACCAAATGATTAACCCTTCCTTCCTTTGAAGGTGGCAGTTTTCTTTCCTTTTTTTTCTTTAAGACGTTTTCCTTTTTAAAGAATTTTTATTTGAGAGAGAGAGGGAGATAGAGCATGTGAGCAGGGGAGGGGCAAAGAGAGAGGGAGAGAGAGGATCTCAAGCAGGCTCCTCACGGCCAGCGCAGAGCACAATGTGGGGCTCGAACCCACAAACCGTGACATCGTAACCTGAGCCGAAATCAAGGGGTGGATGCTTAACCGACTGAGCCACTCAGGCTCCCCTAAGGTGGGGGGTTTTCTGACTAAAATATTTATAAAATAAAATATTTTCATAATAAGATATTGAGAAGAAAGGATTGACTATTTCAAATCTCATAAAAGCTCTCATTTCTAACTTTGAAAAGTCAGGAAGTTCCCGCTCAGATAAAAGGTTGAATCAGAGGTTTGTAAACTGAAGTGTGAGAGGTGTGTAGACGGTCCCACGCCTTGCACTCATTGGGGTCCCTTGCCTTTATGGCCGGTTGCCAAATTGAGATGCCCTATGACATTTCATTTGAGGAAGGATTCCGCTGATAATGCTTAGAAACCCCTGAAATAGATCAAATAGAGTGATGTGGGTGATTCTTATTTATTTTGAAAAATCATTTAATTGTTTTAAATAGGTAAAAAGACATTGTGGCTTCTGTTTGGCTCTCCCGGATTGCTTTTTCTAGGGGAGCCAGCTGCCACCTTGTGAGGACACTCAAACAGCCTGTGGAGGGGTCCACGGGTGAGGCACTGAAGCGTCCTGCTAACAGCCACATGGGGAGCCATCCTGGAAACTTTCGGCCCTAGGCAACCTTTCAGATGAGTGGACCCTTGGCTGATACCTTGACTGCAGCCTTGTGAAAGACCCACACTAGACTACCCAGCTAACCTCCTCACTGATAGCTGACCCTCAGAAGGGGGTGAGATAATATTGTTTTATGCCGCTAAGTTTTGTGGTAGCTCGTTACACAGCGATAAATGACTCATGTAATCACCACCCTTAATCCCTGCTCCAGCCACCTTTATGAACTTTAGGAACTTTATGATGAAGTGAACTCTTGGAGGTTATGTAATTACTCTAGGTCTGTGGTAGGCAGCATAATGGTCCCCCAAAGTTGCCCGTGTTCTAATTCCTACAACCGGTGACTTTGTTAGGTTACCTGGTAAAGGTGAATTAAAGTTTCAGATGGAATTGTGGTTGCTAGTCCCTCACTTTAAAATAGGGAGGTTATTTTGGATTACCCAGGTAGGCCTGATATAATTAAAAGGTCCTAAAAGGGAAGGAGAGGGGATGAGTCAGAGGAAGATGTGACTGTAGAAGAATGCCAGAGCGTTGGCTTTAAGGATGGAGGAGAGGGGCCACGTGCCAAGGAATGTGGGCAGCATGCGGAAGCTGGAAAAGGCAAGAGAACAGTCTTAGTCATCTTTGGCTGCTATAACAAAAATATCATAGTCCAGGGGTGCTTATAAACAACAGAAATGTATTTCTCCTACTTTCGGAGGCTGGAAAGTCCAAGATCGAGCCGCCAGCACATTCCGTGTCTGGTGAGAACCCATTTCCTGGTTCATAGACAGTCGTCATCTTGCTGTGTGGAAGGGGTGGGCCAGAGGGCTACCCTCAAGACCTAATCAAGTCACCTCCAAAAATCCCCCACCCCCAATACCATCACATCAGTGGTTGGGATTTCAACAGGTGAATTTGGGGGAACACAAGCGTTCGGTGTATGGCAGAAATGGATTTTCCTTTGAGCTTCCAGGAAGGAACACAGCACTGCCAACTTCTGCGTTTTAGTCCAGTGAGACCCATGTTGGGACTTCCAACCCACAGAAACTATAAGACAGCAAATGTGTGTTGTTCTAAGCTGCTAAGGTGTGGTAATTTGCAGCCGTAAGAAACTACTACAAAATCACATAGCCAGGGGGCACCTGGGTGGCTCAGTCAGTTAAGCATCTGACTTGGGCTCAGGTCATGATCTCACAGTTTGTGGGTTCAAGCCCCTCATCGGGCTCTGTGCCGACAGCTCAGAGCCTGGAGCTTGCTTCCGATTCTGTGTCTCCGGCTCTCTCTGCCCCTCCCCTGCTCATGCGCTCACTCTGCCTCTCTCAAAAATAAATAAGCATTAAAAAAACAAAGCCACATAGCCAGAAAGTAGCAGAGCCAGGATTCAAGTCCGGTCTGTCTAACCTGAAGCCCATTCACATACTAGACAGACTTACCTTTTCTGCCATAGAAGGAGCTCACAAACCTGATGACTGAATTACTTGAGCTGGAAGTGTGGCAGCTGTCTTATTGTGGGAGGAGGCCACGCAGGCTAATCTGGCTGTTCAGGAAACTGTAGCTACAACACAGGTCAGATCTGTTAAATTAATTCAACAAGGAAGCCATTAGACTCATGTGTCTCTAATGCTGTGGAGGCCTGTGGAGGCAAACCAAAATCTAAGCCTGTAAATGCCTCGGGATTAAGAAATCAAAATGCTAAGAACATCCAATCACAGACAGCCAACGAGGCTTTAAGCTACACTCAAAGAATTTCCTTTCTTTGCTTCTACACTTTCTCTATTTGTCTTTCCCATGGCTCTGACCAGCGAAGTGCTCCCAACCAGTTCCAGTTTGGTGCTTCCCAATCTGAGTTGAGTTTTGCTCAAATAAACTCAAAAATCTTAAAAGGCCTCCGTTTATCTTATAACAGATCCTAATAGCATTGTACTATCTCCCTCAAAGTGGACGGTCACACTTTTTCCTCCTGTGGAAAAGCATCTGAAATTTGCTCATTTGGTATATACATATATATACGTGTGTGTGTGTGTGTGTGTGTGTGTGTATTTTAAGTAGGCCTCACGCCCATTGTGGAGCCCAGTGCAGGGCTTGAACTCACAACCCTGAGATCATGATCTGAGCTGAGGTCGAGAGTTGGATACTCAACTGACTGAGCCACGCAGGTACCCCGGTCAGCATACATTTCCTGAATGCCTGTGATGTGCAAGCATTAAGTATATTCTATGAGAATATAATGGTGGCCACGATAGGCATGAAAGTTTCTTGCCCACTTGGAGGCTGCCATCTGGTGAGGAAGTGGAAAGCTAATCTTCCCAGTAACCCTACCATGATCACCAGCCCCGCTTTGCAATCAAGGAGGCTGTTGCCGAGAGGTTAAAGGCCATGTCCAAGGCCTTGCTGCTGTTGAGTGAGGAGTGGCAGGGAGGCTTTTGACCCCACAGTCTAATTCCTGAGCCCGGGCCTTAGTGGTTCTCTGAGGAAAGGCCCACTTGTTGCTTTCTTGGGTTGCAGAATTCCGGCTGGTACCTGCAGCAAGGGCGGAGGAAAGCGAGCCTGTGGAGTACCGGAAGCCAGAGAAGGCCCGGGGCAGTCGGGCCCTTGAAAACAAGAAGAAGGTCAGGAAACTATAATTACATCCAGATGTCAGAGTCTTATATTATGCCAGCACGGAAAACTAGGCTGTAAGAGAAACTTTGATGCTATTAAAAAAACGTTCATGGGATATTGTTAAGTGGAAAAATGAGGTTGCAAAACAGTCTACCTTATGAGCCTCTTTCTGCTTTTTTGGGTAAAAAAATGTACATATACGGATTTTAAAAAGCTGTATAAATATACTTCAATGTGTTGACTAGAGTGTAACTAGGTTATGAATATAGAGGTGCCAGGTTTAGCAAATAAAAAAAAAAAGGACATCCAGCTAAATTTGCACTTCAGATAAATTGAAAATTTTTAGAACAAGCAAGGCCCACGCAATTATTCACTGTTTATCCGAAATCCAAATTTAACGGGATGTCCTTTTTCTTTTCTTTTCTTTTCTTTTCTTTTCTTTTCTTTTCTTTTCTTTTCTTTTCTTTTTTAATCTGGCAACCCTATGGGTGGGATTTTGTTTGTTTACTAGTGTGTTTCATATTAAATATACATTACTTTTGAAATAAAAAGGGGAATCAATCGGAGTCCTGCCTTGGTAAGGATTAGTTAGAGGCGCGCGGGGATTCCTGCATTCCCAAGGGCCAAGTCACCTGCGGTAGAAACTGCCCTCCCACACCGGGTCCCCGGCTTGACCGGCGACTCCCAGCGCGGGCGGAGCGACTCCGACCACCGGGTGGCGCTGCCGGGCCACGGTCCCGGCGGCCTGGGCTCGCAGAGTCCCGGGAGGGGGAAAGCTCAATGTGCTTCCTCTGATCCAGGTGCCTTTCGGATCCAGGTGGCCCTGAGGCGTCCCCAGGGGCAGGGCCAGGAGGGGTTTCAGGAAGAGCTGGGTGCAAAGTGGCCAAAGCACACCCCTCGCCTCTTTAGCCCCGGAACTGACTGTGTGGACGGATCCGCGGGCTGAACAGAGCTAGCCGCCACCTTCCTCCTCCTGTGTGCCCTGCTCCCTTTTCTCCAACTTGACCCCACGCATCTCTCACTGACTCAGCTCCTATGCCTCTGGGGACGCAGTCCTTGCCCTGGGACGCTCAACTGGGGGCGGACTCCAGGAGAGAGGCGGGGAGGCGAATCCACGGCTCAGAGAAGGCAGGGTCTAGTTCCCAGGCAGAGAGAAATGAAGGCTATTTGGCACGTGTGTGGAGATGCTCAGAGATCGTAAATTGCTGACTAGCGGAGCTTAAGTCCACACTTAAGCATAGCATATGTTGAACAAAAAAGATTAGTAAATGTTTTTCATTCAATCAACAAATACTCTGAGACGCTCTTTGTGCCCGTTGCTGGGCTGGGCTCTGGGGATGAGATCTCTGCCCGCCCGGAGCTTATATTTTCGTAGGAGAGAGACAAACAACAAACAGGTAGAACAATACTATTGTTTCACACGGTGGTGTTAAGCTCTGGAAGAAAAGTAAGCAAGGTAATTGATCCCAGTTAATCCTAATCTTGTTTCCTGCTGGTCCGGGCTGGCAGTGATGCAGTGGGGAGGGAGGAGCAGGAAGAGGGGGCGGGGAGAGCCACCTGCACAGCCAACAACCCTTGATTCCATCTAGAGGTCTGGAGGAGAATAGAATTCTGGGAGCTGCCAAAGTATTGGGAACTGCCTGGCTGGAAAAAGAAAGGTCCAGGAAAGAGGAGTTTAAGTGCCTGGACCTCTTTGGATAGAACAGGGCAAGGGAGAGCTTCAGGGTCAGCCCAGCCTGAAAGGGAGAGGCAGAGAGAATGAGAGGGAGAGCCAGAATCCTCAGCGATCCCCAGAAGGCCTTGGTGGGACAGGTGTTGGGGAGTGTGATGGTTAATTAATTTTATGTGTCAACTTGGCTGGGCCATAGCACCCATATATTTGGTCAAATATTCCAGATGTTTCTGTGAATGTATTTTATTTTATTTTTATTATTATTATTTTTTTAACATTTATTCATTTTTGAGAGACAGAGACAGAGCACGAGTAGGGAAGGGGCAGAGAGAGGGAGACACAGAATCCGAAGCAGCCTCCAGGCTCTGAGCTGTCAGCACAGAGCCCAACGCAGGGCTCGAACTCACAAACTGTGAGATCATGACCTGAGCTGAGTCGGACGCTCAATCAACTGAGCCACCCAGGTGCCCCTCTGTGAATGTATTTTAAAGATTGGCTTAACATTTAAATCAGTGGACTCGAGTAAAGCAGACTGCTCTCCATAATGTGGGTGGGCCTCGTCCAATCAGTAGAAGGCCTTACGACTGACCTCCCTCAAGAGAGGGGGAATTCGCCAGGAGAATGCCTTCGGACTCCAACTGCAGCATCAGGTCTTCCCTGAGTCTCCAGCCCACCCAGCAGATTTTGGATTTGCCAGCCTCCAGAATCATATGAGCTAATCCCTTAAAACAAATCTCTCTCTTTCTATGCATCCTGTTGGTTCTGTTTCTCTGGAGAACGCTGACTGATACAGGGAGCCCCAGGGCCCTGGCTGAGATTGGCAGACCGAGAATCTCTGAGACAGTCAACATTTGTTAAGCCTCCACTATGTGCTGAGCTCTGTCTCAGGCACCGGGCACAGTGGCTCTCTTTCATGGCTGCTGCCTATAACTCCAGAGCTGGCTGGGTGGGCCTTTGTCTGTCCTTGTCGTGGCTTTGGATGGGTATTTGGCCCCGAGGAAAGGCACTGAACCTGGGGATTGAGGTGAGAAAGCCATCTATTAACAGCTCACCCCAGAATTCCTCTTGATGGGAACAATCTCCGTTTGGGAAAATATCTGAGAGCCACTTGGGTTAGTGAGACCCACAGGATGCTCACATCTTCCTCCTTCCTCTCTACGTTGCCTCAGTGACTTTATCCGGCACCTGCTCTGTCCAGCCTTGTACGGGCTGCTCTTTGGCCCATTCCAGGGGGAGACGAAGTGGTTTCCTTCTGCTCTCAGGGAGCTTGGGTCAGCGTGGCTCATCCACGAGAAGAATAATACACAGTGAATTGCCACCAACATGCCCATAATTTAGGAAAGCCAACTGTGAAGTCTGGAAATGAAAAAATAAAAGAGAAAAATCCCTCTACCCTCTTCCCACCTCTGTTTTCAAACTAGATCTGCCCCAGGGCAAGGAATAGCTTACCTACTGAGCAAGGGAACAAATTTTTCCTTTAGAACTTCAGGGTCTGGTTCTTGGTGGTTTAAAGGTGGTCTCCGAGAGTGATTTTGGCTAAAGGAATTTTAGCGTCTTGTACTGACCTTTGAACGTCTTGCTAACTCTCCCCTCCCCCTCGAGGAAATGTGGGACTTCGCAGTACGGGTCCAAGGCTAGCAAGCCAAAGCAATTAGCAGGGTTAATTGCCAAATGGGTTTTCTCAGAAGCCTGGGTCCGGCATAAAGTGGGCAGCTAGCAAATGCTTGTCCAGGGGTTCAACAAGATCGAAGCCCAGAGTCATAGAGTCCACTGGAAGATGAGATAGCAAGGTCCTGGGATGGCCAGCAAAGGTGGGAGGGGCTTGGAAATAGGCCCAGAAGAGGAGGTATCATTTGCATAGCTGGGAAGGGCTTTGGGGCCTATCAGCATTTCCCAGAATGCCTTCTGTTTTCTTCTTGAGAAGTGGTGAGAGCCCAAGGGAGTGATGGGTTTCTCAGTGCAGTTCTAGTATGAGTGGCCCTGCCCACAAGCTGCTAGTACCACGCTAGAAAGAGAGAGAGATCTTAACCGCTGCCTCCTAACCCCCATGTCCTGTGAGAGCCTCATCCTGTAGTGGGTTGAATGGTGGCCCCCAAAATATACGTCCACGTTGTAATTCATGGGACCTGTGAACGTGACCTTATTTGGAAAAAGGGTCTTTGTAGACATAGTTGAGGATCTTGAAATGAAGAGATCTATGGGATCATTATCTGGATGGGCCCTGTATCCCATGACAAGTGTCCTTACAAGAGACGCACAGGGAAGAGACACGCAGACAGAAGAAGAGAACGCCATGTGAGCATGGAAACAGAGATTGGAGTGATGTAGTCACAAGCCAGGAAACGCCCAGAGCCACCAGAAACTGGGAGACGCAGGAACACAATCTTCCCTAGAGCTTCCGGAGGGAGTGTGGCCCCGCTGACACCTTGATTTTGGACTTGCAGCCATCGGAGCGGCAAGACAATAAGTTTCTGTTGTTTCCAGCCAGCAAGTTTATGCTAATTTGTTGCAGGAGCCCCAGGAAATGAATGCACATCCCAACCCACATTTTCTACTCATCCCTGGGGGTTTGCACCCCTATGACTCTTCCTTCTTCCACACGTGCCCTATTTTGCCCCATTTTGCTCTAGGTCCACCCAGAAGTGAGACAGTCCCCTGGGCTTGTTGCGTGTGAGATGTGCTCGCCCCGAGTTTCTTGTTCTTGGGAAACCATGGGGCAGGAGTGTGGCAGAGAGGGGCTCCATTCTCCAGTGCTGATACTGAGTTTTCCCTCAACGGAATTTGGGCAAATAAAATGATGCCCAACTTTTGCATAGTTAATCAGACACGTGCGGGATAGCAAATCCTGAGAAACAGAAGTGTGTGTGTGTGTGTGTGTGTGTGTGTGTGTGTGTGTGACAGAGAGGGTGTTTGCGCGTATGTCCCCAAGCGGTTCCCCTCCTCCACCTCCCGGCCACCCTTGCTGTCAGGGGCGGAAGGGAAGGCATCCTTCCAGCCAGCCAGCCAGAGCCGCCTTGCCCTGCTCTGGCCACACATAGCCCCTGTAATGACTCACAGGTCCCCAGCGCAGCCCATGCTTCTCCGTGTGCCTTTCTGCCGTGCAGTGGACTGCGTGGATGTCTGTCACTCCCCTTCACTGCAGGCCTTTTCCAGGATGTCCTTTTGAGGCCACCATCATCATCTAGGCAGTTATACAGGTCAGAACCCTGGGAGTGTCCCTCCACACCCTCCTCCTTATCGTCACCCCAATCCATCCCAGCCCCAGAGCCCCAGATTGTATTTCCTGCTTGTCACTGAAATGTCACCTCAGCAGTTTCTCCCCTTACCAGCTCTGTTGGCACCTTGTTCCTCCCCTTCGTGGCTCTTTTCACAGTTGTGATTTGCTTTGAGAACAGAAACCATGGCTACCTGTTCTTCAGGGCATCCCTCCTGCCCCAAACAGTGCCTGATGCTCAAGAAATACTTGTCAAATGGTTGAATAAATGAGCGAGTGAGTGGACAAATGCTATATTTGAGCCAGGGTGGTGCTGGAAAGAAATAGAAAGGCTTCCCCAGCAGAGTCCGAGGTCCACTTAGGAATAGCCCCAGGTGTCCTAGAAGATAAAAGGGGGGGAGACTTGGCAGGTAGACCCCCTCCACCCATCTGAGCACAGGGCTGCTACCAGCCAGAAGCCTCACAGGTCCTGGAACCTGGAGTCCTCATCCCGGGACTCTGGAAGACTCCTCTCTCCCCCTGTATGTGTTTGCCAGGTGCGTTTGCCATTCACTAAACTCTCCCAAAGGGCGTTGCGTTCAGAGCATCTGCAAATGGTGGGAGTTTTACCAGGTGCTGAGCGCGGGAAGGGGGTTCAAGGAAAGTGAAATGTACACCCTTCCCACTGCCTTCAGGAAGACTTAAAAGGAGGGTTAGTCTAGGGGCGCCTGGGTGGCTCAGTCGGTTAAGCGTCCGACTTCGGCTCAGGTCACGATCTCGCCGTTCGTGAGTTCAAGCCCCGCGTCAGGCTCTGTGCTGATGGCTCAGAGCCTGGAGCCTGTTTCAGATTCTGTGTCTCCCTCTCTCTCTGATCCTCCCCCGTTCATGCTCTGTCTCTCTCTGTCTCAAAAATAAATACACGTTAAAAAAAATTAAAAAAAAAAAAAAGGAAGGTTAGTCTAGTGCAATTCAGGGAGCTGTTCTGAGCTTCCCGTGTGGGTGGCAGCCGGCCTTGGCCTGGCAGCAGGCCTGTTACCACGGTCTGCTCACCGTGCAGTTGCCCCCACCCCAACATTTTAGTTTGACATTGTGAAACCCACAGAAAAGTTGAAAAAAGGGGTACATCAAATACCCGTCCACCTTCCCCTAGATTCTCCAACTGTTAACGTTTTGTCATGTTTGCTTTCTCTTTCTCTCCCCCTTTCTGTGTTACTTTTATTTTGCTGAACAATTAGTTGCTGACAGCTCGATGCTTCACTTCTAAATATCTCAGCATCTCCTACCAAGGATGTTCTGCCACAAAACCACAACGCTATTTTCACAACCATAATAGCATCCAGGACACCATCTGTATTCAAATCTCTCCAATTGTCCCCCACCTGTCTCTTAAAGCTGGAGGTTTTTCCTGCTCTCCGGAATCCAGTCGAGTTTCGCCCATGAGACTTGGTTATGTCTCTTTAGTCTCTTGGGATCTAACACAGTCTGTCACCTTTTGGTTGTTGCTATTGCTGTTTGTTTGTTTTTTTTGGTGACATAGGCTTTTTTGAAGAGTCCCGGCCACTTGGGTTTGTTAGGACATTCCACCTGCTGGATTCGTCTGGTTATTTTCTCATGGCTAGATTCAGGCTTAATGTGTTTGGCAAGAGTACTCCCTAGGTGATGTCATTATTGCCACTTGTATCACGTGACGTCAGGTGGTGCCTTCGTGGTGACGCTGAGTGACGTTCTCCGTTCTCTCCTTTGCGATTAATCAGTAATTCATGGGATCCTCACATGGTCCCGACATCAAGGGAGTATCCCGTTCACCTAATAGTTCCTGGCAGTCATGGATGAGGCTTGCCCAAAGCAAGTACCACAACGGAGGTTGCAAAGTGGGGGGTTTTCATTCTTTTATTCCTTCCACATTTGGTAGCTGGAATTTACTCCACGCCCCCCCCCCCCCCTTAAAAATCACAGTGGATTCATGGATTTTTAAAAATGTGTTGTATGGGGCGGTTGGCTGGCTCAGTCGGTAGAGCACACACGTGACTTTTAATCTCAGGGTCGTGAGTTCGAGCCCTATGTTGGGCATGGAGCCTACTAAAAAAATGTGTTATAACCTGCGACTATCGTTATCCATTTTGGCATTAACATAATCCCACACTGAGCAGTGGGGAGTCGCGTAGGTCATCCCTTTGACACGATCGCATTTATCTTTGGCACCACAGGATATTCTGGGCTCCCGCTGTACATGTTTAGCCCTAGACCTAGAGCTAACTGTTTCTTCAAGGAGTCCTGGCTCCATTCGTGGTGAATGACAGCTAGCTAGATCACAAGAGCGCAGGGCTATATTGAATATATAATGTGTTCATTGCTGCAGCAGTGTCTGTCAGGGAACAGAACCTGGAAATTCATTTTTAAAACAATCATGAGTTCAAACTGATATTTCCACCTCAAATTTGACATTGTAGGGTTTTTCTTTAACTTCTTTTACTTATTACTAGTGTTTTCTTCTCTTACAGTCAACTATGTATTTTCTTGATACTATATTATGCATAAAAGAGTTTCAGAATTACAAGACCAATGTCATTACTAACAGAACGCCTACTAAGTAAAGCATAAGATTTTTTTTTTTTTTTTTTGCAGTTGATTTTGTTCTTAGAACAGATCCCATTAGGGATGTACCGAGTACTCGAATTCAGCCCTTGCTCTGTGCGGTTATCAGTGTGACATAGTATCACTTTGTTCTGTTCCCGTTCACTCTGCAGTAGGGTTTGCCTTATCCCATCCTTGCAGACTTTAATTTTAGTTTTTGCCTACATAAGACATTTATATGGTTCAAAGTTAAAACGACAGAAAAAGGTGTATAAGAGAAGTCTCACCACCCTCTCTGTACCTTCTACATTGTTCCCTCCCACCAACACAGTTAACCCTTTTCATTAGTTTCTCTTATACTTCCTGTGTTTCTTTTCATGAAAATAACACACACGTATTCTCATTTTCTCTGGTTTCTTATACAAAGACAGTAGGGTCTATTTCCTCTTTTTCACATTACCCTGAACTTTGTTACCCACTTAAATAGACCTCTGGGGCTCACTTTCATTTCCTCCTGTTTTAGAATGTTCTGACTTCACATGGAACCTGTTCAGTGCTGACTTTTGTCAATTGATGCTGGGTGTTAGGGAGGCCCCTGTGATGTCTGACGCCAGGGCATTGGGAATATCTAGGTCCTCTTGGGGCTCGGATGACCTCCAGATTCTGAGAGTGGCGGGAAAGCAACAGGCACAAATTGGGGTAAAGGTCACGCAGCAGGCTGACCTCTCCTGTCCCCGCCTCCAGTCCTCGGGCGTCTCTTGGGATGTGGGTGGCTTTGGAGAAGAGGACGGGTGACCCCGGAGGATTAAGAAATATTGCAAAGAGAGAAACAGTTCCTGCGACAAACTCTTGCCTCCGTCAAAGTACACACTTAAAAAAAAAATTGAGATAAAATTCACATTACATAGAACTCAACACTATTCTGAAGGGTCTATTTAGTGGCTTTCGGTACATTCACAAAGTTGTGTGACCACATTTTCATCACCCCCAAAGGAAACCTCACACCCATTAAGCAGGTTGCTTCCCATTTTCTCTCCCCGCCCCCCTGCCCCGCCCCAGCCCCTGACAATCGTAAGCTGCTTTCTGCCTTTATGCATTTGCCTATTCTTGACATTTCGTATAAGGGGAATCGTACCGATGTGCCCTTTATGTCTGGCTTCTTTCACTTGGCTTAATGTGTTCAGGGTTCGTCCGTGTTGCAAATGTATCAGTGTTCCATTCCCTCCCATGACTACACGTTCCATAGCACGGCTGGGCTCCAGCCCGTTTACCCGTCTATCAGCTGATGAAGGGCTGGGCTGTTTCTACCTTTCGGCCGCTATGGCTCGTGTTGCTATGAACATTCTTACACACATCTGACACCCACTTGAGCACCTTTTTTCTATTCGTGTGGGTGTGTACCGAGGAGTGGAATTGCTGGGCCATACGGTGCCTCTAGATGTTTAACCCTCTGCGGAGCCACCGAACTGTTTTCCACGGCAGCCACACCAGTTGACATTCTCACCAGCGACGTATAAGCGTTCCCGTTTCTCTGCACCGTTGCCAACACATTTTATTTTCTGTGCTTTGGATTACAGCCATCCTAGTGGGTGTGAAGTGGTCTAAGTGCACACTTTGCTCATGAGCTGGAGATGCACATTATATGTTCTCATAATGCTGCCCTTTGGTTTCGCGGGGCTACCTGAGGCTTCCATTTCCTGTGGGATTAGTCCTCGTTGTCTTTTAAGTTGGAGATCCTGGGGATCCACGGCCATACGAGAGGAATCCAGGTACATACTAAGCGTGACGGTAGCTGAACGTTTGCAAGAAACCTCAAATAAACCAAATTTTTACTGCACAAAGTCATACTCACAATGTACTCTGGGAGTACAGAAGCACAAGGGTGATATTATTAACTTCGGGGGAGGGCTGTGAAATGCTTCATGAGACGGGCGACCTCTCGGACTGTTTCTCAACCTACAATGACCTGTGTGATCAGGGTAACCCGGCCCAGGCTTGTGGGGTCCAGGCATCCTGACGAAACCACGTGAATGTGGAGAGTAACACCTCTCAGGACCAGCGTCCCCTCCCCACCAGGGGAATTTTTCAGCCAGGCACCTTACTGTTTAGGGCCTTAGCGGCACGGAGGCGAGGCCCTGGGGGCTGGGGGACCCCAATGAGTCAGAGCTCTGAGACCAGGGAGGGTGAGAATTACCACTTCCTGTACATGAAAAACACTAAGAGGAATGTCAGTTCCCACCATGGCCAAGAACCAAATCAGATTCTTTCTCCAAGCCTCAGCCTCAAGCACCCCCAAACTCCTGAAAATCCAAAGGGTTTAAAGAGAGGAGGTCCCAGGTAATCTTCCTTATGGCGATTAATGATTTTAATTATGGTTATTTTTCAGCGTTGGCAGCCAAGCAGATGTTAATAACATTCATTCAGTAATCGAGGTCTTATGTAATCCTCATGCCAAATAAAGGACCAGTGAAGTGTGAAAGTGGAGGAACTCTACCTAGTGGGTCGGGAAAGGCTGGACTTTTGGGGGGGACCTACCTCGAAGGATGGATGCGATTGAGATGGAAAAGGGAAGAGGAAGAATAGGATAGAGGCAGGAAGGAAAGGTGTGTCCCACATGCACATACCGACAGTGGAACCTGAAAACCAAAGTCAGAGTCGCAAAGTACAAGCGATTTCTAGGATAAAACCATAAATCTGAAATACATCTAAAAATTATTATGGCAATTTTATTTTAAAAGTTTCATGGCCATGGGGCACTTGGGTGGCTCAGTCGGGAAAGCATCTGACTCTTGATTTCAGCTCAGGTCATCATACCAGAGTATTGGGATCGAGCCCCACGTCGGGGTCTGTGCTGAGTGCAAAGCCTGCTTGGGATTCTGTCTTCCTCTGTCCCTCTCGCCCCACTCACAAGTTCTCTGTCTCTAAAATAGAAATAAAAAATAAAAGTTTCATGGCCAAATTTTAAAAGCATGAGGTTATAAAACAGGAATAATTATTTCTTGGCACTGTTAGTTGTGAGATCCCTAGTTACTCTAATGAAGAAAGACACTCACTTTCAACTGAGATAAGTGGGTATTTTTCAGCTGAGGTCAGAGCAGGATATTTGTGGGGCACTTGGGCTACCCAAGACAGTCAGCTTTCCCTTTGGGGGCCAGGTCTAGTTGTTAAAAGCGTCGACTTCCACAATCCAAAGTGTCTCAGTTTGGACAATAATTCACATGGTTGCCTGATTTATCACGAATTATTATTATTATTTCTTTGAAAAATTGTGGTAGAATATACACAACATAAAAATTTACCCTCGGAACCACTTTTAAGGGTATAGTTTGATGGCATTAAATACATTTTCGTTGTTGTGAACCATCACGACCGTCCATGTCCAGAACCACTTTCACCTTGCAAACTCTGTGCTTGTTACGCATTGATTCCCATTCCTTCCTCCAAGCCCAGGCCCTGGCAACCACCATTCTACATCCTGCGTCTGTGAATCTGACTACTCTAGGGACTGCATATAACTGTAATCGTGCCGTATTTGTCTTTTTGTGACTGCCTTATTTCACTTAGCATGATGTTTTTAAGCATTCGTCTATAGATGGACAATCAGGTTGCTTTTACCTTTCGGCTACTGTGAATAATGCCACTGTAAACTTGGGTGTGCAAATATCTCTTGTGTCCCTGCTTTCAATTCTTTCCTTTTGTTTTATTAAAGATTTATTTTATTTTATTTCTTTTTTTAGAGTGTGAGTGGGGGTTAGGGACAGAGAGGGAATCCCAAGCAGACCCCATGCTCAGTGTGGAGCCCGATGCGGGGCTCAAACCCACGACCCTGGAGTTGTGACCTGAGCTGAGATCAAGAGTCTGATGCTCAGCTGGGACTGAGCCACCCCGGCCCCCCTCAAGTCTTTCCACTTCCAGAAATGGGATTGCTGGGTCATATGGAAATTCTAGTTTTGATTCTTTGAGGAACTGCCATCCTGTTTCCGACAGGAGTGGTTCCACTTTCCTTCCCACCGGTAGCACACGAGGGTTCCCGTTTCTCCACCTCCTCTTCAACACTTGTGTTTTTCCGCTAATTAATTTATAGTAGCCATTCTATTTTTTCTCACTGTGGTTTTTTTCTCTTTTTAAAAAGTTTTAAAATTGTAATTCTAGTACAGTTAACATGCAGTGGTATATTAGCTTCAGGTGTACAATATAGCGATTCAACAATTCTATACATTATTCTGTGCTCATCATGATAAATGTGCTCTTAATTCCCCTCACCTACTTCACTCCTCCCCCCTCCCACCTCCCCTCTGCTAACCATCTGATTGTTCTCTATAGTTAAGAGTCTGTTTCTTGGTTTGTCTCTCTGTCTCTCTTTTGTTCCCTTTGCGCATTTGTTTTGTTTCTTTTTAAAAAATGTTTATGTATTTAATAAATATAGAGAGAGAGCATGCAGCAGAGGGGCAGAGAGAGAGAGAGCGGGAGAGAAAGAATCCCAAGCAGGTTCCGTGCTGACAGCATGGGGCTGGATCCCACAAACCGTGAGACCATAACCTGAGCCAATATCAAGAGGCAGATGCTTAACCGACTGAGCCACCCAGGCGGCTCTTGTTTTGTTTCTTGTATTTCACTATGAGTGAAGTCCTATGGTATTTGTCTTACTCTCACTGACTTAATTCCGTTTAGCATTATACTCTCTAGCTCCATCCATGGTGTTGCAAATGGCAACATTTCATTCTTTATTATTCCACTGTATGTATATTATATATTCCACATCTTCTTTATCCATTCATCCATTGATGGGCACTTGGACTGCTTCCATAATTTAGCTATGGTAAATAATGCTGCAGTAAGCATAGGGGTGCATTTAGCCTTTCGAATTAGTGTTTTTGTATTCTTTGGGTAAATACCCAGTGGCGCCATTGCTGGATTGTAGGGTAGTTCTATTTGTAATTTTTTGAAGAACCTCCATACTGTTTCCCACAGTAGCTGTACCAGTTTGCATTCCCACCAGCAGGGCACGAAGGTAGCTTTTTTCCCACATTGTCACCAACACTTGTTTCTTGTGTTTTTGATTTTAGCCATTCTGACAGGTGTGAGGTGATATCTCATTGTGTTTCTGATTTGCATTTCCCTGATGATAAGTGATGTGGAGCATCTTTTCATGGTCTGTTAGCCCTCTGTATGCCTTCTGTGAACTCAGTGTGGGGTATTTTTTTTTTTAAAGATTTTATTTTTAAGTAATTTCTACAGCCAACCTGTGGCTTGAACTCCCAACCCCAAGATCAAGAGTCACAGGCTCTACTTACTGAACCAGCCAGGTGCCCCTGGACTCACTGTGGTTTTGACTGCATTTCCTTGATGATTAGTCACGTGGAGCATCTTTCCATGTGCTCAGTGGCCATATCCTTCTTGAGGAAATGTCTGTTCAAGTTGTTTGCTCATTTTTTTTTTTTTTTTTTTTTAATTTTTTTTTTTTTTCAACGTTTTTTATTTATTTTTGGGACAGAGAGAGACAGAGCATGAACGGGGGAGGGGCAGAGAGAGAGGGAGACACAGAATCGGAAACAGGCTCCAGGCTCCGAGCCATCAGCCCAGAGCCCGACGCGGGGCTCGAACTCACGGACCGCGAGATCGTGACCTGGCTGAAGTCGGACGCTCAACCGACTGCGCCACCCAGGCGCCCCTGTTTGCTCATTTTTGAATCAGGTTGTTTGTTTTTCTTTTTTTTTTTTTTTTTTGAGTTTTAGGATGTTTGTATATACTCTGAATATTAATCCCCTATCAAACACGTCATGGATATTGTTTTGTATGATTTTGGAACTTTTCAATCTTGCAAACTTTTAAGCTATAAAGAATCCCCAAACAAGGCTTTTTACTTGAATGATTCATAGTCTAAATGTATAATTGAATTGTATAACTAAAAATTTGACAGCCCATCTTAACGGTTATTTAGTTTAATGTTACAAATGCAAATACACCAAACAATTTTATAAAGATTAAAATTGTGATAAAATCTAATCTGTTATTCTGCTTGATATTGTCATTTAGATCTGCGTTATGTGTCACACTATAAAAGATAAGTTTTTTTTTCAGAAGTTATCTAGCTAACACATTCTCTCAACTATTAGTCTGCTTTCTGATGTATCCATTGGAAAGCTCTTGATAACTGTTTTGGTTTATAAAATAAATGCCTCCCAGTCATCACTAATTCTTGCAGAGTTTCGTCTGTTAGTTAGATCATTTTTTTCCTTAAATGTTCGGTAGAATTCACCAGTGAAATCATCTGGGCTTTCTTTTTTTTGAAAGGCTTTTGATTCAATTTCTTTGAATAGACTTATTCATATTATCTGTTTCTCCTTACTTGAGTTTTGGTAGATTGTGCTTTTTAAGAATTGGTTCGTCTCATCTAAATGATCAAATTTGTGGGCATAGAGTTGTTCATCATATTCCTATATTATCCTTTTGATGTTCATGGGTTCAGCACTGACTGCCCCTGTTTCTTTTCTGATGTTAGTAATTCAGAGGCTTATCAATTTTAAGATAAGTCTGGCTAGAGGTTTATCAATTTTATTGATTTTTTTTTCAAAGAACCAGTTTTTGGTTTTGGTGATTTTCTCTATTAATTTCCTATTTTCAATTTTATTGAATTCTGCTCCAATTTTTGCCATTTTTTTTTCTTCTGCTGGTTTTGGGTTTCTATTATTCTTCTTTTTCTAGTTTCTCCAGGTAGAAGCTTATATTATTAATTTTAGATATTTCTTCTTTTCTAATATGTGTATTCAATGCTATAAATTTTCCTCTAAGCACTGCATTTACTGCATCCCACAAATTTTGATAAGTTTTAGTTCCATTTTCATTTACAGTATTTTCAAAATAAGTTCTGGAGACTTTTTTTGATCCATATGTCGTTTAAAAATGCATTGTTTAGGGGCACCTGGGTGGCTCAGTCGCTTAAGCTGCTGACTTTGGCCCAGGTCATGATCTCACGATTGATGAGTTCGAGCCCCATGTTGGGCTCTGTGCTGACAGCTCAGAGCCTGGAGCCCGCTTCGTATGCTGTGTCTCCGTCTCTCTCTGTCCCTCCCCTGCTCGTGCTCAGTCTCTCTCTCTGTCAAAAACGAATTTAAAAAAAATTAAAAAAAAGAAAAATGTGTTGTTTAATCTCCAAATATTTTGGGATTTTGCAGCTATCTTTTTGTTATCAGTTTCTAGTTTAATTTCACTGTGGCCTGATAACATAACTTACATGATTTCTATTCTTTTCAACTCATTTAGATCTGCTTTATGGCTCAGAATGTGGTCTATCTTGGTGAATGTTCCATGTGAGCTTGGCGAGAATGTATATTATGCTGTTGTTGGGTGAAGTATTCTGTAAATGCTAATTAGATTCAATTGATTGATGGTGCTGTTCAGTTCAACGATAGCTTTATTATTTTTCTTTCCGTGTGTCTGTGTGTATCCCTGTGTGTTCTCTTCTTATGAAGACATCAATCATTGGATTTAGGGTCCACCCTAACCTTGTATGACCTCATATTAGTACAGCTAATTACATCTACAAAAAATCTTATTTCCAGATAAGGTCCCATTCTGAAGTTTCAGGTGAGCATGAATTTGGAGGGGACATTATTCAACCCACTGCATTTACCACATCAACAAGCTCCAGTATAATAAAAGTAGATTGTGACCGGGGCGCCTGTGTGGCTCAGTCGGTTAAGCAAGCATCAGAACCAGACTCAGATATGACAATGGTTTTGGAATTACCAGTAGGGAATCTGAAGGAACTGATTAATGTGTTAAGGGCTCTAAAGGGAGGGGGAGACAGCCCGAAAGAAAGCGGATTGAAAGCCTGGAGGCGTTGGAATGTCTCCTTGCCCCTCTCCCAGGGCAGATAAGGCTCTGGTAAAGCAGTTCGCCTGGATTCAGGCCTTTGTTAAGGAGAACAAGATGCTCTGCTCTTTCAAAACCGTTACATTCTCCCTGAGTGTGTTTGAAAATGGTTACTTTTCCCTCCCTGTGCTTGACAACTGGAGAAGTTTCCCTACTTTCACAGTGAGAGCCTGGTGGGGCTCCTGGAAGTAAATAAACCCTGGGAAAGTATTCCAGGGCCTTGTAACCTTCAGGCTAGTCTGCACCCAGCCTCTAGCAATTCATCAGACTGCTTGAGGGTTCCTACGGATTGCCGGCTCCCGTGGTGACTTCTGTTCCCGGTGAGTCTCGCTTCTCTGTATTCCCCCCTCTCTCCGGATTTCGGGCTGGTGCTTCACCCTGTGACCTCATTTCTCCAATGCATCTAAGAAAAGCTGTTGATTTGCAGCCTGTTCACGGTTTTTTCTCTTGAGGTTGGAAGTAGTTGACCTCCAAGCGCTCCACATGTAAGAGTTGTCTTGCGGTGGCTTTTTTTATTCCGAATTATACAGTTTTGCCCTGCAGTTCCACCTTCCTACTAATTCTTCTTTGTTTCCTTTTTAAAGGCATTTCCCCCCTTCTGCTGAAGACTATAGGGAAACAGACATGGAGTACCAAGCGTAAGAAGCATGAGAAAGTTATAAAGGCCCAGAATCTTATAAACTGTCTCAGAGTAAGGACTTTGTGGTCTGTGATTCTGACTTCCCCTCTGGAAATTTGTCGAAGCCTCAGTAACTTCTTGTGTATCTGGCCTTAGGGAAGGTTGGCCACTTCTCTTGCTCTGCTGACAGGGCATTTCTTAGCTTGGCTTTCTCAAAAAGTGTTTCTTGTGTGTTTCCTTGTCTCGCTGTTACCTTGTAAAGTTTGAGGCCCCAGGCTCAGTCTCTGTCCTTGAGAGCCATTTGCAGTCTTGCACAAAACCAGGCTGTGATTCGGACTCTGGGAAAATGGACCGTCGGTTGAACTGCATTCTTTCCCCCAGTTGGTTTGGTGTAGAACGAATCACGTATGTCACTAAAAGGCCACTTACCAGCACATAAGCCCAGGCATGTGTCCACGTGTTGATCCTCTGGGCCTGGCTCTAACAGGGACAGATGGCTCTGAAGAAGAGTTTTTCTGAGTCTGTCAACTAGAAATTTGCCCAAACCATCGATGCGTGTTCATTGTAGAAAATTTGGGAAATACAGACAAGTATAAAGGGGAACATAAAAATGATCCATGATCCCACAGTCACTATTTTTAGTCCTTTGGCCTTTTTACTATGCATGGCTGATACTCAGGGGGAAAGGATGAGGAGTTCTCTAGGAATCAGCAAAAAAAATCAGGGACAGGGGCGCCTGGGTGGCGCAGTCGGTTAAGCGTCCGACTTCAGCCAGGTCACGATCTCGCAGTCCGTGAGTTCGAGCCCCGCATCAGGCTCTGGGCTGATGGCTCGGAGCCTGGAGCCTGTTTCCGATTCTGTGTTTCCCTCTCTCTCTGCCCCTCCCCCGTTCATGCTCTGTCTCTCTCTGTCCCAAAAATAAATAAAAAACGTTGAAAAAAAAATTTAAAAAAAAAAAAAAATCAGGGACAGCTACTACCTGAATTGTTATATCTATATACAAAAAAGGATAACACAGTGGTTTAGGAAAGTGGCTGGGCAGGAACACAGCCTTTTTGGTCAGTTGTGTCCGGGTTCCAGATCTCAGGTCTGTCTGTCACTTACTGGATGACCTTGGGCAAGCTGCCTCTCAGTGTTTCAGTGTCCTCTTCTGCAAAACGAGACTAACACCAGCTTAGACAGACAGCTTTGCAGTCTTCATCTGCAAAACGAGACTAACACCAGCTAGCCCCCGGGGGGTTGGAGTTAATTAAATGATCTCGGGTACCTAAAGTGCTTTGTCCAGTGCTGGGAGCAAAGTACTCAATAAGTGGATCTATTGGAGGGAAAGAAGCATGAGGAGAAGGACCTGGCAGCCGTGTACCGACATGGTGCCTGATCGTACTTCCAGCCGACGATTTCCTGCCGTTTTAAATGGGATGTATGGCAATTAGAGACCCAGGTTCCCAGGTTCCAGCGCGTCTTCACAGAGGAATGCCAGCTAATAAATAAAGGAGGAAGAATAGAATTGGGTCATCAGCATTCTGCAAAGACTCCCGTAATGACAGATTCAGTCAACAGCATCAACCTTTGCCAAAGCCATTGAGCAAAGCACCGTTGGGTACGGGATGTTCACATGGCATGAAAGTATCTTTTGGCAGGTTACGTTTTGGTAACAGTGGAGAGTTCTGTCAGACCTCGCCTTAGCTAGACGTGCAAAATGGGCTTCATAAATAACGGGACAGACTAACATTATGTGCCTCCTGATGTGATCTATTAGGAAAGGGCACAACCTCACCTCGGTAGCATCTTGCCCCAAATAGTTAATCTGAATTATATCATGAGGAAGCCGCTGGGTAAACCGAGATTGAGGGATAGTCCACGAGACGCTTAAAGAATGTCAATGTCGTGAAAGACCAAAAGAGGTGGAGGGACAGCTCTACGTGAAAACCCGTTAAACAGTGTGGGAACCTTGACTGGATGCCACGTGGTATTTTTTTTCCAAAAAGGATATAAATGACATTTAGGAGATGATTGGGGAAATTTGAATAAGGACTGACTATTAAATAATATTATTGTGTTCCTGCTATTATCGGGTGTGGTGATGGTATTTTGGTTGTATAACAGAAGGTCCTTCTTTTTGTAGAAGCAAGTCAAGTATTTAAGGGTGAAAGCGATCTTGTGTCTGCAATTTACTTCCAAAGTGTTCAGCAAAAAAAGGTGTGGGTATACACATATATGTGTATATATATAAAATTGGTGACACGTAACCAAGTATTTGTGTCTTTCAAGTTTTTTCCAAGTTTGATATTTACAAAAACTAAAAGTTCATAATAAAACCTAGCTTCCAGGTGAATGCTAGGACAAGACTTCCCACTGGCCTAGGCATCGGGCGTCCCTCCTAAGGAAAATTAGAGAGCATTTGGTGTAAACGCTGAGGCATAATTTTTTCTGGTTGCATTTTCCTGTGTGTCTCCTTCTCCTTCTTCTTTTTTTTTTTTTTTTTTTTTTTAATTTTTTTTTTTCAACATTTTTTATTTATTTTGGGACAGAGAGAGACAGAGCATGAACGGGGGAGGGGCAGAGAGAGAGGGAGACACAGAATCGGAAACAGGCTCCAGGCTCCGAGCCATCAGCCCAGAGCCTGACGCGGGGCTCGAACTCACGGACCGCGAGATCGTGACCTGGCTGAAGTCGGACGCTTAACCGACTGCGCCACCCAGGCGCCCCTCTCCTTCTTCTTTTTAAAATGTTTATTTTATTTTTGAGAGATAGAGCACGAGCGGGGGAGGGACAGAGAGAGAAGGAGACACAGAGTCCGAAGCAGGCTCCAGGCTCTGAGCTGTCAGCACAGAGCCCGACGCGGGGCTTGAACTCATGAACCGTGAGATCATGACCTGAGCCAAAGTCGGACGTTCTACTGACCGAGCCTGGTGTTCTTTTCCTGTGTGTCTTCTTTATGAACATCTGGTCCATAAAAGGTGAAGTGTAATCATTCTCTACACTTGAATTGTGTTTGGTCTTGCTTTACAGTTCCAAGAAGATTTCCATTGAGCAAATGTTTCATAGGCCCCCAAGTAGTGATACTACTAATGTGTCGCTATATTTGGACACTGGGACTGTCTCAAACAGGCTCAGGAGAGGGTGCAGTGAGAAGAAGCCTGTGTTTATATTGTGGAAATTTCACAATTATGTGGGAAGAACAAGGCGTCTGTGTGACAGCCGCTTTCCTTCCCAAGAACATCGGATCCCCTGTCATACATGCCCCTAACAATGACTCAGACCTGTTGTCACATCAAGGAAACGCAGCAAGTAGGAAGTTAAGATCTTTTTACTGGGTGATGCCTGAAGAAATAACACATAACAGCTAGACGACTAGCCACGTAGGCTGGTTTGTATTGTCTTACACGATGTCAGTAGTGGATTCCGAATTATTCTTTTCTTTGCCCCTCAAAGCAGATGGAGATTATCATGTCACAGGAAGCATGACTGAGATGGAATGTCAGCTCTTGGTGACAGAGGAAATTACTGTCACGTAGTACATGGAGAAGGATAGTGGAGGGAGTTCAAAAGATGAATCTGTGGCTAACTGCAGCTGCATCAGGGACTGGCGTATTAGGTTCTTTTTGCTTGCCAATTCCAATTATTTGCTGACGACTGGTCCTGGAGGACTAGGTTAAGAAGGACTCCTGGCTCAGGCAGGCAGAGTGCGGTAGCTGACTAGTGATGTTTGTGTTATGATTAAAAAATATATATTTATTTATTTATTTTGAGACACAGAGAAGGGGGCATGGGAGAGGGAGCTTGAGCAAGGGAGGGGCAGAGAGAGAGAGAGAGAGAGAGAGAGAGAATCCCAAGCAGGCTCCACACTCAACGCGGAGCCCGGCTCGGGGCTCAATTCCACAACCATGAGATCGAGACCCGAGCTGATCAAGAGTCGGACACTTAACTGACTGAGCCACGCGGGTGCCCCTGTGTATGATTTTTGAAAGACTACCTTGGTTTGCGTGTCACGCTGGCCATCTTTGAGTTCCCAACACAGACTACATTGAATGCTTTTGAAACACTGAAGACTTCAAAAAAGCATTTATTAAAGTCATGGATCATAACAATATCTAATATTTGTGAAGCATTTGCAGTGGGCCGGGCAGTAACCTAAATGTTGTGCATGGATTAACTTAATCGATCCTCACCACGATTGATGAGGTAAACGCCATTCTGATGCTCGTGTTGCAACCAAGGAACTGAAGCCGGCTTCCTCAGGTCTTTGCTCACCTTGTCAGTAAGCTTTTTCTGGTTATTGTATTTCACATTTCAACCCCCATCACTCTTCTCTACTTTAGTTGTCTCCTTGGCACCTGCCACCCTCCTGACCTTGTATATATGTTAGTTATTGTCTGTCTTCTCTCCTTGGAATGTAAGCTCCTGGAGGGCTGGGATTTTTGTTGGTTGGATGATTTGGTTGGGTTTGCCTACTGCTATATTTCTAGCAAAATTTCTTCCTTTAAAAATATTTGTTTTAAGTTTATTTATTTATTTAGAGAGAAACAGAGGCAGTGTGAGTAGGGGAGGGGCAGAGAGAAAGGGGGGAAAGAGAGAGAGAGAGAGAGAGGGAGAGAGAGAGGGAGAGAGAGAGAGAGAGAGAATGAGAGAGAGAGAGAGAGAGAGAGAATCTCAAGCAGGCTCCACCCTGCCAGCACAGAACCCGATGCGGGGCTCTTACTCACGTCCTGTGAAATCATGACCTGAGCCAAAGCCAAAAGTTGGACGCTTAACTGACTGAGCCACCCAGGTGCCCCTCTGGCACCTTTTCTAAGTCACTGCCTGGCACTTTATAGGTGCTCAATAAATCATTGTGGAATTAAAGAATGAGGCTTAGAGTAGTTAAAGACCTTACCCCGAAGGTCATACAGCCACTTAGTGTGACAGGTGAGGGGGCAGGGGAGAATCTCATGGTTGGCTTTCTGTTGGGCAGTTGAAAAGAATACCAAATATGGCAAAGAGCCCCAGAGACCACAGAGAATATGAGGTTTACAGATTTTGAGAGGAAATTGGAGAGGAAGGGGCTGGTCTTCCAGCCAAAGAGGCTTCCGGACTGACAGAGCAGGAGCATCTTGGGTATGAGGCGCTAGGTTGTCCACACTGGGGGGGCTTCCGCTGAAGAGAGGCGAGGCTGGAAATTGCAGCCTGCTGGGATGGAGACAAAGGAGGCTTCCTGGGTGGGGACACCTGGGGCCATGTGGGTGCCCAGGCTGTTCACACTCACACCCCTCTCTCCGAGGATTTTATTTTTTGTCTCAAGAACAAATAAATTGGGAGATGTTGACAGTGCACAGAAGTTACTAGGAGGCTTCTGCCAATGACGTGGAAAGAAGGGAAATAAGACTATTGTCCGAAAGCTAGGGGTTAAAATCAACAGATAATGGCGTC
Organism: Neofelis nebulosa; assembly: GCF_028018385.1. Lineage (NCBI taxonomy): Eukaryota > Metazoa > Chordata > Mammalia > Carnivora > Felidae > Neofelis > Neofelis nebulosa. Next base: position 8,732,728 of record NC_080783.1, read on the forward strand.
TGAGAGCCCTAAGCTAAGTTTCCTTCAGGAGACAGAATGGCTCCTGGGCCAGAACAAGGGCTTGGCTGTCATTGTGAGAACACTGAAAAAGGACAACTGTCACGGATGGGCCACTGGCAGCCCCATCTACCCTCTGTCGGGGGTGGGCTGGGGGAGACCAGGCCCATGGGTATGCGTAGCCCATCTGATGCCAGGGGAGGCTCTTGTGGATGCGATTGTCAGGCTGTGTAGCCATGGTTGGAAATAGTCAAATCACAGAACTTGCTCAGACGCCTTCTGGTTATGATTTCACTTCCTGGGGATCTCGGCTCAAGTGGAACAAGGCCTTCTCATCAGAAGGTCCTGCAGCCTTGGGAGCTGTGGTTCTCAGAATGAGCTTGGCTAATGTGAGCTCCATGAGGCCCACCCATCAGATCTCTGAGCCTCCAGGCCTGCAGGACCTCCCTTGGGAATCCCCCCAGGGCAGGTGGCTCCAGGAGACCTGGGAGACCTGGTCATGTGTAGATTCAAACATGGTCTCTGATGAGATCTACACGGGGCGTATGTGGCCTGGACGTTTCTTACCTCTACAGCGTCCCGGGTGATCCATCTTGCCTTCAATGCTCTCATTACAGTCCCAGGGACCCAAGATACACAGACTTTTACCAGGTTCTCTTCCCTGATAGCGTCTGGGAAGTTGTATCAGTTTTCTTTGGCTGCTGTAACAAATGACCACATATTCAGTGGCTTAAAACACCACAAATTCATCTTCTTACAGCTCTGTAGGTTAGGAGTCTGACATAGGTCACACTGGGTGAAAATCAAGAGGTTGGCAGAACTGCATTCCTTCTGGAGCTTTCTCCAGGGGAGAACCTATTTTCCTGGCTCTTGAGGCCAGGACATGCTCTGAATTTCCTGAGAATTTCCAGAGAATGCTCTGTTCGTGGTCCTTGGCTCTTGGCCCCTCCATCCATCTTCAAAGCCAGCAACAAAGGGTTGGGTCCTTCTCACATTGTACCCCTCTGACTTTCTCTTCTCTCTCTCTTCCACTTTTAAGGACTCTTGTGGTTATATTTGGTCCACCTGGATAATACAGGCTACTCTCCCTATTTTTAGGGCCTGCTGATTAGCAACCTTAATTTCATCAGTGTCCTTGATTCCCCCTGCTGTGAAACATAACACATTCACAGGTTCTGGGAATTGGTATGCGGATATCTTTGTGGGGAGGGTGTTATCCTGCCCACCTCAGAAACCCTGAGGAATGTCCCATGGTCCACAAAATCTTCCTGGTTGCTGCTGGTCACTTCAGCTGGCGTCTCTCCTTCCTCACCTCTGGCCACCTCAGAACTAGCTTCTCTGGGGTGTCCATTCTCCTTGAGAACCCAAGGGTGGGTGCAGGCATCACCCCGATTCCCCAAGGCTCAGTTAAAACAGGATGAAAAGATCACCATAACAACTGGCACCAAGTGTCCTCTTAGCCAGGGAAGCATCTTGACAACTGTGAGGGCAGAAGGTGGGACCTGAGGGTGGAGGTGTCAGCGTGACCCTGGGTCACAACTCAGGGGCTCGAGATGGAGGGAGGGAGAGATAGAGATAGAGAGAGAGAGAGAGAGAGAGGGAGAGAGAGAGAGAGAGGAGGGTCAGGAAAGCAGTGGGGTGAGAGAAGCCTGCCAGAAAGAGGCTGGGGCCCATGTGGAAGCCGGCCTGAGGCTGTCCCCTAGGGACAGAGTGGCCGTGGCCATTTTAGCTGGGGAAATGCTGGACTGAGAAGCCAAAGTTTGTGTTTCTGGGACATGAATCCTCCCCATCTCTCTGTAGCCCCCAAACTTCAGAAATGCCCAGAACACTGATGACTGCCTGTGGGCGGGGAGTCTTGGCGGAACTTTGGGGAGAGGCTAACAAACATGGTGGCCAGAGGGGTTCATGGAGGTGTCAGCCACCCCTGCCCTGGGAACTTGCAGAAAATCTGGGAAGGCTTTGGCCATCTGTAGTCCATGGAACAGAACATCCCACGGAGGGCTTTCCTTCCCCAGACCCTTGAGGTCCAGAAGAGCCAATCTCACCTAGAGCTCAAGGGATGGCTAGAATCCAGTTGACTTTGAGATCTCACAGCTAAAGCCAGGCTGTACCCTTCAGCCATACATTTCTGAAGGTATGGGGATAACAGGAGGGCATTCCAATGTGAATAACTCTCCAGGTGGTCACCAGGTTTTCAGGCTCCCTGTGCCCAAGCTACCCTACATCAGGCTTCCCCCTCTCTGTAGCCTAACAGTCCCCTAGAGGACTCACCTTTGACCATGTGGTCTCTATCTGAAGTCCAGTAACCCCCTCTGTCCCCAGTGCAATCTTCTCAGGGCCCAACAAAAGGGAGAAACGTTCTTTCTAACTCTCCCTTCTTAGATTCCAGGCCACTCCAAACTACATCTAGTACAAAATGGAACTGACAGATGTTTGTGTTCCTTGGGGTCAAAGAGTAGGTAGGCTATTTTTAAGGCTCTTGATACATGTTGCCAAATTGCCTTCAGAAATCACCTGAGAATGTCCTCCCTACGGTTCTGCCAGCACTAAAGACTGCCATTGAACAAATCTCTGCCAATTTGATATGAAAAAAAAAATCTCATTTTCATTTTCAGTCCTTTGCTTACATGCGAAGAAATATACACACTATCTCTTTTGAATGGGATGAGTAATAATGAAAAGCCTATTTCAAATGTCATTAAGTCTCTATTTAGATATGAGACAAAATTTCAATTCATATGAAGAAGGGAAGGTGCTGTTATCTGTACAACTTTTGTTTTGAGAGTTTGGGCTGGGGGAGGGAAAGGAGAAAAACAAGAGGAAAGCAAGGAAGAGGAATGAGAAGAGCAGAAGAAATAAAAGTGGGAAGGAAGAGGTAAGAAGGCAAAACCTCAGAATTGACAAAAAAAAAAAGGGTTTTCTCTTTTTAAATGGAGTACAGAAAAGAGCAGGAAAAAAACTGTACAAATTGCTCTTTCCATGGGCTTCTTCAAATAAATTGTAAGCAGTGCAATGAGCTAAAAGAAAAAAAAAAAAGAAAGAAAGAAGAAAGAAGCCCTGGAGACGTCAAGTCCAGCACGAGCTCTGTGACTGTGCTCTTATCCTTCACACTGGAGCACGGCTGGCTGGCTTACGTCCCAGGTACAGCCGACTCAGGTTCAAGGTTGGCTGCTTCTGCACACCTCACAATTTCCATCTCCCTGCGTGGTTGTTTCCCACTGCCGGCGTCAATGCTTTCACTTTGCCATTTTCCATTCACAGTCATAAAACCGTAAAGACGCGCCTCCGTGAAATAGTCCCGTGACGGGCAAAACCACGGTGGTACAGACCAAAAGGGGCAGGTGTACTACCAGCTGTTGGACGCCACGCAGGTGCTCCAGGCCGTAGTTCAAAACGCAGATTTGTCTCTGGATTGGGTGTTGGAAAGGGGTGGAGGGCATGGGTCTGTGTTGCGGACAAGGGTGATAGGGCTGTTGGAAAGTTGAGTCTACCAAAATCAAACGTGGTGAAGTTGAAAGCAGATTAGGTCAACCACGGTTAAGCATCATTAACCTACGATGATTCTCATTTACTTTGTGGGGCTCATTCACGTATGTGACGGAGGGGTTTGGTTTGGAAGCATGTCTCAACCCTGGTAGAGTCCTAAAAGGACCACACTGAGCTCCCACCTGGCGTGGTGCTGACTGGCCCAGGACGTCCCCGAGGGTCTAACGGGCCAGCCCTGTTTGCTTGTGTCTCTGCCAGAGCAGAAACTCTGCCCGGGCTACAGCCGGGCCCGGGTGTGGTTTGCTGCAGGACCTCACCCTGCCTCCGCGGGACCCTGTGCCCAGCTGCCACCACAGTCAACTCCTACCAACCTTCTTTCATGGATTTCTTCTCTTTGCCCGCTCCCACTGACCTCGTGACATCTCAGCCCAGTACTTTAGGATGCCTCTCTTCTGTGAAGGACACTTTTTTAGTTTATTAAAGTTTATTTATTGAGAGAGAGGGAGGGGGGAGAGAATGCGTGGAGGAGGGCCAGAGAGAGAGGGAGACAGAGAATCGCAAGCAGGTTCCATGCTGCCAGCAGCCGAGCCCGCTGTGGGGCTCGAACCCACAAACCATGAGATCATGACCTGAGCTGAAGTCAGACGCTTAACCGACTGAGCCACCCAGGCGCCCCAAGGACCCTTTTTAATGCAACCATCATGTGCCAGCATCATAGGAAACGAAGTTGAAAGTCACTCTAATATCATCTACCACTCAATCCGTACTCAGATATCCACCCCCCCTCCCGCCCCCAGCCTCCTGGAAACCTGCTGTGTCCTCAGGCAGCTGCCTCCCTGACCTCCCTGACACTCGCTCCCGCTCTGTGTCTCTCAAATCCCAGCCACGCAACCCCACCTCCCCCTAACGTGAGGCTTTCCTGACCCCCCGCCCTCCACCGTGTTTCTGCACAGATCCCCTGAGCCTCCGGCTCTTCAGTGTTCTCTGTGCTTTGTTGGTGACCAGGATGGGCTAGCACGGAGAAGAGCCCGGGGCCCGGGGCAGCAGGCGCCGTCCGTCCTTCCCTTGGAGGCCGGGGGAGGAAGGAAGCAGTGCGGGCTCCCGCAGCATGGTGAGAACGTAGGCCCCGTTTGGCAGAGGAGGATATGGGGGCATCTTATCTGTTCAGGTATCTGCCTTCTTCACCAGGCAGCGCCTGCGGTTGGGACGGAGCCTTAATTCAGCACCGCACTGCGTCGGCAGAGCCTAGTGGGGCACCTGTTGCCCGCAGGGCCTCTAGAAGGATTTCTGGCGTGAGCGTGGGCCGGGGGGCCCTCTGTGGCGACGCTGGGCCAGTGGCCTGTGCCTGAGGGGTCGTGATGAGTGAGCCCGATGTAAATTTGTGACAGAGCATTCGGTTATATTCTTCCCGCTCCTGAGAAAGTGTCTGCACCTCCTGGCTGACATCATTCGGTGCTGAGTCATTCTCGGGGCTCCCACTCACGCCGGCATCCTCGCTCTCGCCCTGAGGAGGAGCCCTCGTGCTGTGGCACAGTCATCTCGGCTGTGGGCTGTGGATGTTTCCCTCTGAACTAACCGCAGTGGTTACTGGAACCATGTCCCCTCCAGTCCCCTCCGCGAGTTTTCTTCCCTTCATCTCTAAACTTGGGGGGTTTCCCCGGGGATTCGAGTCACGCTCATGAGGCCGGCACACCTCCCAGTCCCCAGACTCAGGTGTGATGGGACCACAGGCGCCTTCAGTTTTTCCAGGATCTAACTTCTGTTCTGAGGACCCTGGGCTTGGTTAAGTCAGGATTTCTCCTCTTTCCCCAGGATTGCATGAGCGCGGGGGTGAGGCTGTGTAGGGAGTGCGGGGCCGGTCAGACTCCAGTCCTTGAGACTTCTTGGATCCATGCTGAGTGACATCCACAGAGGTGGCCTGGGCCATCAGCTCCCACAGGCTGTGTTAACCCATCCCCATTCCTCCCAGCTTGGATGCTCAGCGGCTTCCTGCCCCTTCGCAAGCTCAGGGTTCAGCTATGGCCCCTGATGAAGAACCCCAGAGCTGACTGGATGAGGCAACTCATGATTTTCCACCCACCTTTGGGTGCACAGAGGTCAGACAGGTCCCATGCTGGGCTGGGCCGCTGGGGTCCCTGGGAGGCTGGACACGCTGCCCCGGTCTCTACCTGGGTAGGGGGAGCATCCCCACCGTCCTCGCTTTCGGATCCCCACACTCCACTTGGCGCTCAGTCAAACCAACCCCCCGGGGCTCTGCTCCCTTTGTGGGCACAGAAGAGGCAGGCACGGGGCTCCCTTTCAACGACCTGACAGCATCTCGGGGTGTTTGCAAGGGAGCCATTACCGTGAGGCAAGTGAAGCCAGGAGGGGCGTGGAGGTCAGCAAAGAGCAGGCAAAAGACCGACAGTGACCTCGGGGCCTTGACAACTGTTGGACAGAAGCTCTGTGCCCTGTGGGGCCAGAGTGGCCATGACCCAGGGGTGGCCCGATGGGGTTCAGGATTCCTCGGGCATTTGCTAGGGGACAATGAAGGATCTAGAGGAGAGACTTGAGGGTCAGCTGCTCTTGGGAGGTGAGTCCACTAGCCGCCCCCCCCCGCCAACCCCCAAACAAGGTTTCCTAGTCCCTGTTGTTAAGCTCACAGAAGTTCTAGGAAAAACCATAAAGTCACATGTGGGAGGGATGTTGATTCACCCCTTTCCACATGAGGTTTGCCCCTTCCGGTGTCCAATCTTAGGTAACTTTCATCACTGCCCTGGGCAGCCTTATCCAGGTCGTTCCTGGAACCCCAGTAGCCCAGGGATGTTGCTATGTGAGTGACAAATGATGAAGGTGTCATGGCGGAGAGGTTTCTTGCCTGACTCTTCTCACTTGTCCTTACTACTGGGCCTGGGGGAGGAAGGCAGGCAGAACAGGGCTGGCCTGGGGCACCCCATGCTGGGCTCACCACGTCCCAGCCCAGAGCCCGAGGAGGACTCAGCTCTCCAGGCTCTTGCTTCTTGACTCCATCATTACCTCTGTTGTCTTGACCCCCAGCTCCCTGGGCTGGGGATGCCCAGAGACAAACATGGGACCCCTGTCCATTCCAGAAAATTCCTGAGTTCAGACATCTCAGTTCCTGAGTCCACCCAAGCTCAGAGACTGGCTGAGGCTCTTGATTCCCCCGTGGAGGGACTCCTGGGGGAGGGAGAATGTGCACAGGAAGGTGGGGCCACGCCAGAGCACCAGCTAGGCAGGTCTCAGCAATGTCCCTGGAGGGAACCAGCCAGGATGCTGTGCCCCCCAGGCCCCTGGATGGGGCCTAACCTGGGCTGGCTTAGGTTGTAGAGAGGCTTTGCCCTGGGACAAACACACCTATTTCCAGCCCAAGCGCTGCCTCTGAAGGCCTCCGTCAGGGCCTCGGTTTCCTCATCTCTGCAATGGGCACAGCTGTGCTGCAGGCAATTCTCTCTCAAGAATTGTCCGCCTCTGAGGTCACAAGGACAAATCCTAAAGCAACACAGGCCGATGGACCTTAGATTCCAGAACCCTGGGGTCAGGTTCTCACCTGCTCCCTGGCAGCAATGAAGAAAAAGCAGCCCTACTATTACCCTACCCCCCGGCACTCCCCCTTCCCCTGCCCCTTCCCTTGCCCCTTCCCCCCTACCTGCTGCCCTCCAGCCCTGCCTCCTGCAGGCCCCCACTCTGAGCCCTCGGCCCCGCCCTCCTCCTGCTGGCCCACCTTGCCTGGCCAAGCTCCTGCCTCTCACCGGCTGACCCCCTCCTCACCTGGACGCCCACAAGGCCCACTGTCTCCACATGCTCCCTGGAGTCCCCTGCTGCCCCTGCTGCCCCTGCCCTGCCAGCCCCCCTTCCCCACCCTACCTCCCCTTTTTCTGCCTGGCCTCCCTCTCTGCTCTTCACTCTTCCTTTGTCCTGGACCCCCCTTCTGGCCCTTGTCTGGCCTCCAGCCACCTGGCAGACTGCTCAGCCTCCCCTACTCCCCTCCCACCCAGTCACCTCCTCCCACCATCTCCCCACCCTCGGGCCACCCTGCAAACCGTCCCAGGGACCTGGCCCTCCTGCCAGTGGGCACCTGGACCTCTCGGGGCTCCGTGAGTGGGGCACCCGCTGGGCACAGGGAGCAGCACAGGCCTGGCAGGTGTGGGGCAGCCTCGAGGGCCCTCCGGAGCTCCAGGAAGCCCCCATCTCCAGAGTGAGCTCTCAGCCACGTGGGAGTCTGGCCTGGGTCACCGGTTAGGTGCCCCTCCTCGGGATCGGTCCATAGGCCAAGGAAGAGGTGACAAACAGCTTCGTGTCCACACTCGAGCCCCTCCAGGCTCTCAGAGTTACCACTGGGAGGGGGTGGCTGGGCTCAGTGGACTCAGGGGATCTTTCCCTGCAGGGCCGTTCCCTGCCCTGGGGCCAAGCGGGCTGGCCTCCCTCATTCAGAAGGGGCAACGGTGCCCTGTGCCTGGTACATATCCCGTTCTCCAAGCCAGCCTCCCCAGGAGACAGCGACCAGGGCTCCCTTTGGCAGAGGGAGGCTGTGGCAATGGGGGGAGGGGTGTATGGTGCTGAGTGCTGGGTTGGGACCCTTCACTGAGCAAAGCACCCTGCTCACTGAGGGTCCTGGCACCTCAGAGGGCAGCTGCTTAGCTTTGTGGTTATAACCGGCCATCAGTGTCCTGCTGTGTCAGGACTGTGCTCCTGCAGCCTCCCTGGGCCGGCTGTAGGCTCCTGGGTGTTGTGGGAGAGAATCCCAGCTGGAGGTGAAGGCTGTCTTCAGGGGCTTCTCTGAGCCTCCCGGGCCTCCTGGCCTCCATGCTCTGCTCAACTCCCTTCCCTGCAGACCCCAGTACAGCCAGAGCCATTCCTGTTTTCCACCCAGGACAGAAGCAAGAACAGGCTAAACCAGCCAGAAATGGGGGCATCCGTGTTTGTACTCTCCTGTCTGCCCTGCTGGGCCACACAGCCTGAACTGTGCAACAGGGATACTGGAATCAGGAGGAGAGTAAGTGAAGATTGCAGGTACTCTTTTGACTTGATCCTCCCAGTTCCTGTGCAACAGGTTTCCTGTAAGAAAACCAATGACCCAGCTCCTTGGAGCCAGGGGGAAGGACTCCCGTCACCTAGAGCACCCCAGCCTCCTGCCGGCGACAGTGTAAGTGCTGGGTTCTCAGAAGCTCAGCCGGGCCCCAGGGCTAAAAAGGGCTCATTGTTAGCTGGTCCATTGCTGTCCATCTTGCAAGCTTGTTCTCTTAGGACAAGCTTCCAAGGTGCACGCTGCTTCCTAGCCCAGGTGGGGAGATGGGAATCACGTAGCCGACTTTCCCTCCCAAGGGCTATTTGGAGGTAACGTTTAATGAGCTCTTAAGAAAGGCCAGGCTCTCCTGCTTTAACTGGGAGTTGTTTACGGAGACCTGGAGGAAAGGCAGCTGGAATCAAAGTTCTTATGAACAAACGGTTGGACGTTGAGGCCTTATTTCCTCTCACCCAAAATGATGTCCTTCAACGGTTCAAGAGGAGCAAAAAGAAACAAGGTCATGAGACTTCATGGAGAGCTTATGGCTGCCCCAGTGCCTTGATGGTGCCTGGGTACAAGGGCCCAAAGCCTCCTCCTGCTAGGGATTCTGTAGAGTTTCATAGTTTTCGGAACTGGGAGGACCAAGTCAAAAGAGTACTTGGAATCTTCACTTACTCTCCTCCTGATTCCAGTATCCCCAGCACCAACCAGTTAAAGTACCCCAGCCTTTCTTTCCTTCAGATGAGACGCCCTCAGGAACGAGCAAATGTTTTTCAATGCGATATGAAATATTTGTTAAAACCATTTCCTCGAGAAACGGGGCCAAAGGCCAAGGTATGCAGGGCTGGCTCAACCATTTTTCGGTCATCTGGTTACAGAAGGAGAACTCTGATCGTGCTTCTTATGTATTTTAGGAGTAGTAAACAGCATTACATGGTCTTTTGTAAAGAAAACCGATCCTGTCTGAAGCCCAGCCTGACAGCTGCCCTTTGAGAGGAAGCTCGGACAGTCCTTGCCTGGCTAGCTTTTTATGTGAGGTTTTACCTGAGCCCCCCCCCCCCCCCCCCCCGCCATTCCTAATATGAGAACAACTAACCAAATTTTAAAGGATTCAGACATCTTGCTCTCCTGGATAAATTCTCTGTTTTATTTGGTGATTTCATCAGCAGCTACACTGTGTAGTTTATAGATTTTGAGAGATTAGCATTCATATTCTCCTGGATGAGGACTCTTGCCACGTGATTTTTTTTTTTTTTTTAACAAGCCAGGGCAAGACTTTTCAATGGGTTACAGTTTTACCCAGAATCCACACACAAACAATTACAAATTGTTACATACTATGTTTTTATTTAGTGTTTCCAATACATGTCATATTTTTCAATATATATCAACCTAGAATCTGGGCCACCTTATCCAAGGAAACCAACTGAAAACTTATTAAGTTTGTGTTTAATTTGTTAGCATGTGTTTTACAATTTATTTTTTTTATATTTAAAGTTTTTAAAAATGTTTATTTATTTTAGAGAGAGACAGAGTGCGAGCTGGGGAGGGGCAGAGAGAGAGAGGGAGACACAGAATCCGAAGCAGGCTCCAGGCTCCGAACTGTTAGCACAGAGCCCGACATGGGGCTCGAAACCACAAACTGTGAGATCATGACCTGAGCTGAAGTCGAACACTTAACTGAGCCACCCAGACGCCCCTGTTTTACAATTTCTTAATAAGCTTAGGAGACCTGAGATCTGGCTCAAGTTTAGACCAAAGAGTTATATAGGAAAAATCATCATAAATATTACTTACCACTTAGTCTCCAGGCAAACCACCTAATCAGCCTATGGTAACTTGGGTGCTAAAGAAGATTCCGGTAATTCATTTTTGTGTTATGACAAGCTTTGACCAGTTTATCTTTAGGGATCATGCTGGACTCAAAGTTTTTATAGACAATTGATTTCTATAAGCTGAAACCTACTTCTTGATGCTTTCCTTGCTGCTCCGAGTAGGACCACGAAAGGCATCGCTGTCAGTAAGATGTTCTTGATTTCCCCTCCCGAGATTTAGTACTGGCCCCTCCTCACTTCAAGCCTCCTTCATGTGTTGACTAGCCCTTCGCCTTGACCTTCCTTTGCCTTTTGTGACTTGCCTTCTACCTCTGACCAGCTCCTTTCTGTCTTCCCGGGTCCAATCTGTCCGCCAATCCTTTTACTAGTTCTCTTCCCCAGAGTTAGCTCCTAGATTATTTTCTTACACTCTGAATTCTTTTCTACAACCCTGCAAGCTTTCTCCACTGTCCTCACCCTGATGACTCCGTCTTCTATATCTCCATGGAGAGTGGGTGGAATCTTTGGATACCCCAAATCCTTGGGTCCAAAATGGAACCACTTTCTCCCCAGTCTAATCCTGGAACCCAATGCTGCCTCTCCTTTTGAATTCCCCTGTGACCCATCCAGTCCCAGCGTCAGAAACCTCAGAGTCACCGTGGACTCCACAAACAACCTCCTTGCTCTCACCTAGTTCATTTTGGTCCCCTGGTCTCCTAACCACTACTGGAATCCACATTTCCTTCCACCTGTCCTTCACCCTCCGTTCAGGGACCATCTCCTCCAAGAAGACTTAGAGTATAAGGCAAGTTTTATTCATCTGTGTATCTCCAGTGCCACGCATAAATGCTTTAATGCTTTATCAGTGAACCGGAAACATCATACTTAAAGTTGGATGTTTCTGAAATGGCCAGTTGGCAGAAGTGTGTCCCCCAGCGTCAAACTCAAGAAACAGGACTCATCCTGCTTCTACAAAGAAGATATCTTTAAACACTTGGGATGGTGACTTTATTCTCTGTGGGTGGCTGGATTTAATGTTTATTTGCCCATTTTACAGAAGTGTAGGGAAAGACTATTTCCTCTTCTCGCTTGCATTTTCTCTCCTGTGTGTTTCCCATTAAATTGTCAACTGCTTGTTTATTTGCATAGTTGTCATCATAGTAAAAAATTCCATCCAAGTGTATTTCCTTCAAGTTATGGTATAGCTTATGTATTATTCCATTTAGCTACAAATCGAACACATTTCATTTCATGCAAGGTACACCATAATTAACCAAATGTTCACTATTGTAAGCACTGTGATTTTCATTTCTCATATGTAATTCTCCATAGGATTCATTCTTCACTTGTTTGTTTTTATTGGGTTTGGGACTCTTTGAAAACCAAATGACTTTTGGAATGAAGGCTGAAGGAATATTTTCAAATTGTTCAACTGCGTCCTGAGGTAGCTGGGAGGTCTGGGGACTTCTCCTTGCTTGGCCCTGCCATGAGTAATTGGATTATGCCACACGGTGGAAAAGTGACGATGTCAGTGTCACTGGCTCAGGCCAAATTTGCAAGTCCCCTGGCTCTGTCCTCTCTGGGGGTCTGCTGAACGATCTGTGTCACCTTTTCTCCCGCTAAGGGCCCTGGGCATGGGGTGCTTGGGATGCCGGGACTGCCGATGGGGGACGGACAGGTGGCCACGAGTCAGCTGTGCAATGATGGAGCTGCATAGGATCTAAGGGGGGTTCAGGGTGTGCTTCCCTGGGAGTGCTAGCTCTGTGTGTGTGTGCATATGCGTACTTTTTCTGACTTCAGATCTCCTTACACATTTGTGTGATGTGTGTGAGTGTGATTTGGTGCGATGTGATAAATACATGCACAGTAAAGCATTGGATTGCGAATAACTTGTTCTGCGAGTGTTCCACAAGACGAGCAAACATTTTATAATACATCTTAACTTGATGAACAAGCCACGTCTTGTGATACAAGTAGTATGGGGTGCCAAATGTTGCATGATCACAACCGAGCCAACGGTTCTCTCTCTCTCTCTCTGAGGGATTGTGGGTGATCATCTCCCATACTAGGATGCTCTGTCTCAGGCTGTGGTGTCTGGCAGAAATCAGTGATTTTCAGAATGTTGGAAGATGCCCGCAACTGGGACTAGTGTATTTTTTGTCACTTCAAAGCACCTCTGGACAGTCCTTTGCTTTTCCAGACAAGAGTGAGCTTAGGAATGCTTTGCTTCATTCTAGGTCAGGCTGCCTGCAGAGAGACCCTTTCCTCCGCTGCCTGATTGCCAGTTACATTAAATACATGACAAGAGTTTATTAATACTGTACCGTAGTCAACATCCGTTGATACGATGGCCCCCATGCCGAAAAAGATTCCATCGAGCCGATAACGGTGCTTGTATTAGTGATAGCGAAAGTCGTCCTACACAGCAACTCTCCTCTCATCTCCCTCACAACCAGCCACAGAGGCTTTCACAGCTAAGGGCAGGTTAGTTTGTTTATTTTTCTTTGTATCTTCTTTATTATTTTGTATTATATTACAGCATTGCGATCACTTTTCTATGAATATTTTTGGGGTGTGGAACGAATCATACGAATCATCTGCGTTTCCATGATTTCTTCTGGGGAAATTCGCTTTGATGTACAGGTGCTTTGGATCACAAGCGTGTTTCCGGCATGAAGGATGCTCGCGAACCAGGGTCTCACTGTATTTGAATACGAGTTTGTCTGTGGGAGAATGAGCGCGCGTGCGCGCGTGTGTGTGTGTGTGTGTGTGCGTGCGCGTCCTTGGAGGTGTGTGTGTGAGGTGGGGGTGGTCCCTGTGCCTCTGTACATGTATGTTTGGGTGAGTCTGTGCGCGTTTCTAGGTTTGGGTGTATCTCTGGGTGTATACGTGTGTGGGAGGGTACGTGCCCCTGTGCGTGTGTGTCTAGGGGTGGGCGTGCGTGATTCTGGCTGTAAGCCTGTGAAGATCTGAGGGAAGACCACCACACGTAGCGCAGTGATTCTGGACTCGGGGACTGAACTAATTGGGCAAAGCCCCCTTGATGGCAAGGTGGGATGCTGCCCATTTGAGGCTCCCTAAGAGCCATGAAGAAGGAAAGACTTCCTGACGGAGAAAATAGTGAGCAGACACGTGGAGTCCCATCATCCTTTGCTGCCTGGGCCCCTCATCCGCACAGGAGGCCCGGCTGGGGCTGCGGGAGGGAGGCCGCCGCCCGGGGACCACACACCCTCCTTTCCACAGGGCTGCCTCGTGTAACCTGAAGCCCCTTCTCTGATAGGTTCCAGACCTTCCCACATGCTGACAGCCAAATGCAGCCCAGGTGACTCACAGCCCCTTTGTCTCGCTGTGGTGCGGGGAGACTTTTCTTGGAAATGTGTTTCACTGCGGTGTTGGAGCTGGGGTGCCTGCCAGCCCTCTGTGAGGGCAAGGGGAAAAGTACTCGCTCCACCCCCAAGTGTGTGCTCTCAGACCCCGGAGACGCTGCAGTGAAGGCTGCTGTGTGTGCTCACTTGTCTGCGTGGAGAAAAGGAGGGGCCCGTGTGCATTCTGGAAGCCAAAGAGGGTCAGGGCATGCTGGGCACAGTCAGCTAGAAGCAGAGACCCCGGGGCCAAAACCCCAACAGGACAATGTCCTTCCCTCGGGGTGAGGTAGGGCGAGAAACTCACAGAATGAAAAGAGGGCCGGTCCCCAAAGCTTCCTCGCTGACCCGTGGTGGCCTGCTCATCCGTGTTTGTCAGGGGCTGTCCTGGAGATCCAGTATCCCAGGGGTCCCCACAGCCTCGGGCACCCGGGATAGTTGGTCACGCCAACCCCATCCCAGGTGGCACTGGGGTCTCCCGAGAGGAAGCTGCCTCTTGCCCAGGAAGTATCCTCACTGAGTGCATTGTGTGGGGCCCAAGGGTTGGGGCACGTCTGGGGATTTTGCTCACCATGCTCAGATTGGTCAAGTCTGGGTTTTCCTGCTGCTTCTGGCCTGTGTCCAGCTTCCCTGGCACCAGGAACTTGGGGTTGGGGCTTTCAGTGGGAGATTCAGGCTGGTAACAGCTGTCAGTCGCCTCAGTTTGGTTTCCACACCTACCTCCCCAAGGTCCTGGGGCAGAAAAAGTCAATGGAGCTGGGGCGGGGAGGGGGTTGCTGCTGAGAGAGGGGTTCGGAACCCAAGCATTGATTTTGACATTGTTGCACTTCTTTTGGTGAGAGAAGTGTGAGAGGTCCTGCCCCTTTTGCAGACTGAGGTTTTGTGATTCTAGAGCCAGGGCTGGGGTAGAAGCCACCAAGTTCTGTCATCTGAGGAGGAAGGCCATCAATCAGCCTTTTGGGTAAAAAGGTTCAGAGGAGAAACAGCCAGGGCAGTGAAGGGTCCCCCCAGACAGGCAGCACAAGTGCCCAGGCCCGTGCCCTGTGAAGGCAAATGAGCTGTTAGCGGTGAAAGGGAGTTTATCAGGTGGGTGAGGAAAGCGTCTGACCCCAGGTGGCAATCTGGTCAGGCAAGGGGGTGGGGGCAGGATGGGGTGACCAGAGTCCCCTCTGGTATGGCGGGAGGCTTTAAGGTGGCTGTAGACATGACCTCAGAAACGAAAGCCAGGGACTTCTGAGGCCAAGCCTGGCTAGGGAAGGCCTGGCAATCCTTGGCTGAAGTACCCAGACATCCCTTCCTGGCTCCTCCCTGTAAACATCCATGCCCTAAAGTCATGCTGCAAGGCCTCCCCCCTCCCACCGCTGCCACAGCCTCCCTCTGCCATAGGGAGCCCTGGTTGCTATCTCCTGGGGAGGCTGGCTTGGAGAACGGGGTGTATACCAGGCACAGGGCACCGTTGCCCCTTCTGAATGAGGGAGGCCAGCCCGCTTGGCCCCAGGGCAGGGAACGGCCCTGCAGGGAAAGATCCCCTGAGTCCACTGAGCCCAGCCACCCCCTCCCAGTGGTAACTCTGAGAGCCTGGAGGGGCTCGAGTGTGGACACGAAGCTGTTTGTCACCTCTTCCTTGGCCTATGGACCGATCCCGAGGAGGGGCACCTACCCAGTGACCCAGGCCAGACCCCCACGTGGCTGAGAGCTCACTCTGGAGATGGGGGCTTCCTGGAGCTCCGGAGGGCCCTCGAGGCTGCCCCACACCTGCCAGGCCTGTGCTGCTCCCTGTGCCCAGCGGGTGCCCCACTCACGGAGCCCCGAGAGGTCCAGGTGCCCACTGGCAGGAGGGCCAGGTCCCTGGGACGGTTTGCAGGGTGGCCCGAGGGTGGGGAGATGGTGGGAGGAGGTGACTGGGTGGGAGGGGAGTAGGGGAGGCTGAGCAGTCTGCCCAGGTGGCTGGAGGCCAGACAAGGGCCAGAAGGGGGGTCCAGGGCAAAGGAAGAGTGAAGAGCAGAGAGGGAGGCCAGGCAGAAAAAGGGGAGGTAGGGTGGGGAAGGGGGCCTGGCAGGGCAGGGGCAGCAGGGGCAGCAGGGGACTCCAGGGAGCATGTGGAGACAGTGGGCCTTGTGGGCGTCCAGGTGAGGAGGGGGTCAGCCGGTGAGAGGCAGGAGCTTGGCCAGGCAAGGTGGGCCAGCAGGAGGAGGGCGGGGCCAAGGGCTCAGAGTGGGGGCCTGCAGGAGGCAGGGCTGGAGGGCAGCAGGTAGGGGGGAAGGGGCAAGGGAAGGGGCAGGGGAAGGGGGAGTGCCGGGGGTAGGGTAATAGTAGGGCTGCTTTTTCTTCATTGCTGCCAGGGAGCAGGTGAGAACCTGACCCCAGGGTTCTGGAATCTAAGGTCCATCGGCCTGTGTTGCTTTAGGATTTGTCCTTGTGACCTCAGAGGCGGACAATTCTTGAGAGAGAATTGCCTGCAGCACAGCTGTGCCCATTGCAGAGATGAGGAAACCGAGGCCCTGACGGAGGCCTTCAGAGGCAGCGCTTGGGCTGGAAACAGGTGTGTTTTTGTCAAGGACCCAGAAAGAGGTGGGGTCTGGGAATGGAGTGAAGAATCCTGGATCAGGCTGGAGGGCCGGACTCAATAAGAGAGCCAGGCTGTAGACACATCCGGGCAGCTGGAAGATGCTAGACCTTCGGCCACCCGGGGAGACTGTCCTCATCTTACCATCTTCTTAAGTTGGACTCTGAAGGAGTGGTTTAGGCGAGGCCTCGGGACCTCATCATACTCATGTTCGTTCACACTCATTCATCACGTCCTCTTCTCGTAGGAGACGTGTGGGTCCAATTATTGTAACGAATCCTGAAAACTTTCCCCTTCCATAATAGCTTTCTCTTCATGTAACATTACATGGCTTCTATGATGGAGTTTAACGTGCTTTCACAGAATTCTCCATGGTTTTAAAATTATTTAATGCATAAATTAAGACTTCTGGTCACCTTAGAATGAGGATCCACCCAGTTCATGGAGAATTTTCTACCTTCAAAATCAACAAGGAGAGGATGAATTTTTGTTCTTGTGACATCTGCTGACCTTTTCTGTGCCCTGCGGCCACCTCTCAGAAACCGCAGTGACAGCTTGAGGGAGTAGAGTCCCCTGAGGAGACAGGTGGGATGGGCTGCAGGTGGGAGTGAGTTCCTCTAAGCCACAGAAGCACCTTGAGGTTGTTGGTTGGGTGCAGACAGCACTGGTTTGAGGACAAAGAGCCTGAGGTTCATGCCTGACTCGCCAGATTTTCTCTGTGAAGCTGGAAGCAAAGGTGTCGTGGATGTGGGGAGCTGGGGGAGCTTGGCACAAGGGCTGACCTTCGGCCAAGAAGGGTTGCTGGAGCCCCAAGACTGCCATTTCCAGCCTCAGCTCTGCTCTGTGCTCTTGGGGCACGTGTAGACTCGTGACTCGGCCTTGCTGCACCTCAGTTTCCCCACCTGTAAATGAGGCTAGTGATAGTCTACACCTCATGGGTGGTTTGGAGAATGTACTGAGTTTATTTATAAAGTGCATCGCTCACTGACCCTTAGGACTCCCGATATAAATGGTGGAGGGTTGTGTCTCTGTCATTAATGAAGTCTCCTTGCAGGGCTGGGGTGATAGCGGTGGTGGGACGGGCAGGTATTTGATGACAATGAGTAAGCAGAAGTGGTTGGAAGACTCCATGTGGGGGGCAAGAGGCGCTCGGGACAAAGGGCTTTCGCCTGAGAGTGAGAGTGTTTCCTTCACCCCAGGGAGGTGGGGGGTGCTGGGACCCCCGTAACTCTGACCTGCCGGGCATTAGGTAATGGAGAAGTTTTTAATCCTCCAACCTAGGCTAAAAAAAAAAAAAAAAAAAAATTCAGAGACTTCCAGGAAGGAAATGAATACCATACTTACTCTAACTGTGGAGGAGTGAAGATACACACATTATCGAAGTGCCCAAGACAGTTTACGGGAACAAAAGAAAGTACTGTTAACACCCAAATCGACAATTTCCACGCAGCAAAACAAATATAAAAATGTGTGCCCATAGGGAGGGGTCGGGAGGAGTGGTGTAGGGAGAAAACATGTCACAAAAAATAAGACAGACATTTAATAACTGAAATGTGAAAGGAAATATTAAACTCCGATTGACACGTGGGCTAAGGACTTAAGTATACTTTATGCAAAAGGAAACATGAAGAGGGGCACCTGGGTGGCTCAGTCGGTTGAGCGTCCGACTTCGACTCGGGTCATGATCCCGCAGTCCGTGAGTCAGTGTCCCGCATGGAGCTCTGTGCTGACAGCTCAGAGCCTGGAACCTGCTTTGGATTGTCTGTCTGTCTCTCTCTGCCCCTCCTCTGCGTGCACTCTCTCTCTCTCAAAAATAAATAATAAAACATTTTTAAAAATTAAAAAAAAAAAAAGGAAACATGAAAAGAAAACGATTTCAAAAGGATCCACCCTTTCCAACCCCCCACGTGTCTCTAGGAAACATACAAATGCAACCCAATAGCTGCGGCTTCTGGCAGGTGACATGTACAGAGAAGCCGGGGGAGGCTATAGGCCAGAAGCCCCCAGGGCCCAGGCAGGAGTGGCAGGGAGCCCCGATTGCCAGGTGGGAGCAGAGGAAAGGCCTGGAAAGTCCTGTACCCCCACAGGGCATTGGGGAGCCTGAACTAGAAGCTCTTGTGTTAACCTGGCGGCATCCACTTCGAGTCCTGAGATGTTCCGAGGCTCCCTAGAAGTGCTGGCCTCTCGTGTATAAACCACAGAACCTCTCCTCTCCTGAGTGCAACCAGAGGGGAGGCTTTGGGTGTCCGTCTTTCCATGGTCTTTACAACCTTCCCAGTGAAGGGCCCTCTCTGCCTGATGTGGAATTTCGGCCTCTGACTTGAAGACAGCCTTTGCTCAGGGGGACTTGGGGCCCCCCCAATTTGGGCCATAAATGGCTACAGGCAGGACGATGCAGGGAGCAGGGAGCTCTGAAAGAATTACGAGAGCCGTGGCAGAAACGGAAGGAAAGCCCACACCCAGTTGTCCAGAACTTCAGGCCTGCAACCTCAATGCTACATTTCCAGTGAGAACCGGAGGGGGCGTGTGGGAGGGGAAGGGGTGAGTTCTAAAGGGTTGCTGCCCCCTTGTGTGTTTTACTCCACCCTGCCTTGACATTGTGAGTTGTGACCTTGAAGCTGCCAGCCACCAGGTGCCCACTTCCAAGGAGGCCGAACATTTTCGGTCTGTATGGGTGGCTATGACGGTCCAGCTGTCTTTTCAAGCAACTAGGGGGGTGGGGCAGCGTGGGGGTGGCCCTTGGGGACTCGGTTCAGACCCCAGGAAAGGGCCTCATTTCTGCTCCAGTGGAGTCGTACAGGCTAAATGCATAGGACGAGCTTGGGGACAGAACTGTGGCAGAGCCTGAAATTTTGGATCAGAGAGTGGGAGGGCACAGAGGGGCTGGACCCATCCCCCTCTTCCTGGCTGTTGGTCCTCAGTTTCTCCTGCCCTCCCTTCTTTGCTGAGGCATCCTCATTTCTGGGACACCCTCCCCCCACCCCGCCCACCGCCTTCAGTGTTTTATGTTGTTCTTTTCCCCGGAGACCATTGAGGCTGACACAATGGCAGTGGGGGCTGGGGGTGGGTCTCAGCAGCCTCAAGCCCCGCACCCCTCTTGTCACGCCAGCTCCTGAAAACAGTTTTTGAGAGAGGTGCTACTGTCTGTCTTGATCAACAGTGCCCGGTGCAGAGTCGTGATCAACGGATCCTTGTTGGCTAGATGAATGTATGAGTGCAATTTCCAGAAGTTAGGCCAAGAGCCAAGCTGACGTAGTAGCTACGTGAGGTTGTGGCTACTTGAACCTGGGGCTGCCTGAGGCTCTCACTGGAACCAGGCTGCCTCAGATGACGGCGACCCCCTTCCCCTCCCGACTCCTTTCCTGTTACTGCTGTTGCCCTCACCCTACCCTGGCCCTGCCACCCGAGTGGGTCTGTCCTGTGTCCAGTTCCTGAACTGCCCATCGCACCGTAGCTGGATTTGGGTGGCTGTTGGAAGAAAGGCACTATACTATAAAGCCTGATGGGATGGTTTCCTGTCCACCGAATTTGTTCCCCGGTTCTTCTGAGCACCCCTGCCTTTATCCTGTCTGGCCAGCACCCCCCCAGTCTCGGCTCCGGCTAGCCCCCCATGTCCCCAGGCTTCAGCTGCACAGAGACTCCTGGCCTCACCCAAGATGTCAATTTCCTTCTTCCTTTTGTCTGCACTTAGGCTATTCTCTGTGCTTCTGGCATCTTCTGTCCCTACTTTGTCCCCCGTCCCTGGTCCCTGAGCAACTCCCCCAGGCGGGATTGGGGGGCATCCTGATAGTTCTGGCCCAGCTCTTACACCCTGTGATGCCCCTAGTGGGCAAGTCTTCGTCTCTGGAAGAGACGCTCCATGAGTACAGGGAGAACTTCAGTCGCTGAAGGAGGAAATTTAAGCAGCATCAGGAGAGGGTGTGGTAAGTCCCTAGGTGCTGAGGAGCCGCCCTTTGCCAAACCCAGAGTGGCTCTTTCCTCACCCTACAAGCAAGTGACTCTGGAGCTCAGATGCTACCGCAGGACACTGGAAAGGTTGGAGGTCTGAGCCCCCTACTCTGGGCTTCCCAGCTGGTGGGCAGGCAGGACCTCCCACCTCTGCCCCCACACCAGGCTCCCAAAGCTTCTGATTTTTTCGGGAAGGTGAGAGGGTGGGCAGGGTGGCTGCTTCTGGGAGGTTTAAGGAATCTTCTGAGAAAAAAGTCTTCATATTTGTGACTACCCAGGCCTGGGGCGGGGGCAGGGGGAGGAGAGGACCTAGATGGAGGGACCAGAGTCATGGGTGGGGACTTGGGCAAGTCCCTGCCTGGCTTCCCCCTGAGGAGAGTCTCTCTGGCCCAAACAGGCTCCTGCCTCGGGCAGGGTCCCCCATCACGCTCCTGATGAAGGTCATTAGCAAAGCTCTTCAAAAAAGGGTGGGAGACGGGGTGCCTGGGTGGCTCAGTCAGTTAAGCGTCCATCTTTGGCTCAGGATGCCTTCAGCTCAGGTTGTGATCTCAGGGTTCGTGAGTTCAAGCCCCTCGAGCCCCACGAGCCCCGCGTCAGGCTCTGTGCTGACAGCTCAGAGCCTGGAGCCTCCTTCAGATTCTGTGTTTCCCTGTCTCTCTGCCCCTATCCCTCTCGTTCTCTCTCCCTCTCTCAAAAATAAACACACATTGGGGTGCCTGGGTGGCTCAGTCAGTTGAGCGTCGGACTTTGGCTCAGGTCATGATCTCACCGCTTGTGAGTTCGAGCCCCGTGTCATGCACTGTGCTGACAGCTCGGAGCCTGAAGCCTGCTTCGGACTCTGGGTCTCTCTCTCTCTCTGCCCCTCCCTTGCTCTGTCTCTCTCTCTCTCTCAAGAATAAATAAAACATTAAAAAAATTTTAAAAAATAAACACACATTAAAAAATTAAAAAGAAAAGTAAGGGTGGGAGATGATTTGTATGCAGCACAGCTTACGTCATACACAATTTTTTGTGTTAAAAGAGGGAGAAAACGAGAACATATATGTACATATGTTGGTATAGAAGCTCTGGAAGAAGCTGTCATCAGGGGTGCCCTGAAGGGTGGGCGGGCACTGGATTTGGGGGCCCAGTGGTTGGGCGGAGACACCTTACCGTATGTGTTTACGTGTGTATTTGGATCATGTGCACGTACTCAAAATTCTAAATCAAAAGCAACAGCAATAAAACAGAAATAGTAATTACAAAAGAGAGGATAGCCAGGGGGCGAGGCTCCCTTTGAGGAGGGGCTGAGTGGAGAGTCCCCGGCCGTGGGCCCCCGCGTGCTGACCCCTTCCCAGGGCTCCCGACGCCGCAGGCCCTGGACACCTGCATGGCTCCTCCCTGTCCTTCCTGGACGCTTCCAGTCTCCAAAGCTGCGCCCACGACGCCCAGGCCTGGCCGACTCATGGGGGCTTACATCGGGCCAGGGGCCTACGGGGGCCTTGCTGTCTTCACTCCCAGGCCAGCTTGCGGCCCGGGTCAGGGAGTGAACTTGGTTCTGCCCATAGCACAAACACGGGCAGGATCAGAGTCATATGGCTCTGTGAACCTCTTCTCCCAGGGATGGGGACCCCATGCTCTGGAGGGCCAGGCGACCTCCCCATGGTCACACACAGCTGTTGTTTCTACAGAGATGGCCCTATGCTGGGATGAATTACCCACAATGGGGAGTTTCTATTCCTGTAGACACCCGAAAGTCATAGCGTGCCCGGCCTATAAAAATAGCCTGTGCTTTGGTCTCTAACGGGATCTCCTGGTCCCTCCCCAGCACCGAAGCTGAATCCGTCAGGGTGTTTCGGCCCAGACTCTCTTGAGCAGCTGCCATCTCTGAGGGGGTCCCTGCTGAGAGCCACCCAGGGTCCATGAGTGAGTCCCAGCTCCCCAGCCCTGCACGTGGGAGGCGCGGGGAAAATCTCTGCCTGAAGGGCCCTCGGGGACTGTGTGGCCCAAGGCCGAACCATGTTGCGGTGGAGGCCCTGGCGTGGGAAGCCAGGGCCCGGCACAGCTACCCACACCCGCCCTGCTGCCCGGCCCTTGAAGATGCATGTACAGGGGCTGACGCGACCCCTGGGTGGGGCCTTCCTGGCCCGCCAGTCCCCTCAACATGAAGGCGTGCACCATCGCACTCCTTGTGTGGACGGCAGTTCTGAATCCTGAACCCCAGAAGGGCTGGAAGTCGGGACAGCCTTCTTCAGACGCTGGCTGTCCCTGTGTGACCCCCAGCCTTTCTGCAGTTGTGTCTCACCTCTGTGCGTGCCGTGGTTCTTGCCCCCCCGCTTCTCCCTGTTTTTTTTCGGAAGCTGAGTGAACATCAGAGGGCCTAAGAGTGAGACCGTCCCCCTAGAAACATGTTTCTCATGCCCCATTCTCGTTCGCTTGGTGGGGAGGGACGCCCACACAGCCCCTCTCCAGAGCCAAGGGAAAGAGTCCCCCCTCACCGCCCCCCCCCCCCCGCCAGACAAGGCTGGGGCTAGAGCCATTTGAAAAGCATCTTGGTCCCACCCCCTCATTTCACTGATAAGGAAGCCGAACCCCAGAGAGGGAAGTGGTTCTCTCCAGGGCAGGCTGGTGACCGAGCTGGGACGACAAGTGACATCTCACGGCTCACTCAGCTGCACCGGACCCCCAACAGGTAACAGCCCCCTGGGCCACTTAGAAAAATCGAGACACAGAGGCCACGGACTGACCTCGTTTTCCTGGATGCCGGGTGACTTCCTGAGGCCTGCTGGTGCTTTGTGGTCTGGGCTCCGTCCACACCTGCCCAGACTCGGCGTCCCAGTTGGAAGGGGTGGCCGCAGCCCCCAGCAGCCTCCACGACAATAGCAGTAGCAGGCGGAGGGCTGGTTTGTTCTTGACTATCGGTGACATTTCCTACGAACCCTCAACTTCCTCCTGATTTGACTCAGGGTTGTAGCATCTTGCTGGGGTGGGGAAACCTCACGGTAGGCAGCCCGGGAGCCTTCCCCAGGGGGGCTTGGCTTGCGTGTCACTACCTCCTGCCGACCCTCCTGCCTGCCTCCCGGAACCTGGGCCTGGAAAGCACCAAGAGCCCAAGACCACACGCTGTCAGGAATCACCCTAGCCCCTGGGCAAGGTGCTCCAGGCAGGCCAGGGCCGTGAGTAACTTCCCCGGCCTCAGTGGACCCCTCTGGAGAATGGAAACAATGTTTTTTTTTCTTCCTGGGGCTCTTAAGAGCAGTAAGTGATGGAAGAGCTTGGCCATGCAGTCAGCAACTGGGAAGCTGTGCCTGCTGTTATATATCATAACTGGATTAGTCCCTATATGTACCCCTACGGTGCACGCTGATGATTGGCCCCACTTGGCCACAGCAGGAAATCACGTCAGGTGATACAGGTGGATCAGGACGGTGGACACTTGAAGGAAGGGATGAGGTTTTTAAGAAGGGAGGCGAGAGTCTGAGGGGAAATAGGAGGCGGTAAGTGGAATCAGGCACCCCAAAAAGTGAGGAAGGGGGAGCTGGGGGCTCCTGGATATATCGGAGGCTCTTGCCGGTGATACTGGTGATGCTGTTGGGGGAGGGGAGATAAAGGAGAGACTCAACGTGAGGGCCAGTGAGGCCCCCCACCATCTGTTTGACCTCGGGTAGACTCTAGCTTCTGTGAGCCTCACTGTCCTCACCTGTCAAATGGGCATCATTATAACAACGGTCCAGGAATGTACCGAGTTCCCATCAGAGAGCACTTAGCACAGGAACAGCCACATCTCAAGTCCCTGAACTGACCCTTCTCTGACTCCCTGAACCCCACTCCAACCTGCCAGGCTCGGGGTGCAGCTTCGGCAAAACTTTGGAGTCAGGGAGATTCTATGTGCTCTGTCCCGCCTGTGTCCTGTTCCTTTTCACATCGTGTCCCCCAGAAGCCCAGCTCAGGTGTAGACAGATGAATTTATTTATGCTATGGTGTTAGTGGCAGATAATGGCATCCAAATAAATATTTATATTCTGCCTGTGAGATTCAACACTGCACTCCCAGAGGAGACAGGAATTTCAGGCGAGGAACCTGGATGACACTGGTCCAGGGGCGTGTTCCTCCTCAAATGACATTTCTCAGGCTGTACCAACTCTTCTCGGCCATGGCTGGCCCTCCCATCTTGTAGGTGGCTCACACCACAGTGCTCCATGAGGATGAGGAGTTTGGCAGCAAAAGGGGGGAGGGTGGACCGTCTCAGCCCGCAAACCTCCCAAAGTTCCATTCTCACTGTTGCTGGTGTTTCTGGAAAGTTCTTCTGTTGATGGGAGGAGGGCTGGCTTGGTCTGAGCCACACAGCTCGGTCTGGATGCCACAGCTGTGCCTACTAGGCCTGGGGTCTGCCCCAAGTGCGACACCGGCCTAGGCGGCCACAGGAATCACAGCCCAGAGCCAGCCTGCTTTAGTAAGAGAGCCAGCAAGGTGAGGCCACGGGCTCCTGGCTCGCAGAGCTAGGCGGTGCCGTTCGGATGAGAGAACCCAGACCGAGGCCACACAGCCAGAGCAGCTAGGAGCCTTTGGACTCCTAGGCCAGTCCCTCTTCACACACAATTTTCTCTCCTCTTTACTAAACATTAGGAAACATTAATATATTGACAGAAGATTCCAGTTCAGGGTTAAAAAAAAAAAAACAACAACAAAAAAACCCCAAAAACCTTTCTTAAGCGTGAATTCCCTTGACAACATTCTGGATAAATGGATCTCCTGCCTGTCCTTACATATGCCTGGTGACGGAGAGCTCAGTACAGAGCAAGGCCACTCTGTCTGCTGTCAGATGCTCCAGTAACGAGACAGGTCTCTTTCTACGGCACCTGGAGCCCATTCTGCAGAGTCATACAGGGGAGCGTGCCTTGAGCGTTAAGGGTGCTAAAATGGCTATTCTTATATAGACCATGGGCAACTCCAGTCCTTTCCACGATCTCCCTGGGTTGTGGCTTCCTTGCCTGTCCACGTGCAGCCCCAGCCGAGAGTGCCCAGGTTACCAAAACAGCACAAAGACGTCTGTCTCCCCGTGTTCCTCTTCTAGATTCTCTAAATGTAGGCCTGGTTGCCATCATTCCTCGCTGGCTTTCGTGTTTGCAAGAATACTTACGAGTCCCCGGTTCCCCTTACGCTGTGGCCGCCTCTGTGTTTTGTGTATAAACATTGGTTCTTTCCCAATATTTCGGTGACATAGTTCTGATTTTATCTCTGACTCACACGTTATTTAAGAGACTACTTAAGAGAATGCATAGAAGTACCTATTATATATTATTAATATCATGGTGCTCAACAAATAGTGCTGTCTTCTTTGTGGTCTGAGAACAGAAAGGGTGGCACCGCCAGGGCATACTCGGCGGGGCCCATTCCTGGGATAAATGTGGCAAAAGATCCTTGTCTTCTTGCAAGAAAAGTCTATTCCCCTGATTTATGATGCAGTCCTCACCGATCTGCCTTTTTAATTGGGCTATTCAGAGCTTGAAAGTTCTCTGTCCACTTGATCGATGATACTCTGAGAGGGGAGCATTAAGGTCTCTACCTACAATTATATTTCCGTTTCTACTGTTTTGTGCATTTCTGGTGCGTTCCCATTACGTGTTTCTTTGCTGTGCGCATTGGAACATAAATTGTTTTATGTTTTAATTATTTATTGTAACTTTTACCTTTGGAAAGTCTACATGTTACTCTCTCTATTTTTACTAAAAAAAAAAATGACTTTGTCATACTCCCTTTTTTTCTAGAGTTCTGTGTGCCTGATAAACCAGAGATTACCCCATCATTTTACTCCGTCTGTGTCTCTTTGTTTTCTCTGTGTTTCTTACTGGCAAAAGAGGATTGGGTTTGGGCTTTTTTTTTTTTAATGAGTGCTCCTTTTTATATGAGTATTATCATTTTTAAGGAGTGTTATAATTTTATTATAAATGTTACATTTCTGTAAACCTCCACGGGGTTACTGTCTACGTAGAGACATGGCAGTTTTTTCATGTTTAGTTTCTATTGTGAATTTTCTCTTCCTTGTGTTTCTTTACGATAGACAAGATAATTTAACCTGAATATCGAATTTAGAAACTATTTAAGTTTGAACTCCCACATTTGTTTCTATTAACAGCTGTCCAGACTTTGGGAGGATTTATTTAAATATCTTCCCTTCCCTTGCCCCTCTCTCCATTGCTGATCAGCATTTTGAATGTTTTTTTTGTATCGCTCTTTACTCCTAATGGCTGACCTATGGACAGATAAAACTTTTTTTTTTTTTAATGTTTATTTATTTTTGAAGGAGAGAGAGAGAGAGACAGAGCATGAGCAGGGGAGGGGCAGGGAGAGAGGGAGAGAGGGAGACACAGAATCCGAAAGGGGCTCTAGGCTCTGAGCTGTCAGCAGGGGCTCAAACCCACGGACCGTGAGATCATGACCCGAGCCGAAGTCAGACTCCCAACTGACTGAGCCACCCAGGCGTCCCGAAACTTTTCCTTTTTAAATCACACATCAGGTTTCTGTGGCCATTTCTCCTCTCTTAGGTGGCATCTGCTCTCTCACCTGTGACTTCCAATCCTCTCTGTCACTTCGTGCTTTGTTCCCAAGTTTCTCAGACATTGTGTGTTGAGATGTTCATCTTTGACCTGGCAAGATCTATGCTTCATCAGCTGAGCACTGGTTAGTTCAAAGCATTTCTTTAAATTTTGTATGAGCCTCACTCCCACCCCTGCCGTGCCTCAAACACACACCCAGACTTTTCTTCTTTTAAGGGAAAGTCAAAGCCTCTTCTTACTTTTCTCCTAGCATTTGCTACACCTTACAAAAATTAAAATTGTTTTTGTGTCACCGCTAATTACTTAGAAAAATATATACAGAGAGAAAAAGAGAAGGAGATAAAAGATTGACTATGCACCCACTACCTGTTAGAACGCGACCAATGTTTAGCATATGGAAAGTTTTTTCTAGGTTTTTTTCCCCTGTGTGTGGGCTTTTAAAATCATAGTTGAAGTCATTCTGAATGTATAGTTCTGTAGTTTGTGGGTTTTTTACTTAGCATAGTCAGCATAAACATAACATAATCAGACAGAAAAAATTTCCATTGAGTAGATTTACCATCCTGAAATTAAGCTCCTGTTTCTATTTAAAAGTTTGTGCGTTTTTTGCCATCAGAAAAAAATGCTAAAGTAAACACGTTTCTGTACACAACTTTTCTTTCTTTTTCATAATTGACTTGAGGTAAATTTCTAATCACCGGATGAGAGATTAATAACATTTCTTTGACTTGTACTGTGAATGATCAAGTCAAGAAGCTGTGTGTACTTACCAGCATGTCAATGACTGTTTCACAGAACCCTTACCAGCTTCTTTATTGAAATGATGAGCAAAAATTTATGTCTTTGTAAATCCTCCTCTGGGAACTGTTTGTGTCCCTGCCTGTTTGTCTGTTGAGGGTCTTGATAATGTATATGTTTTTTATACTCTTCATAAAGAAAGAACATCATTTGTCTGACATTATTTGTGTATTTTCCTTCCCTAGTATATTTCTTGATGTTAACCTTTTTTAACAGAAAGAAAATCTCCTAGGTTTCTATATATTGTGGTCAGAATATAGCCAACATAATTTCTGCTTTTTTTTTTTTAATAGAAGATTTTGTTCTTGGTAGGCAGATAATTCATTTTGGCAATTTTTTTTTTTTTTTTGGATACTTGAGAAAAGAGTAGATTACATTTCTGTTTCAAACCAAATTCAAGAGCTATTAATCAAATTATATTCATTCTATTGTTTATATAACTCTACATCCCAACTTATATCTTGCTTACTTGATCTGTTCAAGTTTATAGCACATTAGAGTCTGATGCTATACCGTGTCTTTGCCAATGGCCCTTCAGATTCTAGCGATTAGACTTCATGTACTTTTATAGACTATTATTCAGTGCATAAGATAACTCTATCGGCCTTCATAATTTTTCTTTTGTTAATGTTAAATAACCTTGGTTCTGATGCGTGGCTTTATTAAACTCTATAATGCTTGATGTGAATATTACCACTGACTTTCTTTTTATCCAGATTTGTCTGCTATACCATCATAGGACTTTTACGTTGAACAATTTCTCTGTCATTAAGTGTGTCCTTTATAAGCAACAAAGAGTTGTATTTCATAGCTGACCTAAAAACGTTAGTTAATAAGGAAAGCATGACTTTTTTATGTTTATTGTAATTTCTCTGCTCAGTTTCTTTTTCCAATTTATTTACTCCTTTGCTATATGGTCTGATTTGTTTGTTTGTTTCTATCTTCTTTGGTGATTTGAAGATATGCATCCTGTTTTTAATAGTCCGTGGTTAGTTACTTCAAGGTTTAAAAAAAAACCTCTTACATTCTCTGTAATTATCAAAGTGAAAAAAACCCCGGAACAATAAGTTTAATTTCCTTTTATGGAATATCTGCTTTGCCCGTGTCCTGTTACTCACCACCATCCCTGCCCCCACCACCCCAAGGGCATTCTTCCTTCTTCATTAATTGATCTAAGGGATTACCACTTGTCTTTTAAAAAAATTTGTTATTATTTTTTTTACCTTAATTAAAAAATTTTTTTTGATGTTTATTTATTATTGAGAGAGAGCGAGCGAGAGCACAAGTTGGGGACAGGCAGAGAGAGAGGGAGACACAGAATCCGAAGCAGGTTCCAGGCTCCGAGCTGTCAGCACAGAGCCTGACGCGGGGCTCGAACTCACGGACCGCGAGATCATGACCGGAGCCGAAGTCGGTCACTTAACCGACTGCACCACCTAGGCGCCCCTGTTACTATTTTTTTTTAAGTTAATTTATTTATTTTGAGGGAGGGACAGAAAGAAAGAGAGAATCCCAAGCAGTCTCTGTGCCCAGGGTGGGGCTCGAACTCACAAACAGCGAGATCATGACCTGAGCTGAAATGAAGAGTTGGATGCTTAACCGACGGAGCCACCCAGACGCCCCTACCTCTTGTCTTTTTTAAGTGACCTCTTTTACAGCACTTTTCTTTTAAGTTTACATTTGTAACCATAGTCATCATAACTGAAGTCTCTTCGTGGTTCCCTGCTTTTGATGCTCTGCCCTAAGCTTTCCACCTTGATATTTTCATTCTTCATTGTCATTACCTCACGGAGGTCTAAATTTTTGCATCTTGGAGTCCATTTCTTTCTGGAAGCCACACATTTCTGAGGGTAGTTTTCTGTGCTCTTCACACCGTCACAGCAACCCTGATGGGTAGGAAAGACTCGTGTCCACATTTTCTCCCTCAAACCTCTTCTGTCGTGAATTACTTTTTCAGAGAAGTTTCCAAGGAATTTGCTTTGTTTATTCACAGATGTTTGTAGGCCTCGATATTAATGTCATCTAAAGATGGGAGCGGAACATCTGGGAGGGGCTCTCTTTCCATAAATTTTGCACAAAACATGGCTTCTCTGATCCAAGTTCTCATCTTCTTTGTTGTCCGATTCAGCCCCATCTCTCAGGCACCCCGCTGCCTGTCAGTGACTAACAAAGGTCATCTTGGGCCCTTCAGGTCTCTTCACACATCTGATTTGCTTGACCCGTGACCTCTTCCCATTCAATTTTATTTCCTTCCTGGTCCAAGGCTGGAACCAGGGCCCGTTCAAATGCTTCTTGTGAGGCGATCAGACCCACCATCCCTGCTGAAGAAAGAGAACACATATGGATGGTCCTGATGGGAATGGGAATTGGGAACATCCCCACTACTGCACATCACACGCTAACCAGCTTGTGACGTAAATAGAAGCATTACGACAGCCTCAGGGGTGGCTATCAGGTGGCTGCTCCAGCGTCCCCCTTCAGGAGACCCCGCTGCCCCATGGGAGCACTGGTGACTTACAGCCCAGCTCTGCCCCTTCAGCTCCACAGTGATGGTGGTCCTGGGGCCACACTGTCCTTGTGTTGCTTCCAGCCAATCACCGAGCCCGGCAGAGGCACTAGTCCTGGGTGACTCCCGCTTGACCTGGGACCCCTCCACCAGGCCACCCCAGCTTAGGGGCTCCCCAGTGGTCTGGCCAGCAGGTTTTCAGAGCCTCACCGTGCGCTGACTCTCCTCCCACAGAAGGCTTCCTTCCCTCTCTCCTTCCACAGGTGTCCGACCTGCCTCTCCTCTTTATCCCACACCGACATTTGTCCCAAGAAATCTCTCAAATGTCTAATCCTGTCTCAGCGTCTGCTTCTCAGCATCCCAACCCCCCCACCCCCCACCTCAATGCAACAGGTGGACAGGTGGGTTGGTGCGGATCCCCGGGTTGGCGGGAACAGGAACTATCGAGGGCCCCTGGCAACAGGTCAAGTGTGGGGAGCTTGCTGGCTCCTAGCACAAGTGGACTGGCCGTTGTTGGCAGCTAATCTTTGAGAAAAATGACTGCTTTATCTCTTGCTGCAGGCTGGAGCCTTTTTATCTTCTTCCAGAGATGTTCCTGATCTTTTTTTTAAAGAAGGTTTTTTTTAGAACGATGGTTTCCTTGAACTTTCCGAGGGAATTCAGAGGACTAATTTTTCAGATGCTTTGCTTACTCTGCTGTTAGCTGGAAGGTTTTTTTTTTTTTTCAACCTAATTTCTTTTTGACAGTCCATAGAGTGCTTTCTCTGACTTCAAAGATTTCCATTTGAAAAGTTGCCATTTGAAGTCTGTCAGTAATTCAAATGTGCCCTTTAGGATGGTCCTCCCGGAGAACACTGATAGCTGAATTGTGTCTCTTTCCCACACATACACCTGGTGCCATCGAGTCAGACAAACCCCAGCCTCCGTCAGACCATTTTTCTCCCTTTATTTTTCTTTAGTTTGTTTGACTCAGCCACATGCTGGGGCTGGGTTGGGTTTTACCTTTGAGCATCACTGACTTTTTTTCTTGGCCGCTTTAGTTGTAGTCATTGAACCACTGGTGATGCAGTAGATTCTTCCATGGAGGACGCCTGAGCATGACCCAGCTAAAAAACGGACGCCTGAGTTCCTCTTTTTTGCAGCCTCGTTGAATTTCTTTAAAAACAAACCTATATTTGCTCTTATTCTTGTGGTTCTTGGCTTACTGCTGCTTCTGCTATTGAAGGTGACTTCTCTGAGCCAATCGAGTCTTCCTGTTTGGTGTTGCAACACTTTCCGGTGAGACCGGGATTTGTTTTTTGTTTTTTGTTTTTTTTTTTCTGGCCTGCCTTTGTCATCATTTTTGAAATTTCTCTTGCTGGTTCTAAGTTATTCTAGCTATTTTCTGAGATAGGCCTGGGGATATTTTGGCATTTTTAGCCGGGAGGAAGCAGCCTGCCAGCTTGTGTTTCTGACAGGTGTCCTCCAGCGGGAGCAGGTGCGCCTGGGGCTCCACACTGCACAACTCCAGGAGGCGCTCTTCACAGAGACCTCGGGAGCACGAAGCTTTAAATGTGAGGAAATACATTTTCCTACATCCTTTGTGATATTAAACCCCTAAGCATAGTTAACACGTAGGAAACCACCAAATCAAGCAATGTATGTTAAATGTTTAACACATAGTTCTCCATGGATGATACAAAAATATATTCTTTTTTGCTAGCAGTTAGAGAGGGTTTGGGAATGGCATTCTTTTATATATTTTTTAATGTTAATTTATTTTGAGAGAGACAGAGAGAGATTGGGGGAGGGGCAGAGAGAGAGAGAGAGAGAATCCCAAGCAGGCTCCCTGCTGTCAGTGTGGAGTCTGACATGGGGCTTGAATTCATGAACCGTGAGATCATGACCTGGGCCTCAATCAAGAGTCAGATGCTTAACTGACTGAGCCACCCAGGCGCCCTGGGAATGGCATTCTATATAGGGTCTCAAAAATACCCAAATCCTTCCTTCCCAAAGGCTTATAAGGGAATTATACTAAGAGACAATAGCAGAATGGGAATTCTCTTACCCATATCTGTGGAGCAAAGAAATAAGTCACACAGATGTTTGTTGTGGAAGTTTTTGTTCCCTAAAACCCCTAGAAAACCTAAATGTTCGTGAGTAGGCTATTAGCTAAATGAGTTGTGGTATCTCCTCACAACAAGAAACAACAGTGCGTATTAAGAAGAAAAAGTCAATTCATCAATGTTGACGTGGAACAATTTCCAAGAAACATTGCAAAGTGACAAAGCAAAGAGCTGTGGGTGTAATATTTTCCAAATTTAAAGAAGCATCATATGTATATATGTATGTATGTGTATGTGTGTGTATGCGTGTGTGTGTGTGTGTGTGTGTGTGTGTGTGTATGCCTATCTTTGGAAAATTTCTGGAAAAAGTATGCACAGAACTGTTAACCGTGGTTGCCTCTGGAAAAGACAACTGAGGCCCTGGGGTACAATAGGGGCTTCTGTTTCTTTCTTTCTTTTTCCTTTCTTTTCTTTCTTTTTTGTATTGTCTGAATATCTTATGGAATGCATGGAATACTTTTTCAATTAAAAAAAAAAAAAACTAGGGTCGTCTGGGTGGCTCAGTCAGTTAAGTGTCTGACTCTTGACTTGGGCTCAGGTCATGATCTCACGGTTCATGGGTTCAAGCCCTGCATTGGGCTCTGGGCTCTGTGCTGACAGTGGGGATCCTGCTTGGGATTCTCTGTCTCTCCCTCCCTCTGCTCCTCCCTGACTGGCTCATGTGCATGTGCGCGCACGTTCTCTCTCGCTCTCAAAATAAATACATATACTTAAAAAAACCTAGTAGGACAACACGAGCTCAGCTGATAGCTGCATTGGTCGCTAGTACAGGGTTCTTGGTCACAGACTATGTTGGCACCTTCTCCCTGCCACATCGACATTTTGGACCTCAACCCCTGCTGCCAGGAAGTCCTGAGGTCAGGAGAGTCCTAATGAGTAGTCTGTGGCCCAGAGCGACTGACCTCCCACATGCAGCCACCTTGTGTGCTCTAGGACCTGGCACGCCCAGCGCCTCAGACCAGCCACACCCGCCCATCTGCTTGGGAGGTGGGGGCGGGAGAAAGGAGCGTGGGTGGAATCGGGTTCATATTTGAATTCTCTGTCCACTGGGCTGCACACGCCCTGGCTTTGATCTGCTCCAGGACCACCGTTACGGACCTTTGTGTCCCAACCTCCCTTTCCCAAATTCAAATGCAGAAATCTAACCCCCAAGGTGGTGGCATTAGGAGGTGGGGCTTTGGGGGAGGTGATTAAATCCTGAGGGCGGAGCCCTTGTGGATGGGATCAGTGGTCTTAGAAAAGAGACCCCGAAGAGCCCTCTTGTCCTCTTTCCACCACGTGAGGACACAGAGAGGAGTTGGCAGTCTGCACCCTGGAAGAGGGCCCTCACCCAACTGTGCTGGCACCCTGATCTCGGACTTCCAGCCCCCAGAGCTGTGAGATACAGATTTCTGCTGTTTATAAGCTACACAACCCACCGAACCAAGGCAGTCACCTACCACGATACAGAAGTACACAAGGGCGTGCACCCGCCCCCCTCCCCCCAATTTGGCCAGCTCTTAAGTGAGACCTGGCCAGGTCCTGCCTTGGACCCTCATCTTTGGCCTGATCGGAAGCCCTGACTTGGGATCTTCTGTCTGTTGGCAACCAGCTTCCCCGTGCAGCCACACTGCAGCCTGGTCCTCTTGTCCTTGAGACCAGCTCTAATTGTCCACCTGTGTAAAAGCCTTTCTTTGCCCCGTGGAGAACTCAAGCCATCACATTCCCTCTGGGAATGTCCTTTCTTCCATGTCTCTCCATTTTCTGTCTGGTTTTCTCCTTGATGTAACAAGGGGCTGCAGCACCTCTAGACTTTATGTCTTTCCAACGTCAAGTCCCACTGAGAGAGAGCCCCAACCCCCTTCCTAGAAACCCAAGTAAGAGTTACTGTTGCTTTTTGTCCTGAGTGGGTCAAATGTCTATCCCTGAACCAATGAACAACTAGTCACCGTGTCTGTGACCAGCCCTTCGGGCAGGGGTGGGGTCAACTCTGTCCAGCCTTCTTGGATGCGGGTGGCAGGGAGCAGACAGACAGCATGCAAAGAGGGTCTGGGTGCCCGAAACAGCATTTGAGTTCCTGGTCAAGCTGTAGCTCGTCAGCCCTGCCCTAGTTCTCATGTTCTCAGCGGTGTGAAATTCTCGCTTTGCTTAAGCCAGTTTGGGTCAGGTTTATGTCATTGTTACTATTTTCTTCTTCTTCTTTTTAAATGTTTCTTGATTTTTGAAAGAGAGAGAGTGAGCAGGGGAGGTGCAGACAGCGGGGCCGGGGGAGGGGTGGGGTGCAGAGGATCCAAAGCCGGCTCCGCACTGATAGCAGAGAGCCTGACATGGGGCTTGAACTCACAAACCGTGAGATCACGATCCGAGCTGAAGTTGGACACTCATCCAACTGGGCCACCCAGGCATCCTGGTGATTGTTACTACTTTCAACAGAAAGAGTTCCGACTGAAGAAAAGGACAGATGTTCACACACAATTCCATTTTTGTAAAAGGAAAAAGGGACACACACGTGTGCACGTGTGTGTGCGAGTGTGAGAGAGTCTGGAATGGTACACAGAAAAAGGTAATAGTGGTTATACTTGGGCAGCTGGATTAGAGGCAATGTTTTTTTGCATTTTCGAATTGTCATTTAATGGGCACGAATGGCGGTGGGACAAAGTCACTTGGGTCCATCACTTGGAGAGAGCGAGAAGAACTTCGTCTAATCTGCTGTTGGTGTTGTAGGAAAGAACATGAGTCAGCAGCTAAACAGAAGCCGGAGCTGCTCCTTCAGCGATGTGGATGAGCTGATGGGGACGGTGCAGCTGGCCGTCCACATCCCCACCTTCCTCCTGGGCCTCCTCCTCAACGTGCTGGCCATCCGAGGCTTTAGCACCTTCCTGAAGAAGAGGTGGCCAAATTATGCTGCCACCTCCATCTACATGATCAACCTGGCAGTCTTTGACCTGTTGCTGGTGCTGTCCCTTCCGTTCAAGATGGCGATGTCCAGCGTATGGGCTCCCCATCCTTCCGTCTGTACCTTCGTGGAGTGCGTCTACTTCGTTAGCATGTACGGGAGTGTCTTCACTATCTGCTTCATTAGTCTGGATAGATTCTTGGTCATCCGGTACCCGTTCCTGGTCAGCCACCTCCGGTCCCCCAGGAAGATCTTTGGGATCTGTTGCACCATCTGGGTCCTCGTGTGGGCGGGGAGTATTCCCATCTACAGCTTCCACGGGAAGGTGGAAAAGTACACGTGCTTCCACAACATGTCCGATGGCACCTGGAGTCCCCAGGTCTTCTTCCCCCTTGAGGTGTTCGGCTTCCTTCTTCCCCTGGGTGTCATGGGTTTCTGTTCCTCCAGGAGCATTCACATCCTGGTCCGCCGTCGGGGCCTCACCGAGGACTGTGTCCAGCAGAAGGCCTGCATCTGGACAATTGCAGCCAGCCTGGCTGTCTTCGTGGTCTCCTTTCTTCCGGTCCATTTGGGCTTCTTCTTGCAGTTCCTGGTACGGAATGGCTTTATTGTGGAGTGCAGAGCTAAGCAGAACATCAGCTTGTTCTTGCAATTGTCCATGTGTTTCTCCAACATCAACTGCTGCCTAGATGTCTTCTGCTACTATTTTGTCATCAAAGAATTCCGCACGGACATCATGGCCCACCAGCCTTCCAGGGTCCAGCTCGTCCGCCAGGATACCATGACCAGCAGGATCTAAGGAAGGAAAGACCTACGCAGAAGAAGGAACCCCCGGCCCCAAATCCCAGTAGCAGATATCGCGTTCCGAAGTTTCTGATGTGGTGGACGGATGTGGCACATTTGCTGGTGTGCTTTCCCTTGTGATGCTCATTGAACACTGTCTTTGCTCATTATGCTCCAAAGAGCTTTCCCCAGCATGCAGACAACTGGACATGAATCACCCGGTATTTGGGAATCTCTGAAGGACCCGAGAAACGGGTGAATTCTTTATTTCTAAGCTCAAAAACATGAGGCAGAAGAATTGAGAAAGAGAAGGAGACCATCGGAGCCAGGCTGTTTCCCAGCTCTTCCCCATCCTTCTGTTAGACTAGAAGGTTCTGGAAAGGAAGAGAGACGAGTTAGGAGAGAGACCCGAGAGGGTTGGTCATGGTGGAAAATGCTCTGGGAACAGACGGAGCAGGAGGGATGTAGCAAGCTCCTTTCTAGTTTGGGGATCCCAGGGTAGAGCAGACTTGTACTTCCCCATCCTTTCTGGGGCTTTGCTGGCCAATAACCTCACAGAGATGATAGCAAGTGGGGTTGAGAGGGGCAGAGAAAGAACCTACAGAGAGCCCCAAGTTTCCTATGGGGAAGAAGGGCCTGGGAAGCCAGCCAAAGCTTCCTGTGTCCTCCCCAAGGCTGCAGAAGGATGAGGGGAGCCGGTGTGAACCAGGCCATGGTGAAGCTATGGACGCTTTGTGGAAGAATTGGGGACAGAGTGGAAGGGCACTGGTGACACCTGAGAGCCACAAGGGAATTGGATACACCTGGGGAAGGACGGTGACAGGCCAAGGACCCCCCGTTGCCATCATGATGTCCTTTACATGGAGTGTTAACACTGGTGCAGCAGGAAGAGAGGCAGTGGGGACAAGCCTAGAAGAGGGGGAAATTCCTGAACGTGACTAGCTGGCTCTCTTGACCAGACAAGACCAGTCTAATTGTTAATTAGACCATTTCATGGGAAGGATGAGAAAGAATCAGGCTTGATTTGGTTCAGCCAGAGGAGAATAAGGAACATGTGTTTGTCTTGCCCACCTGAATCCTGCCAGGACGGCTGGCTCGGAGCCACTGTCCACAGAACTGTCCCTCTCCAGTGGCTGGGAGGAGGCAAATGAGCCAGCCAGGAATGGGAGGAATCATCTCGATGGCATGGAGCCCCCTGGCAGTTCCTACTCGAAGACCAAACAACTGCCTCCCGGTCTGGACTGGGCTTCTCTCTCCAGTGGCCCTGAGGAGGAGAAACGGTGGCGGCTGTGAGACTTGCGAGGACATAGCCGCTGCTCCAGAGAGCAAAATGACTAGAAGGATGGGTTGTGGGGTGGTTTTGCGAGACGGAGTGAGTGGGACGAGATGTAAGGGATGAGACCTAATGTGAGAAAGGGGGAGGTCTTTAGGAAGAAAAGAACCTCTTTCCACTTGGAGGGAAAGGGGCTTCCTCTGCCAAAGGGTGGATGGAAGGTAGGTGGCTTGTGGCCGAAGAAGAGGGCGATTTCGATAACCCTGCCAGGAGGCGGGGGCGGAGGCTGGGTGATTACCGAGGTGAGGCCCGAAGCCACAGGGCTCTGTGAAGGGGTGGGGTAGCGGTGGGGGGTGGTGGAGAGGAAGCATGGAGGGCAGAGCTGCTTCCTGCTTGAGAATCGCC
Source organism: Neofelis nebulosa (assembly GCF_028018385.1). NCBI lineage: Eukaryota > Metazoa > Chordata > Mammalia > Carnivora > Felidae > Neofelis > Neofelis nebulosa. Next base: position 8,770,187 of record NC_080783.1, read on the forward strand.
AGCTCGGCCGAGAGCATCCAAGGGCAGGAGCCCCTCTGCCTCCTGCTTCCGCCCCAGCCAACCCAGTAGTCAGGTGGAAGGAAGGGTGAGAACACGGCGTCAATGAAAGGGTGGAAATAGCTGTGGAGGAATGATCGCGACCAGGACCAGAGGCTCCCGCCCCTCCCACAGTGGGCATCCAGGAACCGGTAGCCTGGGGCAGGGGCTCTGCTGTCCAAGCTGCCCTGAGGTGCCTACACCCTGCACCGTTTCGCGGCCATCCTGGACAGAGGCTCTAAGAAAGCCAGGCTGTTACATCCAGCAGGACATTGGTGCCGGGGGTTGGTGGCGGGGTGGGGGTGGGGGGGGCGGGGGGGGGAGGGGGGGAGCGGTCAGAGCCCATGGGTACGTGCAGTCATCGCCTCTCCCTCAGTTTCTCTCTTTGCACTGGGAGCTGGGAGTCCAACATGTGGCACTTATATCGACCACTTACATAGGGCCAGACAGGTTTCCTGAGAGAAGATTGATGGCAGGGCCCTGACAACCCATCACCCCCTGTGGATGTTCATAAACATAAAATGTTGTCCTGGGGGCATGACCCTGCCCGGGCCGGGTGATGGAGAAGGCGAGAGGGGAAGCTAGACCTGTGAGCTCAGGTTGATATGGCAACCGTGGACTTGTGGGTGAGCCTTGGAGACCCCCCCCCCGCCCGCCCGCCACTGATCCCAACACACTGGAGGAGCCCATGAGCCTCTCCTGTCTCTCCATGGGGACCCATCCTGGTCTACGAGTCACAGAGGACTCAGCAGGGTCTGTAGGGGTGGGCTCAGGTCCAGCGCTTCAGACCAGGCCGCTCTGCAGGAGGGTCCACACTGTAGGCCAGTCAGGCCCAGCAGGCACAGGAGGGACAGAGGTCAGGGTCAGGGTCAGGGTTCAGGTGCTGAAGCACTCGAGGGCCCACGCCCGCAGCGAGTGGTATCGAGTTGGGGAACGCTGAGCTTAGTTGTGGAAATCACTGAAATTCCTGCCATCAAAGGAGGCTGGGGGATGTTATTTGGCCATAAATGTGACCTATTTTTCCTCCCAGTCTGGAAAAACGTGAGACATACTTATCATATGTGCATGTATGAAGGTAGCACAATTAAGTGGAAAATGACTTGTTTAATCGGATTTGCCAAATAAATCGATTCCTGGGATGCTGTGTGACCTGGTCTTGGGTGGCACTTACTGGCTCCAGTGTAGAGCCGGTCCCTGGTGGCCCCTTGCCTGGTGACCCAACAATCTTGGCCAGAGGGACCAAGAAGGGCCCAGGCGGAAGCAGCCACATGGACGCCGAGTGTGAGCAGACACAGGAGCAGAGCCGGGGCCTGCCCGAGTGGCCAGGAGCCGGACCCTGCAGAGTCTGGCTCAGTGCAGGTCCCCGCATCTGCTCGGGGACCTGGTTCTCCGCGATAGCAGCCGCACCCTCTCCCTCCATCTTGTCCGACCACCACCATGATACTGGAGCTGCTTCCCAAGGCCCTGGCTCCTTTTACAGACATCGTGAGGCCCAGCAGAGGAGACCTGCTGACCACCAAGGGGCCGAAGCCCCAGGGCCAGTACTCCAGAGGTCCTTTGCTGTGACCCGTCCCTTCACGAACTGCCTGCGGAGTGAGTCTGACTCTCCCGGGTTAAATGTGAGTTTTCCTTTATGGCTCCGCACATGTGGACCCTGCTCACCTACCCAGAGCTCCTGGAGAATGTGAACTCCTGGGTGCTGGCCCCGGGGCCACCTCTTTCTCCTAAATTCCCCACAGTCTCAACTACAGCCCAGTTCTGGCCTGGGTACCGAGGGCTAGCTGGGGACATCCTTGCTCCTTGACAACTGCTGTATGTGCCCCCCAGCCCCCGCTGCAAATCCATATGTTGAAGCCCTAACCCCCAGTATGATGGTATTTGGATGGGCCCTTTGGGAGATACTCAGTTGTATTTATTTATTTAAATGTTTGTTTTTGAGAGAGCGAGAGCATGCGCGCGAGTGAGTGGGGGAGGGGCGGAGAGAAAGAGGGGGACAGAGGATCCGAAGCAGGGTCTGTGCTGACAGCAGTGAGCCCGATGTGGGGCTTGAACTCACGAACTGTGAGATCATGACCTGAGCCCAAGTCGGACGCTCAACTGACTGAGCCACCTGGGTGCCCTGGGAGATACTTAGTTTTAGATGGCTTCCTGAGGTTGGTGCCCTCATAACGGGATTAGTGCCCTGACGTGAAGAGCCACCAGAGTGCTTTCTCCCGCTCCACCTGCATGCCCCGAGGAAAGGCCATGTGAGGACACAGGGAGAAAGAAGGCAGCCATTTGCAACCCAAGCAGAGAGCCCTCAGCAGACATCAACCCCGCTGGCACCTCGACCCTGGACTTCCCGGCTCCAGAACAGTGAGAAATAAATTCCTGTTGTCAGAGTCGATGGTGTGATGTTAAGGCAGCCCAGGAAGACCGATACAACAGCCATTTCCTGCTGACCCAGCGGCCACCTCACATCCGGGCCACGTCCCCTCGGGGGACAAGGGCTGACCTTCCTTGGGGATATCGGCCCCCGTGGAGCATTTGGCAGGCACAGTGCTGGTCCATGGGCTGCACAGTCCTCTTGACTCTCTCTCCGGGGACCCTGTGAAGCTGAAAGTCATGATATTTATGCTACCTAGCTGCTACGGGATCCTGATGACATTTGCACTAGAAAGATCCCCGCCTTATGGCAAGTTGCCACAAGTAGACGCTAATTGCAAAGATGCTTGAAAGGGCTGAGGCCTGGCAGGTGACTGTGGAGACCGGCAGAGGTAAAAGGGATTTTGTTAAGAGATCACGAGGAGAGCCCGGTATCGCGGAGCTGTCTCGGGGTGGAGACACCGGCATCCGCTCTCAGGAACCGCGTGGAAATGGTGGTGGAGATTCCCACACCGAACCGCCCTCCGCTGATCCCGGTGCCGCGGACAGTGACCTCCCAGGGCCAAGGAAAGGAGGCAGCTGGGGTCACCGCGAGAACCCCGCTGCCGAGGGGGCAGGGGGCTCAGGATCCGTAAGAAGAGCGCTTTGTGGAAGCAGCACCCCCTGCAGCTACCGTCACGGCCCCCTCCTGTTTTTGTCCACCCACAGCCGGCTTCGCTAGGGAGCCCAGGACACAGAGCCGTGAACGGGCGTTGAAGGGAGGGTGGGTGGCTGGGCAGGGTGGACGCCCCGAGCTTGAAGCCGAAGGCCAAGCAGATGCCCCTCTGCCCAATCCGGGCCTGAGCCTCCTCTGCCCGCCCCTCTCCCCCCCCCCCCCCCAGCCAAGAGCCCGCAGAACGTGTCCTCCTCACAAAGCCACTACAGGAAGGACAGCATGGCGCCTTGATCGTGAGCTACAACCTACTTATGGCCCTCTGCACCTTGAAGTCTGGGAGGGAAGATTCGAAGCGCTGTCACATCAAAGCCCGAGGTCAGTTCTGCTCGGTGGAGGGGCCCCGAGTTCACCTTCGTTCTGGGGGCCATCGTGGAGCAGGTGTAACCAAGATACTCCCTGTGAGGGGAGGCTGTTGGGACGGGGTTCCGGGGGGCGCCCACAGTCACACAAGCGTCTCTGCAGAGTGTGTCCCCCTGAGAGAGCCCTCGTCTCTAAGGACAGCTCGGGGGGTACCTCCGTGCAGGTGAGGGCATGCAGCTGTGTGTGTGTGTGTGTGTGCTTCTCGGTGAAGCCAGGACTCGCAGAGGACTGCCGGGGGGGGGGGGGGGGCGCACAGAACTGAGGAGAGATCCGCAGGAATCAGACTTGACGGGGCCAGATGCAGGTGGCCCAAGGGTCCAAAGAATCAGAGATCCAAGGGTCCAAAGCTGATTCTCACGGATGGTGCGTTTAAGACGGAATGGCTCTGACTTGGGGCACATACTGTGTCCAGTAAGCCAGCGGTCGCGGGTGAGGTCCAGGGCCAACCACAGCTCTGGCCGTGGAGGGGTGGGGGTTTCCCCGAAGGGCAGAGAGGCCTTACAGACTGGCACCAGATGGGTGGGGAGATGTCTCCCTCCCCAAGGTGTGCTGGGCTCTGGGCTCTGGGTGTGGCCACCTCCAGGGGCAGATACAAGCCTCCCTGCTGTGCTTTTCTGCAGGTTTTCCTAAGTCTCAGGCGTGACCTTAAAGCGGCAGCTGGGGCTCAGCTCTCACTGACGGGAATCCAGCGTGTGGCGCAGAGCGGAGCGGGGCACGAAGGCAAAGTCGGGAGGCACGTGGGGAACCTGGCAGCATGTCCTGGGGCAGGAGGCCCCGAAATACATTGGGAGGAGAAGGAGGGGAGACCAGAGAGAGTCAGGGAGCTGGAAAGGACGAAAAGGATGGCAGAGGGCAAGTGTGATCTGGGAAATCTCTAGTGAATGATGGAAAGTTGTGCAGTGCCCAGCACGGGCGGATGTGGAAACAGGGAAGGGAGGCTTGGCAGCCGGTAGCTTGAGGCAGCATCAGGGAAAGAGATGCCGAAGGGCGTCACCCATGGGATGGGTGGCTGTCACGGGCCGGGCTCTGTTCCCCCTCAAGGCTGTGACACTGGGGTCTCAGTGAGGCTTATCCAAGCCTTCCAGGCAGGAAGCCAGGGTGACCCTGGGGGACTGAAGGTTGCTTGGTAACTGTGGGACCAGAGCAGGCCACGGCCACTCCCGTGGGCTGAATGCTGGACTCCCCAAGGCTACCTCCCTCCTGTGGCCAGAGTTGCCCATGGTCCTGAGCTACATTCAAGGTGGGCTCCCGAGGCCTTGGAGGCAAATGGGGAAAGCTCGGGGGCTGGGTCAGAAGGTCAAGGCTGACTCCTGTCTCCACCCCTGACCATGTGTGCTCACGGCCAAGGTACCCCATGCGGTGTCCTTACTTCAGCTCTGCCCACGATGCAGCAACACATAGAAGATGTCTGGCACGCGGCAAGCACTCGATAATTTATTCAGAACTAGAATTGCAATCACGTAGAATAATTGAGTTAGGATTGTGGTGAGTTCCTTTTTAAAACAAACAAAAAAAGGGGGCGCCCGGTGGCTCAGTCGGTTAAGCGTCCGACTTCGGCTCAGGTCATGATCTCGCAGTCTGTGAGTTCGAGCCCCGTGTCGGGCTCTGTGCTGACAGCTGGGAGCCCGGAGCCTGTTTCGGATTCTGTGTCTCCCTCTCTCTCTGCCCCTAACCCACTCGCATTCTGTCTCTGTCTCTCAATAGTAGATAAACATTAAAAAATTTAAGAAAATAATAAAACAAAATAAAACAAACAAAAAAAGAAGATGAAGTAGTGGCCTATTGCTCTCTGGGTAGGTCACGGGTCTCAAATCAGTTTTGTGCATGGATTCCTCCTGTAGTCTGGAGACCCTTGTGGGCTTTCCCCAGGATAGCAGTCTTATTTTTTTTTTTTTTTAATTTTTTTAGAGAGAGAGCGAGGTGGGAGAGGCAGAGGAAGAGAGAGAGAGGGAATCGTAAGCAAGCTCCATGCTCAGCACCGAGCCCCACGCAGGGCTCGATCCTGTGACTCTGGGATCACAAGCTGAGCCAAAATCAAGAGTCAGATGCTCAACTGACTGAGTTACCCAGGCGCCCCCAGGGCAGCGGTTTTAAATGCATACAGTAAAATGCATAGGATTACAAAGGAAAGCTGATATATTAAAATGCAGTTACCAAAATTTAAAAATTGTGATAGAGCCACGTACATGCTTCATTACTCAGGCCTGGCATAAGAAGGTCTGGGACCATGGTTAATAATTATCATACTTTTGAATTAGTGATGAGCTGAGCTGAACCAATGCTTTGAAATTTCTGCAGCGACTATGGTGTGATACGAAAATAGCTGGGCTTCTACTGGAGGCCGGGTCCCAGGGACCGTCTGCTCTCCTCTGGTGCGAGGCCTGCTCACACCGTGGAAGGAAATGCTAGTTTCAATTAGCGATTCGTGAAAACAAGCGTGTAATGTTTTTTTCCCCAGCCAGTTCATGACTGCCCTGAATTTCACGCCTGACCTCCAGGTTACGAACCTCTGGTTTAGGCAGACGTAAGGGCACCTAGAAATAGATGCTCTTCCTCTGAGGAAGGATCATGTGTGTGCCCTCTTGCTTATGCAAATGTGGGCACCAGTGTGCCCTTTTCCTCGTAGGGTTGTGGGCAGTGGGGCTTAGCAGACGCTGGTCTGTTGATATATAGGGGGAGGCTCTCTGGGGCGTTCGGAAAGCAAAGACACCCATGTTCCCACCCCTGATCTCTGAGATGCAGGGTCAGGTGTGCCTGAGCAGGAGTGCTACGGGTGGTCCAAGGAGCAACGGCAGAGAAAAACAGTGAAGCCCTCAAAGTAAATGACCTTGAGTAAAGGCGGGAGGCTGACATGCTGTTCTCATTTCAAAGCTGGAGGGCTGAGGCCCGCGTGGAAGGTGGCTGGCGCTTGATGTCCCTTCCCACCCAGCCACCCTGCCCCAGGGGCAGTGCTTTGGGAAATGACACCCGCGTGTGGAAAAGTGGACTTCAAGGAGCCATAAACCTGAACCTGGACAAGGGCATCCCAGCCTTGGGGCAGCAGCATCCTCTGTGCAAGCAAGCTTCAACAGTGACACCTTGTGACAGCAGGGAGCAACAGTAGCCGTGGGCTGTGGGGACCCTGCTTCTCCTCCTGGGGTTAGGAAGCCAAACTGACCTCTTCTTTGCTCTAAGGAGGACCCTTGCGTTTGGGGAAACTGAGGCAACTACCCCCCCCCCCCCCTGCCCCCGCCGCCCCGGTCCAATGGATTAGAACAAGAAAAGAAATGTGAACATATTTCGGTAAAGTGGATTGTGCCAGTAACATCATCGTCATCATATCGTATGTGATATTTTATTATCAGTACTGTTCCTCCAATGTGTTGACGTAATGAGTTCCACCCTCAGAGGATGACCTCGCCTAACCTTATGTAAAGGTCCTGGGGGGACATCACCGTCATGCCGTAAAGCATCTCCAAGGGCCAATCACGCCAGCAGATCCAGTCTTTGGCACGATTGTGACTTGTTCCCCTACCCTCCGCCCCCTCCTCCAGTACCCCCTTCCCCTGCTCACTGCTCCCCACCCCACCCAGGCCGTGTCCTTTCTCTGCTCTTCATCATCTGCTCTTAGGAGTCATTACTCCTGGTATGAGTGCTCGGCCATATGGTTTTTCCGTCTTGGGATATTTACAATGGAACCGGGAGAAACTGTCATTCAAACAAAGAATCAAGAGAGCAAAAGGGAGACACTTTTAGAAATATCCACCCCCACCCCCCACCCCACACCCCGCCCCCCGAAGGAGCATGTGGAACCAGCAAACCTGGAAGGGGGGGCCCGCACGAAGCAAGAGAGGCACCCGGGCAGAGGACGGGGCTCGGGTGCGTGTTAAATTTCTGTGCATCATAATCCGTCTCCATTACCCCTGGCTTTCCGCAAAGCCCCCACACTCAGTTGCCTTGGGTCAGTTGCCCTTTATGAGAGAAAGGAGGTGGGAACATTTCTCAGGTGGGGTCAGACCCACAGACTCGTGGCTAAGATGGAGAAGGGCGCAGTTTCTCCCGAGACTTCCAGGACTGTTGTGGGGGCAGCCAGGTCCCGGCGGGTGAAATCACAAGCTCTTCCGTTTGAAGAGGAAAGGGAGGGTGAGCCCATAAAGCTGAGGCCCTGGGGCTACTGATGGGTGTGGCCAGGACCTGCCTTCGAAGGGAACTGCTTTACCAGGGCGCCTGGCTGGCTCAGTCAGTGGAGTATGTGACTCTTGGTCTCTGGGTCGTGAGTTCAAGCCCCACGTTGGAACCTACTTGAAAAACTAAAAACAAGGTCTGCCTGGGTGGCTCAGTCCGTTAAGCATCCAACTTCAGCTCAGGTCATGACCTCACACAGTTGGTGAGTTCGAGCCCCGCGTCGGGCTCTGTGCTGACAGCTCGGAGCCTGGAGCCTGCTTCGGATTCTGCGTCTCTCTCCCTCTCTCTCTGCCCCTTCCCTGCTCACGCTCTGTCTCTCAAAAGTAAATAAACATTTAAAAAGTTGAAAAAAAAAAAACCCAAAATGAAGGGAACTGCTTTACAGATGCGGAAACATATGGACCCGAGGTAGGAATGGCACCAATATTTTGATTCGCAGGTGAGTGCTCTTTCCGCGACAGCACTCTGGGTCTCTGTGCCCTCCCTCCCCACTCCAAGACCCTCTCGGGCTCTTCACAGACCCTGTGCCATCACAGGGTGACCCACCTGCTCCCCAGCAGAGGTTAGCGCAAGCCCGAGTGCCAGCCTCCACCCGATCATCACCTGGCGGAGAACAGACATATTCTCTGCTTGCCTGTTCTGCCTCATTTGGCCCTCCAGGCGCCCTGCACCCGGCGAGGAGTTCTAACTAGAAACGATCCTTCCTAACCGTCGCTCTCAGCGAGGGCTCACATCTTCTTTCCATTCCCGTGTGCCTGGCGCAGGCTGGGCGCACAGCAGAGCCCGTAAATGCCTGGTGATCGACAGCTGCAGGCCTCACCCTTGCCCCACACCTCTCTTCGAACAAGGGGGCAATTGGAGGCTTGGCTCCCCCTGGAGCCAGGGTCCCCTAGCACCTGCTGGAGATAACAGAGAGCAGGAGTCCTGCCCCCGAGCCCGTCATCCCCAGCTGGGTGAGGGAGCCTCGGCCGTCCTGGTAGAGGTGACGGTAATGCAGGAATAACTGGGGTGTCTCCCGTCACCACTTACAAGTAAGGCCACATTTGTCTTAAAGTTCACGCAACAACTCAGTGTGATGGGAAAGGCCACCTGTGGCTTGGGATAACGTCTCTGGTGATAGTGTCACACAGGGATTCGAACAGTGCTGAATTGGAGTAACTGAGACTTGAGGGGAGGTCACACGCTCTGGAAGTCCCTGGTGGCTTACCCTGAGGCCCAGGGGACGATGAGGACACAGACACCCAAGCCCCTGGTGAAAAGTTGAGATAAAAATGTCCCGTGACACGTGAAAGTAGAAACAAGCAACATTTCCAAATTAATGTATTATTTACCTGCTGTGGAATTCAAATAGGTGTTTGAAAATGGGCGCCTGGGAACTACTACCGTGAGAGACATTTAAATAATTGCAGGCTCACCCTCATGGTCTGTACGTTCGAGTTGAGTCTTCTCATTTGGAAAGATGATTTCTTTTGTGTGTGCGTCTTCTTCGTGGCCAGGTGGAAGATGCCTCATATTCAAGGTTGCCTTAGGTCTGGGCAGAGATGGCGTGTGCCCATGGTTCCTGGAGGAACGCAGGTCTGTGTAGGTGGAGCCAATCCGGATTCTTCTCCTGGGACATGGAAGGAGAGAGGGGTGGCATCGCCCCAGAGGCAGTGTCTGGGCTCATGTCTGCTTCCCTGCCACACCTGGGTGACCCAAGGGCCCGGGGCTGGGGACCCCACCATCACACCGACATCAGCTCTCTCTCCTGGAGGGAAGCCCTGGGAGGCCCCAGGAGGTTGCATTCACCTGCTGGGGTGCCCTCAGCAACTCATCTTTACCTGGTGCTTCTCCTGGCTACTTGGGGTAACTCAAACTGGTTTCTCCTGCAGGCAACCAAGAACCCTCCTGTTAGGGAAATGATGCTTCCCGTTCCAGAAGGAGAAAGGCTGGCTGTGGGGAGAGGGGATCAGGGGCTCCAGGGTGCAAGCGGGACTAGAAGATTCCCTCTTCGATGGGGGCTGACAAGGGGGTGTCATATGGACAGACCCTTCCCATAAGCCTCCGAGCTACAAGTAAGCCCTTTTGGATAATCTCACCTTCATCCCTTGGGAAACACTGAATGAGGGCCTTTTCTCGGATGAAAACGTTCTGGGGTGGTGGAGGCAGGGCGGTGGTCATAGATGGCCCCTGGGGGGAGAGGCACGGATTCTTCCCTTTCCTGGGGCCAAGGGGGCAGAGGCCTGACATGACCTCCAAAAGCCATGTCCACGGAGACCAGGGTGGTCTCCACAGGAGGATGTGTAGGAACAGGAAGCTGCTCTGAGTTCTCTGGGTGCTGTGAGCAGCTCTGGATGGAGTGTTCTGTCTACAGTCTGGGTACCTGGTCTGGATTTTAGCACCTGGCAGCTGCGGCCTGAAGGTCAAAGAGGCGACAGTAAACTCACCTGCCCCACATCTCCGGGGGGTTCTCACTGTCCTCTGGTCTCAGACACACATCTCTCCGGAAAGCCGTCCCTGACCCCCAAGCCCCAGTTAAGCCCTTCCTATGTGTCCCCATCGTATTTCGGCTTCTCACATGGAGCTGAGGTGTGTGAGGGTCTTTTGGTTGCAGGAAACTCCCTCAGATTCCTTCAAGAAAAGCAGATGATGATGCCGACTACACGATTTTATAAATTTACTAAAACTTATCGCGTTGTCGAACAAGGAAGGAGGGTGGAGGGTGGGAGGGAGGGAAAGCCAGCTGCTTCATGGCCAGGACGTATATGGAAATAGAGCCAACAGGACGCTTAGCTCCACTGCAAGGCCACCTAGAGCCCTGGCCAGACCACCACAAGACCTCCCTGGGTGGGCCTCACGGGGCCTGGAACGTGGCTCAGTGCTCGGAAGGACTAGAAGTTTCCAGAAAGTTTGCGGACGCTGATCTCCCCTTCTAGCCTTTCAGCTCTGTCTCCTGCCTCCGCTGCCCCTCCTAACGGCCACCGTCTTCGCTGGCCAGCCTGCCTACGTTGATCGCTGGCATCCTGAAGATGGGCTGCTTGTGGGTCAGGCACTCACTGTCGGTCCAGTCAACCGCGGCAGGGGTGCCACGGGGCCACGCAGGGCGTGACATGTCCACCTTTGGAGGTGCCGCCAGACAGGCGTTCTGAGGCTCCACGTGTCGGTCCCTGCCCCTAAGCCTGGGGCCACTCCCTGCTGTCTCAGTGGAACACGGTCGCTCCCGTTTGTACCTTCTGTGTCTGCTCTCGAGCTACAACCGCAGAGTCAGGTAGTTACGACAGAGGCCGTAGGGTCTGCAAAGCCACAAATATTTCCAATCGGGCTCCCGCAGAAAACATTTCCTGACCTCTACTCGGAACTGTAAGCTCTTGAGAGCAGAAGCTTAGTCTCGTTCATGCCTGGACTCCCCAGACTTAGCAGAGTGCCGGCATGGAGTAGGAACTCGATAAATGGTGGTAAATGAATGAATGAATGGCTCTGGGCTGGCTCTGAACCCTCCGCACCCCTCACTTTAGAATGAGCAACCTTTTCACTCTCCCGCCCATTGGACAGGGTGAGCGACTGCGTCACTTTGCCCAGGACGGTGGGGTTCCCAGGACATGGGACAATCAGTGCAAAAGCTGGGAAAGCCTTGGGCAAAGCTGAACGATTTGTTCACCTTATGTTGAGCAGCCTGGCCTTTTTCTAAGCAGAAGCACCGCCCGCTGCATTTGGCCAATCAGTCCACTACGGGTTGCTGTCTAGAACTGCCTGCCTGACAGAAACAGTCACACACATAAGCGCCTACGTAACGGCAACGGATTCAAACAACCGGGCAAAAGAGCGAGGCAGTGCCCGATGACGGTAGCCCGGGGGCTGGAGAGGCTGTTGCGGTAGAGACTCTGGATGTCACTGAATGAAGCAGCTGGGGTCTCTTCAGGCACAGAGGATGAAGAAAGACTTCCCGGAAGCTGGCGTCCAGCTGGTCTTGACTGAAAGAGGAGGAGTCCATCGCTGGCAGAGAAGAAGGAAGGCAGTGACCTTATTGGTATAGGAGGCCCCTAGTGTCCCAGTGTCAGTACCAGGTCCTGAGCCAATTTCTGTGACCAGCGGGATGGGGTGTGGCCAGCCAGCCTAGAGCACGCGCCCATCTCGGAGGGGGCAGGGGGGGCACCGACTATGGCACCAAAAGCATCCTGTGGGCTGGAAGAGGGACTCTGGAAAGGAAACGAAGATGACTTGGTTTGGGTTCCTTGGAAAGCAGAGCAGGAAGCGAAGCGTCCAGCGGGGGTGACCCCCCGGAGCAGGAAGGAGGGAAAGGAGCATGCTGCTGGGAAGAAGTACAGGCCAGTTCCAGAGGGTGTTATGGAGCTTGGCCACAAACTGGTTGCTCAGTCATGGGGGCCGTCCTCTGAGAGGCTGTGCAAGGGACTGTTTCTCGGCACGGTCCTTCAGAAGAGAAAAGGAGAAGAATGTGTCCACCGGCTCCGTCGCGGGTTCACTCCTAGCATGTTAATTGTCTGGACTTCCTGGCTGAGCTTGGGTGGACGCAGAGTCTCATTCCCCGATGTCCAGGGAAACCCCAAAGGCAAGAGGGGCACCTCCGGGACGAGAGGCTGCTGCGCTGTGCGTGGGTGAAACTGGTCCGAGTCCACACACGGGGGGTGGTCTCAGTAGTGGCTGGGGCTCGTGGCCAATGGCCCAAAGACAAGTGAGAGGGGCCCAAAGTAGCACACAGAGGCGTCTGATACAGAGGAACTTGAGAGGGCGGGCTGGGATACAGCTGGAGCATCCGTGTCCTTCTCCAGACCAGCTGGGCTCCGACTCTAACTGAAGCTGACCGCCGTTTGCACAAGGGGATAACCGGGGCTGGAGTAGTCATCGGGTTGAGGGAAGGTCCTCTGTCTCTAGTGAGGACCAAGTCCTTAGCCCACCCCCAAAAGAAAAGGCAGAGCGAGCTTCTCCCTGTGGAATCCAGAGTGGTCTTAATGCTGCTCGGCAAATGTGAAATGAGGCTGAAAGAACGCATAAACTCCCGAACGCTTTCTTGCCTGTAGTAGAGAAATTCTAAGACAGAGCACTTGGGTGTGGTGGTGGGAATCCAAAGATAAACGGCTAGGTTCGAAATCTTGCCAAAGGATGTGGAGGGTTGGAAAGCAGATGGGTGGTAGATCTGGAAGGAAGTGGGATCTGCCCAGGCCTGGCCCACCGCTGAAGGGAGGACGGGGGGAGTTGTTCTCACCGTGCGTTTGCTCGTCTCACTGTATCATGCTCAGACCCCAGCCTTTCTCCAGGGTAGGAGCCAGGAGGTCATGGAGCTCAAGAAGCTGGGGGTCCCACCCCTTGGCCTCAAGGTCGGGTGAGGAGAGAGTGGCCCTTGGTGGCTGGTGGCGGGGTGCGGTCACCATCTGCCTGTGCGGGATGGTCAGGGCTTCTGTGGTCTGCTGGGAAGTTGGCCCAGGTCAAAGAGAGGTGACAAGAGTGGCACAGGGAAGTCATAACACGGTGAGACATTGAGCCTTGATGGCGCAGGATGAGATTTAACATGAACCCAACACACAGCTCCCCCACGGTATCCTGGGCTTGCCCCTCACAACACGGCACAGTGTCCCATCACGTCCCGTTTGTTCTGTGCCACTAGATGTGAGCTCTGGGAGGGCCAGGCCCGTTTCTTGTTCACCCCTCCACGCCCAGGACCCGCCCCACTGCGGGCTCCCAGGTGAGCTCAGGGGCCCGTGTCTGTATCTCAGCCCAGGTACCGGGTGTGCCCCCTGCCCGGAGTCTGGCTGTCAGGTCTGGGAGCTCCTGGAGGTCAGGGCTGGTGTCCTGCTCGTCTGTCCCCATTCCCTGGACAGGGCCCAGCACACAGTAGGACTCCAAACCATTCGTGGAATGAACGACTGACATCGCCTCCTCACTCATTTCCTTCTTGGTTCCACCTCAGTCTGTGGCCAGGGCCAGCTGGATGATGTGCAAAGAAACTTCTCTTAACTAGGAAAACTGTGACGCCCCCCTCCGTGCAGAGATAGGAGTGGGTTTCCTCACGGCTCCAGCCTCCCAAGGATGGGAGCACAGCCAGCGCGGAGAGTTTTCACCCTGAGGTGCACTCGCCTCCCCCGAGGAGGGCTGGGCCACGTGGCTGCCCTACAAAACTGGTGGAAGACGGCACTCCTAAGCCAGCATCTAGTTCCCTGGGCTCCAAGCCGCCCGAGGGTGGCCGCTGAAGCCCTGGGACTCGGTACAAGTCACCAAAATACTCTTCTTTCCACCTCGTGTTTGCCCCAGTTCTGGTAAATGCAAGTTTTATTACCAGCAGCAACAGCAGGCCACAGCACAAAGACAGGGTCGGAGAACATCCAGCTGGAAACTTTCCTGGTCTCGGAGGCACAGTCTCTGCTCAGCAAAGCCTGGCCGGGGGATCCTCGGTGACAGCGGTCTCCTGGGTAACAGCGGGCCAGAATGGGGAGCTCGGGCCCTGCTGGGGGGGGGTCTCTGGAGCCAGCTCTGCTGCGGGGGGATTCACAAGCGGCAGAAACGACCTGGGTGGGCGCTGGGACTCCATCCACATCGCAGGCCTGGAAGGAGGGTGCACCTGGGTGGTCAGGGGCTAGCATGCCCTTCGATGCCTGAGAGAAGGGGGCACTCCTGAAACCCCGCACCACAAGTCCCCCAGCCTCCACGGCCCAGGCCCGCCCTGCCCCCCGCTACAGACTGGACATTTCTGAACGCTCTGAGAATCAGGTTTCTCTATCTCTCGTGAATTGGGAAGAAGGGACTTTTGCTCCCCAGACTGGTTAGGGCTGCCCCCCTTCCCAAACTGCAATTTCCTAATTTCTGTCACCTTGCCGCCCACTGCTTCCAAAGCCCTCAATCCACAGAGGCCTGAGGATCCCCCTGGGTTGGGTCACCGCGTCCCCTGCTTCCCACAGAAAGCCCACGGCCTGGGGCCCCGCACCCTGGAACCCCGGGCCTGTGGCGGGGCCTGTGGCCTAACAAGCGTCTGCCTTCGCACAGCTGCCCAGGCAGAGGGGGAGGTAGGGGCTGGTGTCTTGTCTTCAAAGCCAGGTTTGACTACTTCTTTCTCTTCTCCCGCTTCACCCTTTCCCTACAGAGTTAATTTTACCACCAAGGGAAGACTCTGGAAGCCCCCAGGAGGTTAGCTATAGTTTTACAATAAATCACCCCCGGGTAGTGGGAACCGGTGGGGAGGGGCTTCACGTCACCCCTTTCTGATCTGGGTTGGGCCCAGAACTGCTTTGACCAATAGAACATACCAGAAGTGGTGTGCCGGGGCCTCCAGGCCCAGGCAGTTAGAAGGCCTGGCCGCTGCTGCTTCCTCCCTCTTGGAACCCAGCCCCAGCGATGTGGGGAACCCCAAGCAGTCAAGCGGAGAGGCCCATCTGGAAGAAAATTGAGGCTCCCGGCTGACCAGCCCGGCTGAACTCTGAACTGATGTGAGGCTCTCCTAGCGGTAGGTCTTCCTGCCTCCACAAAGACAACTCAGCTGATGACAGGGCAAAACCAAGCCGTCCCCACTGAACCCTGCCCAGACTGTAAAACCTTGAGCAAATGCTTGCTATTTTCAGCCACGGGTTTTGCAGTGTTTATTACGCAGCCAACAGATAACCAGAGCAATCACACGGCCAATAAATAGCGGCAGTGGTCTCCAAACCCAGGTCTAGGAGCCCGGGGTCCCCTCTCTTGCGGCCATCCCCCCGGGCTGCATTGCCACCACGGACACGCACGGCGGCATCCGGAGCTCTGACCATCCTCCCTGAAGTGAGGCTGTGCAGACTTCCTTTTGTGTCCCGGATGCAGCTTGGTGCCCTCCGTTCCCAGGAGCCTGGAGCACCAGAACATTCCTCCTCACATGCTCCCTGAACTCCCAGCCCAGCCAGGGGGTGCAAAGAGCGGGCCTCAAGTTAGACCCATTGTTCTAGCACCTTCCTCAGCTAGAGAACCAGCTGCCTGGGCTGCCCACAGGGGAACCTGCAAGGCCTGAGCAGTAAGTAAACCCAATGAGGTTTTTTTCTCCCCTCTTCCCTCTCCCCCACCTGTCATCCAAGTGTAGATAAAGATCCCACAAGCTGAGAGAAAAAGAAGTCAGAGAGGTAAAGTGAGGTCATTGAGGGGGGTCTGGGTCCTCCTGCCTCCAATCACCTGAGGTTAGCTCCCAGGGAGACCCATTAGCACCCCTTGGGGCTCTGAGAAGAGGGAGGGATTGTGCCCACTGGGCACACACCCCAAAACAAAGGACTGGCAAAGGAGGAGGCTCCAAACCGGTCCTGCAATTTGCGCCCACCCCCCACTCTGGCTTGCTAACTGGGC
The DNA here is from genome assembly GCF_028018385.1 of Neofelis nebulosa. Classification (NCBI taxonomy): domain Eukaryota; kingdom Metazoa; phylum Chordata; class Mammalia; order Carnivora; family Felidae; genus Neofelis; species Neofelis nebulosa. Next base: position 8,786,112 of record NC_080783.1, read on the forward strand.
AGAACATTTATCTTTTTCTTTTCTTTCTTTCTTTTTAATGTTTATTTGATTTTGAGAGGCCGGGAGAGAGCCAGAGAACGAGGAAGCCAAGCCGGAGGATCCAAAGCCAGCTCCTCCCTGACAGCAGAGAGCCTGTCGAGGGCTTGAATTCACGAAAAGTGAGATCATGACCTGAACTGAAGCTGGATGCTTAGCCAACTGAGCCACACAGGTGCCTCTGGGCAGAACATCTCTTTTTAAAAAAAATTTTTTTTTCAACATTTATTTATTTTTGGGACAGAGAGAGACAGAGCATGAACGGGGGAGGGGCAGAGAGAGAGGGAGACACAGAATCGGAAACAGGCTCCAGGCTCCGAGCCGTCAGCCCAGAGCCTGACGCGGGGCTCGAACTCACGGACCGCGAGATCGTGACCTGGCTGAAGTCGGACGCCCAACCGACTGCGCCACCCAGGCGCCCCTGGGCAGAACATTTCTAAGGAGAGAATGATAATGAGAGTCCCACAAAGCCATGCCTCTGCCTTTTGCCTGGGGAGAAGGGCTTCCTGAGACTGCTGGAGAGCTTGGTATGTTGGGAGGGGAGGACCCTGAGGACACAGTGTGCGACAGGCTCTTGAAGCTTGGGTGACGGGCTGTGGCCAGAGCACAGAGCAAGGAGGGGTGGCTGTGCCAGGAAAGGCCCACCCTGTGGGAGCTGGTGGCATCAAAGGATGTGGGAATATTCCAGCAGCGGGTCTGAATTAGCTCCAGCCCAAGGAGCCCTGAGCTGGCAGCGTTCACCTGCATCGAGGCGCAGAGGTGAGGGTGGGGTGGAGGCCAGAGACTCCCACAGGTGCCCGATACAAGTGCTCGGGCCCCAAGCCCTCACCCGGGAGCCGCCTGGGAGGGAGAGGGGGCGCGGGAGCACCAGGCAGGGGCGAGGAGAAGCTGGCTAAGCTCTCCTTTGCTCGCTGCAGGCTTCCCACGGGGTGCAGCTTTCAGATGGTGGAGGGGAGCAGCTCCGGCTTCAGATGAACTTCGGAATCTGGGTTCTTTTTCCTAACTAGACACCGTAATTCCCGAAATCGGATTTTTGTCGTGAACGTGACCCCAAGGCATTTTTCTTATCTCGGACTGACCTCCAAAAACACCCCAGGTGCGGGGGTCGGGGGAGAACCAACTTCACTGAGCAGGTTTGAAAAGGAAGCGGGGAAGAAAGAACTCAGTTGTTTTCTGACAGTATCCCACAAGCCTCTCTTGCTCAGCAACGCTGGTGCACAAGCAGCAGGAAGAATTCTAGAATTCTAGCTCATTGAGCCAGATGGGGATTTATCGACAGGATGCTGGGTGGCTTAGAGAATCACTGGGCGGCTGGAGAGACTGCTTCAGTAATTGGGAGGTGACGCGGTGACCGCGGTTGAAGGTTGGCCGTGGAACCACGGAGAAGATGCCACCTCCTCTGCCCACGGATGCTGGGTGATGTGCTGGCCACTGTCCCCCATCCCGCACATTTCTAGCAGTTATAAAAAGAGGCAGCGGCTGTCTCCATCAGCGCTCCGTTGGAGGGAAGACCTCAAATACAGGAACATGGTTCTGGCGCTGGGCCCTGGGGGAGGGGGGAACGGAATTGAAAGTTACTAAAAGGGTGAGCCTTTAATCGATGGAGCTTGAAAGCGAAGTAATGGCTGAGTTTACCCTGCAAATGACCAAAATTACATTTTTCCACCACCAGGATAAACGGGGACTTGAAAACTAGATTGTTATACAAAACAGATTATTATGGGAAAATAAAAGTACCTTTCTGCACGCCTGAGTTTTCAGCTGTGGAATTCACACTCACCTCAGAGATAATGCAAGAAATGAGCAACATAAATCACTGAAAGTCCCAGGCCACACACTTGAACATGGTGGGCGCCGGCTCAGCAGGTGTTGGGGGACCACGCTGGTCAAAGTCACAGAGCCCCCCCCCCCCCTCCCCGTGACCCCCCCACCCCCTTATCACCTCACGGCTGTCCTTCTTCTATTTCTCTTCAGTCCTCGTGCAGGAATGGCCCAGACAGGACTTGTTAGCTTCCAGTGACAAGCTCTCTGTCTCACGGGTGGGAGGCCGGCACCCAGACCTTCATCCAGCTCGTGTCTTGGGCTCTGTGCTCTGGCAGCTGGAGCATGTGTGGCACATGGAGAGGATGAGACGCCCGTGGTGGGCAGCAGCATCTGGGCATCACCGATGCTCTGGACCCACCGTCCTGGGAGAACACTGGCCGTCCCTGGTGTCCCCAAGCCCTGGACTTCAAGCTTCCCTTCCAGCCCCCAAGACCCCTGGAGGAACCTGGTCCCAGGAGGGCCAGCAGCTCTATCGCACTAGGCTGTGTCCTCTGGCCCAGGAGCGTGCACTTCTCTTCCCTGCTGGATTTTTCCACACCCTGCCATTCTTCTTCACTGTTGTCCAAAGCTCAGATGAATCCCGGGAAGGCTGACTGGCCATTTTTTGGTCTCCTCTGAGCCCCACACTGCCAGGACGCATGCAACCCTTCTTCTTCTTCTTCTTCTTCTTCTTCTTCTTCTTCTTCTTCTTTTTAAATGTTTATTTATTTTTGACAGAGAGACAGACAGAAAGCAAGTTGGGGAGGAGCAGAGAGAGGAGACACAGAATCGGAAGCAGGCTCCAGGCTCTGAGCTGTCAGCACGGAAACCAACGCGGGGCTCGAACTCACCAACTGTGAGATCATGACCTGAGCCAAAGCTGGGGGCCTAACCGTCTGAGCCATCCAGGGGCTCCAGAAACCGTGTTTTTAAAGCTGGAAAAGGCCTGCGGAATGACTTAGCACCAAGATGGTGCCAGCCTCACTAGTGGCCAGCAGAGGAGTCCAGACGCCCTGGGCCTCCAGACGCGGACCCCATGTCCACTCTGGGGACACTGCAACCACTACCGCAGGTATCTGCCCCATATACACTCTGCTTCCCCACGAGGGCACTCCCCGCAGCTAGTGGTGCCCACAGCCCACCAGACATCCCTGGGGTGGGCAGGGACTCGTGCGCCATTTTCTCCCTAAGCATTTATTGAAGCTCTGAGGTCCCTGCTAAGTAAGACTTCAACACCAGTGGGTGGTAACTCCTTCAGGCAGAAGGCTGAGAAGGGTTTCCATGGAGACCGCCCAGGCTCTGGTTTCCATAGTAACACTTGCACGAGGTTACAGAGCTTCCTATATGTGTCAACTTAACATTTCCAACTACTCTAGTCTTCAGGCCAAACCTGGGCCTGATACAGAAATTGCTTTCTAGGAGGGAGGGGTGACAGACCTCAAGATCCAGAGGGGAGATGGGTGAAACTGTGCGCAGTTAGCTGACAGTGAGGGCAGCTCCTCAACCAGCAGGCCCTCCCCCATACCCGCTGCGAGGCATGTACACACACACACACACACACACGTTTGAATTATAAAAAGAATACATCTTTAGACAAGGAAGGATATAAAGTCCTACACTTCCCTGCCATCCCTGCTATCCAGAGGTAGCTGGTGTTAGTTGGCTTTGAGTATCCTTCCAGAAATAGTATATGCACATCCATAGAGCCATCTTTTAGAAAATTCACTAATGGGATACATATTGTCACTCTGCCATCTGTTTTCCCCTAATTATAGATCTTGGAGAACTTTACACATCAGAACAAATAGATCTACCTCATCTATACTTTTTTAAAAAAGTTAAGTCCCCAATCGAGGGACTTTTGTTTTTGGTTTCTGGCTATTACAGCCATAAATATCCTGTACACATATTTTTGTGTACTTGTTTGAGTATATCTATATGGTAAATTCCTAGCAGTGAAATTTCTGGAATGTTAAAATTTGATTCTTGTCAAACCCATTTTACTGCCATTATTGATACAACAGGGCTTGTGCATACTTGAGAAAACTGGGTTTTATTGAAACAAAACCAAACCACAAAACCAATCTCCCTAACTCATTCTATGAGACCAGTGGACCATTAACACTAGAGCCTGACAAGGAGAGCACGAGAAAGAAAATTACAGGTCAGCTTTACTAATAAACATATATTTAAAATTCCTAAATAAAATATTAACAAACAGAATCCAATAGTGTAGACATATACACCACATTAACAAATTAAAAAAGGAAAAATATGTGATCATATTGGTTAAGTACAGAAAAAAAATCTGATAAAAGAATTCAACATATGTCCCGCTTAAAAATGTAAACAAAGAATTGAGAACAACTTCTCCAACTAACTTCAAAAGAGTATTCTCTCAATATCTATCACTAAAACTATACTCAAGGTGAATTCCCTTTAAAAATCAAGAACAAAACAAAAATTATGACTATCACCATGATACCAGAGCTCCTACTCTATGAGGTGGGATAAGGAAAAGAAATAAGTTTTAATTATTTGAATGGAAGAAACAAAATCTATTCATAATCAGTACAGCAGCCTATGTAGAGAACACAAAAGAATCCTCAGATAATGTCTTAGAATAAATAAGGAAGACAGCTTGGCAAGTTCACTGGATCAATACTCAAAAAGAAATTACATTTCTATACATTAGCAACAAAGAGGTATAATTACTATAACAACAAATAGAAAAGACTCAGGAATCCATCTGATGAAAGATTTGCAAGGCTTCTGAGATAAGTATAAGCCAATCTTCCAGTAGGAAGACAGTGAAGATCCAGAATAATTGTTTAAATGCTGTGTTCATGGCTCAGGACACTCGGTATCAGAGCAATCTCAATTCTCCTCAAGTGGATGTGTAGACACAAGTCCATTAAAACCTCAACATTTCATAGAACCACATGAAACCAAAATGCATATGAAAACAGAGGAGAATGGGCATGGCCCTGCTGCAGAAAAATCAAGGTAGGAGACCTGCATTACCAGATATCTGGACTTTTTAAAAGTGTGGTTATGGTCCAAAGGATAGACCTACTAGGACAGAACAGAAAGTCCGGCAATAGACCTTACACAGATGGAAACTTGATCATTGTAGGCACACACTGCAGCTCAGTGGGGAAAGAAAGAACCAAAACAGAAACAAAAACAGAACAATTGGTTATCCCTACCTCACACCATACCAAGGAATAACTTCCAGGGAATGTTTAAATGTAATATACAAAATATTAAAAGCGTTATAAAATAATCCTTGAGGATTAGAAGAAAATATAAGACAGTATCTCTTCAATGTTGGGATAGGAAGGATTTCTGAAACAAGACGCAAAAAGTCATAATCATAAAGAAAAAGATGGATGGATTTGACTACATTAAAACCAGTCATTTCTGTTCATCAAAGAAACAACAAAGAAAGTGAGGAGACAAGTCATAAATTTGGGTAAGAGATTTCTCATACACTAATGACATTATACATAAAGATTATATAAAACATGTAAATAAAGAACTCCTACAAGTCTATAAGAAGAAAACAAAACATCCAATAGAAAAATAGGCCAAAGAACACAAACGGCCATTTTCTAGAAAAGGAAATTTGAGGATCCAATACACATATGAAGCTCGTCTCACTTTCCTAGTAATCAGGGAAGGGAAAATGAAAACCATCATGAACTACCATTTTTCTCTCAATCCATTGGCAAAAAGAGAAAAAAAAAAAAAAAAGATCCCAAGGGTTGTTAATATTAAGTGTTGACAAGGATGTGGAAGAAGGAAAACGCCTGTGCAGCACAGGTGGGAATGTAAATTGGTTCAATTCTGTACAAAACACAATATGGCAAAATCTTGTGAGTTGAATACTTGCACACTCGCGACCCAGTAATTCCACTTTCAGGTGTATATAACAGAGAAATCCTCGCGCAGCTACATCAGATGCCTTGTAAATGAAATGTTGGTAAGAGCATTGTTGTAATGGCAAAAAATTGGAAAGAACCCAAATACTCATTGTTAGAATAGGTAGGTAATTGCATCGCATATTCACATAATAGACTGATATACAGCAGTATAAGTGAATTAAATAATATTAGAGGCATTAACATGGATGAATCTTAGAAATAAAAGGTTTGGGAAGACACAAGTCAGAGAATAAGACATGTATTTCATTATTACTTTTATAATATTCAAATCCAAGGAAAACTACACTAGGAGTTCATAGGTATGTGGTAGAATTGTAAAGCAAAGCAGAGAATCTCAGGAGCTATTAATTCACCTGTTTTGGGTAATTACTATAAAGAGATTGGCTAATACATGGGAAATTGACATATTTTCATGGTGGTCTTTAGCTCTAAAAATGGATGTGTCTTTTTTTGTTTTAAGTTTATTTATTTTGAGAGAGAGAGAGAGAGAGAGAGAGAGAGAGAATCTCAAGCAGGCTCCATGCTGTCAGTGCAGAGCCTGACACAGGGCTTGATCTTAAGAACTGTGAGATCTCAAGATCTCAAGAACTTGAGCCAAAACCAAGAGTCTGTTGCTTAACCGACGGAGCCACCCAGGCACCCCAGAGAATAGAGTTGCCTTTAATGTCCCTCACAGGATATGGAGGTGAGGGATGTGGAGGGTAGAAGCTGGGATGCTGTGGGGGTCCCCGAACATGGGAGCCAACATTCTTTGCGTCCCTGAGCATGAATGCTTCTCCTCACATCTGGAGGTGGTCCACTTCCCCTCCACTTAAGTCAGGGCTGGTTTTGTAACTTGCTTTGACCAACAATGCAATGAACTAATATTCTGGAACTTTGGATTCCACGCCTTATGAGGACTGAAGTCCCTGGCTCCCTCTCTCTGGGAGCTCAGTTGCCAAACTGTAAGAAAGGCCAGGCTATTGCTTGGAGGCCATGCTGAGCCAGGCCAGGATGGGAGTGGCACCTTGGATGCGGAGTCCAGCCAAGCTCTCAGCTGCATGCAAAGCAGGAGTGAGCAGCCAGTGAGAGCTGGTCAAACTCGGCCGTCCCTCGGAACCAGGCCATGAAGTTCTGCGGTGGTTTGTTAGGCAGCAGCAAATGGAGAAGTGAATGCAAGAAAACCAGTGTTATTGGCATCTTTTGTTTCATTAGTTGGCTGGTGGGTTTCCAGAAACACATTGGTCATGATGCTTTATAACTTCCATACCAGTGATTTAAACTTTCTTGAATGTTTATTTATTTTTGAGAGAGAGAGAGAGAGAGAGCACACAAGTGGGGTAGGGGCAGAGAGAGAGGGAGACACAGAATCAGAAGCAGGCTCCAGGCTCCAAGCTGTCCACATGGAGCCCGAGGCCTGGCTTGAACTCACGGAACTGCAAGATCATGACCTGAGCCAAAGTCGGACACTTAACCAACTGAGCCACCCGGGCGCCCCTACATACTAGTGATTTATATACAGCATTTTGTATGTAGTAAATGCTTCACAGTGTAACATATTTAACCAAAAAAAAAAAAACTTAACCTGACGTGCAAAAATGCATCTTCCTAATTTTGATTTGTATTTTCTATGTACGTGCAATTAAACATCTTTTCATGCTTAAGCAATGATCTATTTATATTTCCCTTACTGTGAACTGCCTGTTCATATTCTTTGCCTGTTTATCAATTGGGTTGTTCATTTTTCATGATTTATAAAAATGTTGCCTATCAGGAAAATAGCCCTTTTTAAAGTGTCCTAGGTTTCAAAAACATCTCCCCCAGTACCCCTTAAAAACCTTTTGACTTTGTGGTATATTTTGCTGTCCATATATTCTAGTTTTTCATAGTCCAAGTTGTAATTGGTGGGTATCATACTTAGGTCTTCCCTCCTCTAAGATTCTTCTAAATCATTTAAGTACTTTTATGGCTTCATTTCATACTTAAAAACCTTGGTTTATGCAGAATTAATATTATTACTGGAAAGTAGGATCCAGGTTAATTTTTGTCAAAATGGCTAGCCAGTTGTTCCATTAAAAAAACCCAAAACACAACAACAAAAAAACCCCAGGGGGCACCTGGGTGGCTCAGTTGGCTAAGTGTCCAACTCTTGATTTCAGCTCAGGTCATGACCTCATGGTTCGTGAGTTCGAGGCCACATTGGGCTCTGTGCAGACACTGGAGAGCCTGCCTGGGATTCTTTTTCTCCCCCTCTCCCTCTCAAAATAAATAAACATTAAAACAACAACAACAACAACAACAGGGGTGCCTGGGTGGCATGGTCGGTTAAGCGTCTGACTCTTGATTTTGGCTCGGGTCGTGATGTCATATCACGGTTTGTGAGTTCGAGCCCTGCATCAGGTTCTGTGCTGACGGTGTGGAGCCTGCTTGGGATTCTCTCCCTCTCTCTCTGCCTCTCCCCTTGTGCACACGCACTCTCTCAAAATAAATAACTGCACTTAAAAAAAAACCCCACATGTGCCCCATTAAATATCCTCATATTTAAGACCATTTCCAGACCCTCCACTGAGTCCCGTTGACCTTTTCCTTTGCTGTGTGGAACTCTTTAATTATAGTAGTTTATGATGTTTAATACCTGGAGGCTGTTCTTTCCCCTTATAAGGACTTCCAGACTATTCCCCATGTTTACTTTCCCAAAAGAACCTCGTCAAGTTAAACAATAAATCCTGTCAGCATTTTAATTGTGATTGCATTGCATGCAGATTGACGTCTTCCCAAGATTGCCTTTGAGAACAAGGTGTGTCTGCAAACTTGAGTCATTTATGTCCCTCACAGGTTTATTGAGCCAGACCAGTGGCAAGGATGTAGGCACCCACCCTCACCCCGGTCCCGCTGGGTCCACCCCGCCAAAGTTCCGGGAAGCTCTCCCACCACCTCGTCTGTAGAATGAGACCCTGTGACTCATGCCAACCTCAGCTCGGACCCACCGAGGTGGTTACTAATTGCCCCGAAACTGCGAAGAACACTACATCGTCCTTGTGCTTAAGGACAAGCAATAATGATGTCATCTTCCGTGCAGAACTAAACATGATGGTTTATAGGCACTTAAAAGCAGCCATGACCTTGGGCAAGTTACTTCCGGTCTCCAAGTCTACTCTAGGTCTACTCTTCCTGTAAAATGTGAATCGACCCGGCTCGGCCTGGTGTGAGGACTGAAGGGGACTGAGGGGACACGGATGCCCCTTGGCTGAACCTCTGCTGGCCTCCCCGCCCTCCGCATCCAGGCACCCCCGGCCAGCCTGCGGGATGGGGTGCACCTGCCCGGCGCCCTCCCCTACCCACTGCTCCCAAGTCAACGTCAGAAGTCAAACATTTTTATTGTTCTACAGACACTTCTGAAAAGGGATCTAATTGAGAAAATATACAAAGCATTTAAGACTTTCATCTCCAGAGAGCACCTAAGTCTGGCTGGAGGCGTCGAAGCCTCCTTTTCAAGGCTCAGGGCTGAGAACGGTTAGCATATTGAATGATCAGTAAAAACATGCAAAAGTGAGAAGGAAAAGGGAAAAAAGGCTGCATTCCTCCAAAGCCGGGGGACGGAATTTCAGAACGAGGGGGAGGCAGGGTGCACAAGTACCAGGTGGCTCTCCCTTCCCCCCACATTATCTTCTCAAACAGCTCCAAGCTTGGAGAAAGCAACGAGCCCACCCCCTCGTCTCTGCTCAGCGCTCAGCCCCGCAAGGCCGCCCACCTCGCTCTGTCCCCTTCCTGTGGCCATGGCTGCAGGACCCCACTTGTGCTCCTGGGGGGCCAGGGCGGGGGGCCCTGGCTCCTCCCTTCTTTGGTTCCACTCGGAGAACGATTGTGCTTGACGGACTCATCCCCACCCCTCGCTCCAGGCTCCCATTGGTGGGCTGAAGGCACTGACAGGAGTCCTGGGGGGAGAGCCCCAAGACACCGTCTTCCCTTGTGCTCTGGGCGGGGGGGGGGGGGGGGGGGGGTGGGTCCATCCCTGGGCACATGACCCTACCCTGAGCCCAGGTCTGGGTATCTGGACGCAGGAGGAAATGTGCTGTCCAAGGAACAAGCCTTTTGGGACTTTCCCAACTGTGCAGGTATCTCTGAACCCCATACCACACCCCACCCTGTCCCCTTGCCCAGGACCCCCCACATGCCCGGTTCCTCCGTCTGGCCCTCCCCCTGGGCTGCCAGTGCAGCTGTGGGCTGGCCCCAGCGGACCTGACTTCAGGATGGTGGTCCAGAAACCACCCTGTGGCGCCCTCCTGTCCCCCGGACCTGGGAGCTCGGAAGAGGTGGGGGCCTCAAGAGGTCACGGCTCTGGTACAGGGAGGCGGGCAGGGCTGGAAAGGAACCAGGAGACACGTCACATCTATGGGAAGGTCCAAAGTACAAGCTGAGCGAGGGGAAGGAGGAGGGCCGGAGTGGCCAGAAGGGAAAGAAGGAAGAGGGCAAGGGCGGGGCCTGGGAGGGGAGGCCCTCACACCGCCCCGCAGATGAGGGTCTCCACCACGAAGGTGTTCTCGAAGTGGCGGATGGCATTGCAGTTCTTGGCCCCTCGCTTGTTGATCCCTGAGAGGGAACAGAGAAATCTCAGTGAGGACTGTGTCCCGGCCCAGTGGCGGCTGGGCCGCAAAGGCAATCAGACTGGGATCCTGGGGCGGGGCGGCGGGGGGAAGAGGCAGCCACGGGAGAGACACCCAGACCCACTGAGAGGCAGTGCACTGAAGGGGTGAGAGCCCAGTTCTGCCATCTTCCCTGCTGTGCGACCTCAGGGGTGTTACTGAACCTCTCTGTGCCTCCGTTTCCTCATCTTTCAAAGGGACAGCGAGAATAATGACGGTGGGGATAACTCACACCGTCTCAGAAGGACATAAAGAGTGTAAACCAGGGCCTGGCCCACAGGACGTGCTCAGTCACCATTAGCTGTTACTACTGCTGCTACCGTCTGAGCTCTGGGAGGGCTGCTCTCCAGCCACGGGGCCCGGCACGGCCGGATGACGGTCTAGAGCTCAGGGCAGGGGCCCAGACGGGAGGAGCTGGCCACTCACGCCTCCGGGTAGCCCGGCGCCGCAGCCGGTAGGTGTCCTTCCCACTGCACAGGTGGTAGATGAAGGAGCCCAGGGCCTCCTTGTCGCTGACGTGCTCCGTGACCACCATCTCCTCCTGGATGATGTACGTCTGCGGGAGGTAGGTCCCTCTCTGCGAAGGGAGAAGCCGCAGCGCCGGCTCAGTACCCGGGGCTCTCCTCCCTCGGGGTCCCCTGGCCCACTGTCCGCTCCCCACGTCTCCACGCTGCTCACTCCGGCAGGGTCCCGTCCGCACGCGTCCGCCTCCCCCTACCAGAGGCCCCGGGCCTCGCCCTTCTGACGTCTCCAGGCACCTTCCGTTTGTGACAAGCACTGGTGCCCGCCGTGCCGCACGTGTGGGGGTCTGGTCTCCCACGGGGAGTGCTGCTCGGGGAGGGGGGCGACCCCACCTGTTCCCTGCACTGCTGAAGCGGGGCACGGCCTGGGAGGCTACAAAGCTGGAGAGGGAGCGGAAGCGTGGTGGGGAGAAGAAAAGGAGACGTGTGGACTCTGGGCGTGGGAGAAGGAAGATGGAGAAGGCGGGAACTGATCCGGGGTGCTGGGCCCCGCTGACAGCAACACCCCCGGGCCCCCTGACCCCCACAGCAGGAGGCTCCCTTGCCCCGGGCCTGGCCTCTACGAGGCAGCGGGGCCCCGGCTCACCTTCACATTCATGAGGAGCTCCCAGAAGTTGCGAGGGGGCAGCACGATGGTGGTGTTGAGCTCGATAACATAGCACTTGTCCAGGGAGATGTCATGGTAGGCGGTGAGCCCCTGGGCAGGAGGAGGGGCCCCGTCAGTCCCTGCAGTCGAGGGCCTGGCCTGGGTGGGCTGGGAGGCACCAGCCCTACCACGCCGGTGCGATGCACCCCCGATTCCCGAACACCCGGGCGGGTGCTCCTGGGCTCCTGCTCTTCTCCTAGCCTGTATTTGCGGGGACTTCCGCTTACTACGTGAAAAACACCAACTGTCCAGGGCCTCGGTCATTACAAGGTCATTACAAGATTCTTCTCATGGGATCCCAGAGCTGAGGTTTGGGGAAGCCAGTAATGTTCCAATCGTGCATTCCATCAGACCTCTGAGGTCCCGGCATCCCTGCGGACAGCCAGGACCCTCAGCAGGAGATGCTCCGTCCCTGGCTCTCTGGGGGGTTTCAGCTGTAAGGCTGTCCAGGATACGGAGTGAAGGGATCGTACTGGACAATCCCTAGGAAGCTCTGGGAGGCAAGTTCGGGGGGACAGATAGCTGGAGAGCCTGTGTTTCACGGGCCTCAAAACGGTCACTGGCAACAGAAGCGCGAAGGATGGTTACCTCTGGGGAGGGGGTACTGGCTGGGGCGAGGGGAGGGCACCAGGGAACCTTCCGGAATGCTGGCCGAGGTCCAGATTTGATCCGGGTGGCACTACATGGAGGCCTCGGAGAAAATCCACTAAGCTGTACACATAACGAGCTTGACTGGCGTGCTCTACCTCAACAAAAAGTCACTGCAAAATACCCAATTGAAAGGAACATCGGCCTCGCCATGACAGCCAGCGTCCACACTAGCTCACATTCAGTGAGAAACGCTACCCCTACACAACAGAAGCGAGGTCTTTAAAATCCTGATAAAGCGGACCCGTAGATGTCCGCCAGACATAGTTGCCGTCACAGACGGAGGTACTACGGGCACTTGTATTCTCCTTTCTCACGACCCTTGGTGGAAGGGGGTTCTGGGCCTTTAGGACACCCTTCCACCACTCCTGCCCCGGCCCCGGCCGGCCTCACCCGCTGAAAGTCATGAATGATGTCTGCAGGGTCCCCGCCGCCGAACTGGGGCACGGGCACATTGATGCGTTCATAGTTCTCTTCGAGGTAGATCTTCACGTCCTCCTCCAGCTCCATCCGAGTGCGGACCTGGGAGGACAGGGAGTCCTCGTAGAGAACGCCACAGTGGAAGAAGTTGTCCCGGGCCAGCTGGGCAAGGTGGAGGAAGAGACAGGCAGACCGGTCACACGGCGCCTCCGGCACGGCCACCCCGCCCACCCCACTGCGCCACGACCCCCAAGGCCTGGGCAAGCACGAAGCGTGGGACTAATGAGACCCATTTCACAGGTGGAGAAACTGAGGAACACGGGGAGTCAGGGAGGGTTGAGCGGGATCTGCCAGGTCCCAGGTGAACAACCTCTCTGGCCTTCAGTTTCCCCATCCGTGAAACGAGGTGATCCATCAGGCTTTTTCTGGCCTCTGGGTCCGTGAGCCTGTGACTGAAATGGGATGGATCGGCAGGGATAGGACCCGGCCACCACGTGTCCTCCACAGAGGGACAGACCCCAAGCAAGAGCCTGGAGTGGATGGGGGGGCCCTTAGGGGCAAACACAGGAGCCCCGGATTGAACAGGCTGGGTGCCCAGGAGGGAGGAGAGTCGCTCAGAGAAAATCAGCTGCGTGAAGATTCTGGAGGCATCATTACAGCCAACCCCGTGTGCAACCTCACTCAAGTTCCACCACCTTCCCTGGACACCGGGCCCCACGAGCAACACTGTGCCTCTATCTGCAGAGCAGGCCTAACGGCTCCATCAACAAGGGCAGGGGGGCTGTGTGACCTGACTGAGGCCCAGTGATGTGCCCATGTGCACTTCTCCGGGGCTCCTCCAGATCTGTGTACAGACTCCTGGCCTGTCACGGGCAGAATTCCCCTTTCTGTTGCAGTGTAAGTTCTCCCAGAGCATGAATCATCGCACATGAATCATACTGTCCAGGGCACGGACTCAGAGGCCGCTCTGAGGTTCCCCTAGTCCCCAGCAGTTGGGGTGGGGTGAGAAGCCCCAGGAGGGCACAAGTTGGGGCTGGGGACAGAGGGGACCAGGAGCCAGGCAGGCTCCTAAGGGCCACAGGAAAGGGCCCAGGAGAGGACTCCCATGGGAAAGGGAGAACCGGGAACACGCGGGGAGCTGGCCGTGGAGGGGGAAGATGGGGAGACGGTGGCGGGGGGGAGCCAAAAAAAAAAGGGAAGTCGGCAGGTGTGTGGGAGCTGAGGTTTCTAGGGGAAAGTCACATGGAATACAAAAACTCTTCAGTAATTTCCATCATGGAAAAACTAAGTAACAAAGTGAAAAGCCAATGCTTGAGGGTGGGAGGTCACTTGGGTCACAAATGACTGGCAATTCTCAGCTTCTTTGTCACTCTGAAATTCCCTGTTCAGTGCACTTATGGTTATTCTTTTGAGCTTTAATTTAACTCCCTTGGTGGCAACTGTCTCCCTCCCCAGATCTGGGCTGATCGCAAGGTCACCGTGACCATGACCAGTCCTCCCGCCCAGCTTCATGCCCTCACTTGGCTGTGTGAGTAGATAATGGGGGTGCTGTCACAGGCGGAGGCCACCCCTTACGGGAGGTGGGGATGCATCCGTCCACTATCCGGCTCTCTGCCTTCCTTGTTTTGTGATCCAAGCAAACGTCCAAGGCATGACCCTCGGCCACAGGGTCCAGCTCTAGAGGGATCACAGAGTTCCGATTTCTGCTGGATCTGAGTTTCTGGTGGTAACACTCCAGGGTAACACTGTGGGAAGGGGCGATGGATTCCAGTCCCAGCTCGCCCGCCACTAACTGTGTTCCTGGGAGAGCTCCTGGGTGGCCTCAGGTGTGTCTGAAGACATGGCTAAGGACACTCTACCAGGGTCCGTAGGGGTCAGAAGGCGGGGCTCCAGTTCTGTCTCCGGGACCAGGCAAGAGGCTGGCATGAGCCCAAGGAGGCCCCATGGAGGGAGGATGTGGGTCTTTGGTGCTTGGCTGGGCATTCACTCCCACCTGGGGGCAGGTCACCTGCTGTCCCCCCTCCTCACAAGCCCTAAGGACCTGGCTGTCACCTGCCCATGCTCATTCTCCTGCCAGCTCCTCTCTAAACACTACCTTTCCCCGAGCCCCGTGCCTCCCTCCCGCCTGGCCTCACCTGTGCGAGGAAGAAGTATCTGTAGATGTAGACGGAGGCGAACACGAGGCCCATGAGCAAGACGACCATGCCCATCGACAGGTAGCACACGCCGCCCACAGAGCCCCCCTTCTTGTAGCGGTGGTGGGGGGGGCGCTCCTCCTGTGGACAGCAGTGCTGGGTCAGCCAGATAGATGGTGGTCCCGCACCTCTGGGGACCCTCCCACCCCCTTCCTGGAAGTGAGATCTCACCCTGCCGGCCGGGAGCGAGCCTTGGGAAAAAGGGGAGAGGAGAATGGGGCCGGGGACACACGAGCATCATCTGGAAGGGATGCCCCCCCAGGGTCCTCCCAGCTTCCTCCCAGGTAAAGAGAAACTGAGACCCACATCAAAGCCATACATAACGACCCACTGGGATTAAGGGGGCAGGTTTGGATTATCCATGCCATTAGTACCCTTTATAATGCCAGCTGTGATCACGATATATACTCTTAAACACAGAATGGGGGAAGCACAGATGTGGCCTTAATAACTGCACCAGACCTGGGAACCTATAGGAAATGGGGTGCACTGGGCAGGCTGGGAGCCAGAGAAGGCTTTGGATCCACCCGAAAGCTGGGGTGCACAGAGTGGGCTGGAACTGGGGCAGCGGGAGGTGCCTGCTGGGCTCCCCCCAGAAGCCCATGGCAGGCAGTAGTCACCGGCTGATGGAAACAGAGGCTCCAGGAGGCGCATGGGGTCTGGGCACGGTGCTGGTCTCCCTTGGACCCGGCGGCCCTAAGCCTGCGATCCATGCTGGGCACAGCTCAGCTACGGCCCCACACAGGCACCGGCTGGCAGTGTTAAATAGGCTGTCAGGAGTGAAGCCTGAAGGCTGAAGTCTGGAGGCTCCTGGACAAAACCTGCTCTGGGGAAGCCAGACTTGGGCTCAGAACAGTAGCCACAGGTCTGCCAAGAAGCAGCAAGTTCAACTGACTGAACTTCAGGGCACACGGGTCTGGGCTGGTGGACGAAGGTGTGTGCGTAGATCTCAGTGACACCGCTTTACCCAGAGCACTGGACTGAGAGTCTAAGGATTCAGGCTCTTAATGAGCCTTGGCCATCTCTCTTGTTTGTGCACGTCCTCCCTTGCACCCCTGCCCTAACCCGGGCCCTCACCCACCCTGGGAGATGTTGCAAAAGCCCAGGCCTGTCTCGGCCTCCACTGTCCACCCTTCACACCCTCCTCCATGGTGTCCAGGCACAGTCATGGTGAGGTCAGAGTCCAGGCCCAAGGACTCCCCACCCTCCAGGAGCTGAGGCAGGGTGGGTGAAGGGAAGGAGTTCCAGTCTCCACATAAGCCACAAACTGTCTGCTTAGCCCCTTTTGTGCCAGGTTTCCTGTCTCCCTTTACGCTGGGGGGCTGGGGACACAGTTCAGGTCCAAGTTACCCTGGAGAAGCCCTTATCTCTTAGCCCAGCACAGGGGGCCTGGCCTGGTGGGGGTGAGGCACGGCCTGTTGTGATGCCCAGGCCCCAATCCCTGAGGCCTCCTGGCTTACAGCATACAGGGCACGGGGCCCAGGCCTCAGGGAGTGGAGGGGTAACCATCAGATGGGGCAAATGCCTCCCGCTCTCCCACACACCCTCAAAGCCCAGGAAAAGGACAAAAATACCACGAGGACCCTCCCCCTCACTGGGCACACCCATCACCAGACCAGCTGGTCCCCCGCCTCTGCACCATGGGACAGACACAGGACGGACAGGTGCCCCGGCCCATCTTGTTCCCCAACGCCGCAGTCTGCCCTCGGGGGAGGTCGCCTGGCGTGGGTGGGAGGTCAAACCCATTGTGCCAAACTCACTAGCTGAGCCCCTCTGCAGGCCTGGGGACCCTCCCCAGCCCGGCCCTGCTGCAGGGGTCCTGTGATCCAGACCAGAGAGGTAAATTCATGAGACTTCCCACTTGGCTGGCATCTCCTCCACACGCTTGGGCCCTCTAACCAAGGTCCGACAGGAGCCAGGGGATTATAATGGTTTTGACTTTCAATGGGCTCCCAGGAGCAGCGCAGGATGGGGCAGCCTGACAGCCAAAGTGCCACGAGGCACCCGCCACCCGGGGGCCTCTGTGGAGGAGGGTCGTGGAGTCTCTGCTCTTCCACCGGTGGCAGACCCAGGAGACAGGTCAGGCTGTCGTGCCAGCTGTGGATCCTGCCCCTGGGGCTGGACGGTCACAGACAGTGGGGTGAGTGGTGGCCCCAAGTTGAGAGAGGCCTCAGCGGGGGCTGGGATCCCCCGTGAGGGGAGCATCTCTCAGGAAGTGTGAAGAGGCAGGGATTGAAGGAGACCAGGAACCCGAGAGCCCTTTGTCAAGGATGAAGTGCTAGATAAAAATAGCAGATCTTTATCAGCTGAAACTTTCCTTTTCAGGGCCAATGCCAGGGCCAGCTGTAGAGACTGCACCCTGGCCATGCAGTCAGAAAACCAGAGAAGCCAGCTTGTGAGAACTGCTTTTAAAAAGAACAAAACAAAACAAAGCCAATGGGCCACAAGCGAGAGCCTGAGGGCCTGCTCCACAACGAAGTTCACAGACAAGGAGGCTGGTTTTAGAGCAACCTTTCTAGCCTTTCTGCTTCTGGCTGGGTCAGTGCCTGGGGCACAGCTGCGGCTCTAGGGCTGAGAAGAACGCAGCCTCCAGCAGGCCCCCTGGATACCACTCTCCGTCCCTACTCTGTGGGGGTCACTGTGAAGGTTGAGGATCCCTGGCTGTCCTAGGTGTGTGGGGACATACCCCTCACATGTCTGGGGCTAACACAGAGCTCCCTATCCCACCTTTACTGACAACCCCTAGTGCGTGCCTGAGGCTCAGCTGCCCTGCTCCCCTCCCTAAGCCCACACCCCTCCTGCCTGCAGGGCCCAAACCTCAGAAAATTCAGGGCTGAGCAGCAGGCAGGAAGGGAAAGCAGGACCAGAGCTTGCCAGGAAGCAGACTGGAAGCCATGGATGTCCCTGCTTGGAGACAAAAGGCACTTCAGGCATCAAGCCCCCTCGCCCCCCCCCCCCCCCCCCCCCCCCCCGGCAGGAGAAAGGGCCCCTGAATCCTGCCCCGAAGCTGCCATTGCTTGCCTGGCCCTGAGCTCCACAACGGAGAACCTGGGGACTCCTGGCTGTCCAGCTCACCGGGAAGGACTGTGGAGAAGCTTGCTTCCTGAGACCCCTGAGCTGCTTCGCTTATGCTGGAGACTCAGGAAAATGCTACCCCCCAACCTCCCCCACCCCCGCATGGAGCAGCCAGACATTTGGGGGGGCTTTCACTTGGAAAGTGGAAAAACATTGCATACTGTCTCCAAGGCAACTGGGCTTTCTGAGCAAAGTGCTTTGCTGTGCACTCGTGTGGGGCACGTGAGCCAGCCGTGCGGGGACCTGGAGGGGCCCGGGCCTCCTCTGCCCACGGCACCGAGGCCCGCAATGGCGCTCATTAAATGATTTAGCAAAGCCAGGGCCACAGCGGTCAAGGGGAACCCAGCCAACTGGAGCATTAACTCAGCGGACTCCCATGGCTCCTGGAGATCCCCCCAGCTAGAGCCTCTCAGTAACAATGCCCAAATTAACTGCAAGCAGATTAAACTACAGTCGCAGGCTGCTGGGAGGAGGCTGGCAGGGGAGTCAGAAATGCACTTGCTGTAGCCCAGGCTGACAGCTGGAGAGGGAGGGGTTCCTGCCGGGCCTCCTTGGTATCATTCTTCTTCAGCATCTTTCTTTCCTAGGCTGCAGACCACAGATTCAAGGGCACCAACGTGTGTGTGTGTGTGTGTGTGTGTGTGAGAGAGAGAGAGAGAGAGAGACAGACAGAGAGACAGAGAGACAAAGACAGAGACAGAGAGAGAGAGAGACCTAGTGAAGGTGAGGGGAGTGGGCAAATGCCCACTGTCCACAGGAGCACAGAGAGCTATGTTTTATGTACAAATGCCCATGGGGACTCATGGACTCGCTCTCAGTGGAACCCCATTCCTATCGTGTGGCTCAGTGGCTTGGACACACGCCGGGTGAGTAAGCACAGCGTGGACCCCTGCACCACCCTCTGCTTTGCTTGGCCAGGCTGGGCCCATTCTCTCATCTATTCCGGTCCTGATGGTCAAGATGAGACTCTAGAGAACAAAGGCTCCGAAGGATGAGAAGCAAAGCTGGCTGCTGACAGAGCTCTCCTGGGGGAGAGAGAACTTGGAGAGTGTATGTGTTGAGGGATAGCCAGGCTGTGCTTCCGTGATTTTACCATAAACATTTTTTTTTTCTTCTAAGAGAAACTCATCCTCCCTGGCGGTACTGACAGCCTTGAAACATGCAAGGACCGGCCCAGAAAAGCAAATAGAAAAGAGAGGGAAATAGAGAGGGAAGAGAAAAACCACTGTGGTGTGTGCCCCAGAGCCAAAGCCCCTCTGGGAAGGCCCAGGACAGACCACGAAGGGACCCCCACCCCTGCACGAGATAGGACCAGGAACAGGACCACCTGTCCACAAAGGTCCTTTTTTTCAGCTCAGCGGGCAGGGCCAGCGGGTACTGGGGCACTGGGGCAGGAAGACTCCACGCCCACCAGTACCGCCCTCCAGGCTGGCAGGGGACCCTCCCCCAACCACTCTGGGAGACCCAGCTCCCGCCTGCCAAGGGCCCGAGGCCAGGACTCGGAAAGTGAAATCTGATCCCCAGGTATGCAGCTGGGGGAGGGGGCGACACAGGAGCCATTAATCAAAGGCAAGGCCAAGGAGAAAATTACCCGGGGCTGAGAAGATGATGGTACTAAACATGTCTCTCTCCTCTTGCAGCCCCCCCCCCCACCATTTGCAGCCCCCCAGCCCAGTCCTGTGTGTACACGCCCACACCTGGCTCTGTGTGTGTGTGTGTGTGTGTGTGTGTGTGTGTGTGTACGTGTGCACTCAAGCACAAGCAGATGGACGGGAGAGGGGAGCCAGGCTGAGAGGTGCAGGGCTGGCCAGAGGGTGCTAAGAGGGGGTGCTTCCCGGCCAACCCACTTTCCAAGCTGGCTTCCGGCCAGTTGCCCATCAGCGCAGGCTTCTCATTATCTCAGAGGCGAGCGCCAAGGGGAGGGTGGGCAGCTGGAGGCCCAGCTGGGCCCCCACCCCCATCCCTTCCCGGCCCACTGAGGCACTTCCTTCCAGCAGCAGGTCTGGGGACAGAATCCTCGTTGTATTTCAGTTTTTGCTCAGAAGCAGGGGGAGCCCCGCTGTGGGGGTGCTGCTGAGGTCTCACCCTGGCCCTGTAAGCCTGTACACAGGTGGACATTTTGCTCTAACGGCCACGGGGGAGCTCACTGCTGAGGGCGTTCGCAAACTCATCTGTTCATCAAGCGGTCCTTCTAGGGCTTTAAATCTGGTTTTGGAGTCCAGTTCAGTGGCCAAGGAGGGTCACCCTCAGCCAGAGGAAACCTTCTGCAAAGCTTTCTTCCGCATCCTCATCAGCACGGGGCAAACCTCAAACGCTCTGTCTTGACAAAGCAGATGGCCGGGCCTCCCAGTCTGCCTGCCTGTCCCACCCACCTTCTCCTTCTAATAAATGGTACCCTAATAATGGTGGCACTGTGTCTGAATGCTGGGTGCCTGCTGCGCTTGCTGCCGGAGGCAGGAGAGGGGACTTGAAGAAGTGTGCCCCTTGGCCAGGTGAGGGCACATCGGGCTCAGAGTCGTGAACTCTCTTCCCCACTCCAGTTCCATCAGGCAACTGTCAGAGCCAACAGGCAACATCCAACAGGGCCTCGGGAAGCTGCGATAGTTTACTGCTATGCACTTCTGTCCTAGTGGTGGTGGTGTGTGTGTGGGGGGGGGGGTTAATCCTCCTCCTGGGCCCCCAGTGCTCCTCCTTGCCAATGAAGACAGCTAGGGGACCCGCCCAGCTAACAAGGTTTGGGAGAGGAGGCTGGCTCATCAGGCCCAAGGCCATTCCAAACAGCACCAGGAAGGTGTTGAGATTTCCACTTCACACTGGGTGAGGGGGAAAAGACGATGCCCGATGTCAGAGCCAGAAGCTGGTTGTCAGTTACTGCCAAGGGGATGCTGGCATCTGCCATCTAGCCCGGCACCATCAGGAGGCTGCTGGAGAATGTGCCACTCCGGTGAAATTTGGTGGACCTTCTCAGAGTCTGAATTACATCCTCCTACTGTCTGGCTGGTTTCCCCTTCCGCTTGAAGCCCGTAGCTCTCAGAAGCAGGGTCCTGAATTCCAGGCCTGAGCTGGGCAGCAGGCCCTGGGAGAAGAGAGGGGCCAGCCAGGTCCCATCCCCACTCCCTCCCTGGGCTGGGAGGAGGGGAGGAGGCGGGCTCCTTGGTGAAGGGAGGAAAGAAGCTTGAAGAGACCCTTGCAAACTTTTAAAGCTGCAGACCATGGTCTTCAAATACGGAATGTCCCCTCCCATCTAAACATCGGATAAAGACTGAGTTGCTCTGGTTGGGGGTGCAGAGCAACCCCCCAACCCAGCCCAGGTGGTCCTGGATGATGCAGTGACCACACCAGGGCAGGGGAGCTGGCCTGAGGCTGCTCGGTGCATTTCACACTCAGGGTCTCTGCTGGGGCTGTGACACCCACCTGAGGCCCCTCTCCAGCGTGCCCTCCAGCAGGGCCCAGGTTTCCCCCCCTTCCCCGCAGCCCCCAGAATACTCCAGGCAGGGTTGAGTCTGAGCCACAAAACTTGGGGAGGGATCTTGCCCTGAGGAAGACTCCTCAGAAGCCAGCAGGGGGAAGAGAAGGGGAGTGGACAAAGACGTCGCAAGTCCAGTCTCTACGGGACTGCTTGGCGCGCCCGAAGACCGCCGCAGCCGACGGTTACCGACGGTTACGTGGACACCTTTGCCGGGGCACAATACAGCCTGGCCGGACCAGCTCTCCCTCCCCTCGCCTCCCTGCCCGCCACGCGTCCTGCCCTCTCCGGGTCAGACTCCACGCAGCTCAGACAGTTTTCCACTGGCGGAAATGCCTTCTCTCCCCCAGGCAGGAGGGAAGGGGGAGGAGGGGGAGGACGCCGGAGGGGGCGGGCTGCACCGAGGCCCGCCCCCACAAAGAGCCTCCAGGATGCGGGAGGGCACCGGGGCAGTGGGGGAGCCTCCCGGCGGGATGGAGAGAGCCGCCCAGAACGAGAGCCGGGAGAGGAAGGAAGCCGGGAGCAGGGAGACCCAGACGGC
Organism: Neofelis nebulosa; assembly: GCF_028018385.1. Lineage (NCBI taxonomy): Eukaryota > Metazoa > Chordata > Mammalia > Carnivora > Felidae > Neofelis > Neofelis nebulosa. Next base: position 8,808,032 of record NC_080783.1, read on the forward strand.
ATGGGGTGGGGAAATCAGGGCGCCTGGCCTCATAATTTCGAACCTCGAATCCCAAACGTGCAGCCGGGCCGGTTCTGGCTTATTTCCATTTCTTCACTTTCTTGTCCACCAATTTAGGTGCAGACCAGCAGCACATTCCCCGCCCCCCACAGCATCCCCCCCATTAGGGACGAAATCAATGGCCCCTCCTCCTTCGTTGGCACCAGACTCTCCCCTCCCCCCCCCCCGCCCCGCCATTCCCTACCAATCATGACCCACCCCCAGTTTGGGGAAACCCAGTCCAACCCCTCTCCCATCCCCCACCGGGGGACTCGACTCTCTCGGCCCCTCCTCCTTGATTAGAACCAGACGCATACCCCCCACCAACATTCCTCCAACTTATTTCTACCAGCCCCTTCCCCTGTCTTGGGGCCAGCCGCCTAGCCCCTCCACTTTTGGAAGAGACCTCGAGCGTTTCCCTCCTTGGGGACCTGTGACTCGGACCCCTCCCACTCTTCGGACTTTTGCTTTCGGTTGCCGTTTTAAGAGAGGACCCAAGCCCCCTCCCCACTCTGGGATGAATGGCCCACTGCGGACCCTCACTCCACTCCGATCACGGCTCCCGGACCCCGATGCACCTAGAGCAGTTCCCGGGGCCGGCGGGGCGCGCCTCGACCCCCGGCCCCTCTTACCCGAGCCGGCGTCAGCAGGATTTCAGCGGCCGGGGCCCGAGCCGCGGCCGACGCCGAGGCCGAAGCCTTGTCGGCCTTGTCGCCCTTGATGCCGGCCACGGCGGGCTGGAAGCTGATCTTCACCATGGCTGCGCCCGGCCGCGCGTCCGCCCTGCAGCCTCTGCCCGTGCAGCCTCTATCGGTGCAGCCGCCTCTCCGCGCTCCGCAGGCACCGGAAGTTTGGACGGTGTTCGCGTCCCTCCCCCTAGCCCCGCCCCCAGTCCGCCCCGCCCCGCCCCGCCCCCCACAGGAGGGTCTTGGCGCTGGCCGCGCCTGCGCCCCCTTCCAGCCCCTGGGGCGCGCAGTGACCCCTGCCGGGCGCTCTGCTCCTTTCGAGGGAGGGCTGAGGTTTACTCACACACTCGCTCATTCACTCACTCACTCACTCCATTCATCCATCCATCCAATCACCAATGGACTAAGCCCCTCTCGCAGACTTTTTCCTTCTAGCTTCCTCTCCGAGACCAGCATCCCCGTAACACAGCCTTTGTTAAAAGAATGTTTGCCCAGCAAATGCGCCTTCTACACAAATGCCCCGTCTCTCCTGCTCCCTTTCATACCGTCCTCTTTGGAAACACTGACTGCCCCTACTGCACCTGTCCCCACTGCTCCCCACCTGTCCTGACCCAGGAGGAGGCTTCAAGGCCAGGTGTCCAACTGCTTGCCTGCATCCTGCATCCATCCACGTCTCTTTTCATTCTCCATCATCCTTTTTCCTTCATTTTTCATTCCTGTAGAACCTTCCTGAGGGGCTCTGGGGATGCGTGCTAAAGATGCTGGGAGTAGAGAAAGAAGGGCAGCCTGCAGCGTCGGTTAGTGAGTGCCAAGCCCTGTTGCCCATTTCTCCCCTATCCAGAAGGATCTAGTGTGGTGGGAGGATGGGCGGGGCGGGTGTCTGGAGGCTTGGGTCCCAGACAAGACTGCCCCTGCAAAGCCTCACTGGTATTGTGTAAGACCAGGGGCTTGTGTTACTGGAGCATCTCTTGTCCCCCCAACCCTGGATCTTTCCTTACTGTTCCTGGACCAGACTGGACTGGAGACAACACCCAGCAACACACACACACACACACACACACACACACACACACACACACACACAGCCTTGGGCTGAACACTGGCTTTTGGCTCTGCAGTTGGGGTGATAGGGGAAGTTAGAGGAGTCTGAAAGCTTGCTGAGGACAGTCTGAAGCCCTCCACTGACCTGTCCTACCTGTCAGGTCTTGAGTGGCTGTGTTGAGCCCTGGGTACCCACATCCCAGACTCCACCATCCTGGTCCAGGTCTTGGATGAATTTATCAGACTTGAGGACAAACATGTTAAGAAGGAAGGTTGAACTGATGCTAAGGCCACTGTCCTGGGGAACTGGGAGAGGGAAAGGGAAGGTGGAAGAAGATAATTTGGAGACAAATTTGGTTTGGACAAGAGCCAGAGAGGAACGGGCTGTGGACTCTTGTTAACCAACTCTAAGAACTCCTAGATGAATCTTGGTGTTTGAAGAAGTTAAGTCCCAACCCTTGGTTAGATTCCCACTCAGCATCCCCAACATACATTCCTCCATTCAGAAAGTGTTTTTCAGGGAGCCTGGTTGGCTCAGTAGGTTGAACAACCAACTCTTGATTTTGGCTCAGGTCACGATGCCAGGATTGTGGGATCGGGTTCTGTGCTGAGCATGGAACCTGTTTGAGATTCTCATTCTCTCTCTCTCTCTCTTTCCCTCTGCCCCTCTCCCCAATTCACACTCTCTTTCTAAAAATTAAAATAATAATAATAATAATAATAAAATAAAAAAAAGAAAGTTTCCTAAGTGCCCCTGCGTATCAAGCATTATATTAATCCCTGTGACAGAAAACAGAAAGCCCTAAGATGCAACTTTGCAACCAAGGACCTAATCACATTAAACCTTCCACCTGCCAAATTCTCACAATGTTTATGAAATTTACCCATACTTTGTTCTTTTTTTTGTTGCTGAGTAATATTCCATTTTGTTAGCAGACTGCAGTCGTCTATCCAAATTCCTGGTTATGGATATTTGGGTTGCTTTCCATCATTGGCTATAATGAATAAAGGTGCTGTGAACATTTGTGTACACGGCACTTTTGGTTGACATTTATTGTCACTTGTCTTGAATAAAGAACATCACAAAGGGTGAGGTGGGAATGGTCCACTCCAGCAGGCAGGCATATTTTATCACATGACATTGTTTAGAAATAATATAAAGTGAGCCAAGTTTAGTTGGTTTCATCTTATTATTGTTTTTAAATTCTCTACAGATATTGCACCCCCTTGCGGCCTGACCTGGGCCAGACCAGTCACACGGCCCTGCCCCCACCTTGGTATCCTACTGCCTAGGAATGGGATTGTATCACTTTACACTTCCACCAGCAAGGTATGAGAGTTCCAGTGGCTCCACAATTTCACCAACATTTGGTGCTGTCAGCCGGTCTAATTTTAGCAATTTTAGTTGATATAACAAGTTATATCTTATTGTGATTTTGATTTGCCTTTCCCTGATGACGAATGATGTTGAGTATGTTTTCTTACGGTATTGATCCTTTGTATAACTTCTTTTGTGAACTGTCTGCTGAAGTCTTTCGGTCATTTTAGAAGTTGGATTATCTTTTTTATGATTGATTCGTAGGAGTTCATTGTATATTCTGAAGACAAGTCCTTCGGCATATATATTTATTGTGAATATTTCCTCCCAGATTGTGGCTGGTCTTTTCGTTTTCTTAACTTTGTCTTACGGCGAGCAGAAGTTTATAGTTTTGATACAGTTCAATGTATCGGTTTTTAATTTTATGGTTAGCACTTTCAGGGTTTTGGCTAAAAACTCGTTGTCCACCCTGAAATTGTGAAGATATTTGAGTATGTTTTCTTCTAGGAACTTTGTAGATTTAGGCTTTACATATAAGTCTATGATCTATTTTTAGTTGTTTTTTTGTGTATAGGAGTAGAGGTTTTGTTTTGTTTTGTTTTCTATACAGTTGTCTAGATGTTCCAGGATCGTTCATTTAAGAAACTCCTTTTTCTATTGGATTGCCCTTGGCACTTTTTTCAAAATCAGTTGACACTTTATATATTGGCTTATTTCTGCACTCTGTTCTGTTACGTTCCTCTATTTTTTTTTTCTATCCTTATGCTACTTCACATTATCTTAACTGTAGATCTCTATTAAGTCTTAAATCAGGTGGTGTAAATCTTTTTCTTCTTTTTCAAGATAATTCTGGCCCTTCTAGATCCATACAGCCTTAGAATTGGCTTATCAATTTCTACAAAACAAAACCTGTTAAATATAAATTGGGTTTGAGTTGAATCTAGAGAGCAATTTGGGGAAAACTGAGGTCTTAACAGTATTGAATTTAAGCCCATGAACGTGGTAGATCTCCTTTTTTTTTTTTAATTTTTTTTTTAACGTTTATTTATTTTTGAGACAGAGAGAGACACAGCATGAACGGGGGAGGGGCAGAGAGAGAGGGAGACACAGAATCGGAAGCAAGCTCCAGGCTCTGAGCCATCATCCCAGAGCCTGACACGGGGCTCGAACTCGCGGACCGCGAGATCATGACCTGAGCTGAAGTCGGACGCTTAACCGACTGAGCCACCCAGGCGCCCCAAGATCTCCTTTTTTTTTTTTTTAGCTCTTTAATTCCTCTCACCAATATTTTGTAGGTTTCAGTGCAGAGGTTTTGCATATTTTTTGATGGAGTTATTCCTAAGTGTTTTATGTTTTTGATGTTATTGCACTTACCATTTATGTTATTTTCAAATTCTTTACTGGTAGTATATAGGCATACAATTGATTTTGGAAAATTAATCTTATATTTTGCAAATTTAATCTATTTCTTTGTCACGGTATTTTTATAGATTCCTCGGGTTTTCTAAAATATAATCATGTCATCTGAGAACAAAGACAGTTTTACTCTTTTTCTCAATCTTTGTGCCTTTTTTCCCCTAGCCATATTGGTTAGGACTCGAGTACAATGTTGAATAAAAATGGTGACAGTAGACATCTTCACCTCGTTTCTGTCTTAGGAGGGAAAATGTTCATTATTTCACCAGGAATGTAATTTAGTTATAGGTTTTGCATAGATGTCCTTTGTATTAGTTTCCTAGGGCTGACATACAGGCTGACATCGCAACTTGGGTGGCTTAAAACAAGAAATTTATTGTTTAAAGTTTCTGGAAGCTCTAAAGTTCAAAATCATGGTTTCAGTAGGGTTATGCTCCCTCTTCCACTTATAGGGGAGAATCCTTCCTTGCCTCTTCTAGCTTCTGGTATTTGTTGGCAACCTTGGCATTATTGACTTACAGACACATCACCCCAATCTTTGCCTCCATCATCACATGGCTCGCTTCTGCCTGTGTCTCTGTTTTCACATGGCATTTTCCTCTTTTTATAATAACACCAGTCATGTTGGATTAGAGCCCACAATAATGACCTCATCTTAACTTTCTTATATCTGAAAAGACCCTATATCCAAATATGGTCACATGTACAGGGTGTTAGAATTTCAACATATCTTTTTGGAGGACACAATTCAACCTGTAACATCCTTAATAAGACTGAGCAAATTCTCTTTTTTTCCTAGTTTGCGGAGAGTTTTAATCATGAATGGGTATTACGTTCGGTCAAATATATTATCTTCACCATATGGGTTTTGTCTCTTATTATGAATTTACTAATTGATTCTTGAATATCAAAAAAGTCTTGCATTCCTGGAATAAACCTCACCTGTATTGATCTTTTTATACATTACTGGAGTCAATTGGTTGATATTTCATTAAGTTTTTTGTTTGTTTTGTTTTCATCTATGTTCATGAGGGCGATCAGTCTCTCTTTTTTGTAATGCCGGTTCTTGGTATCAGGGTTATGCTGACGTCATAAAATAAGTTAGGGAATTTCCCGGCCTCTGTTTTTTTTTTGTTGTTTTGTTTTGTTTTCTGAGAAAGTTTGAGATTGATGTTATTTCTTCTTTAAAATGTTTGATGTAATTCACCAATAAAGGCATGGGGATCCAGCATCTTTATTATGGGTGGGCATTTGATTATGAATTCATTTTCTTTAAGAAACATGGGGCTATTCAGATTTTCTATTTCTTCTTAGTCAGTTTTAGTAAATTGTGTCTTGGAAGGAATTTACCCATGCCATCTAAATCATCAAGGTGGTGACATTTTGAGTGGAGAGGTCAGTGTGGAAGTTTGGGACCTCAGCAGGCCAGAAGAGAGAACTCTAGACCAAGGCCTTTGCCTGGGCTCTTTCAGCACACTACAGAGAGAATACAATAAAGCTGGCCTGGTGATCACGTGCCATTTGTGAAGGAAGAACAGGTGAAACATTCTTGGGAGTGGATTCACCACCAGAAAATTCTCATAAGGGAGCAGTGAGGTGCATGTAAGTTTGGCTTAAAGTTGTAGGAGCCTGGACACCCCCCTCCCCAAATTTTAATCTACTCAGATCACTGGTTCTCAAAGTGTGTTTTGGGGACACCTGGGCATGTCCACAACTCTTTGTGAGGATGTGGAGGCCAAAGCTATTTTTCTAATAACACTAAGATGTTATTTGCCTTTTTCAACCTCATTCTCTCATGAGAGTACAGTGGAGTAATTGAGAGGTTATATGACATGTGGTGTCATAACAGATTGGAAGCAGAAGCAAGTAGGAGAACGCAGCTCTCTCCTCTGAAGCTAGATATTAAAGATATTTGCAAAAAAGTAAAAGGCTCCACTGCTCGTCCGATTTTTTTTTTGCTTTGAAAAACAGTTTTTAAAAATCAAAATGTTATATATATTAACATGTAATAGGTTTGTGCTGTTACTTTTATATGACTTGATAAATATCCCATATATGTCTCAGTTTTAATTTTCAATATGTTAAATACCATTAAATGTATATCCCACATAAACAAAAGATCTTTAGGCTCCTTGATGTTTTTAAGAGTTTAAAGGGGTCTTGAGTCCAAAAAATTTGAGAACTGCTGATTTAGACAGTTTTTTTTGGGGGGGGGGAGAGGAATACATTTTATGGAAGTATAATACATATACAGAAATGTTCTTAGATTATAAGCGTGCAGCTCAAGGAATATTCACAAACCAAACCAAAACGGAAATATTCACACGCATGTAACTAGCAGCGACAGAAACAGAACATGAACATTCCCCTTTGTCCCCACTCCGGACCCAAGAGTAACCATTATTTCCCTGCCCAGTGAGGAGCCTTGTCTATTGAAAAAAAAATTTACCTACACATGAATCTCACAGTATGTGCTCTCTTCTACCCAGCATCTTAAGAAAAAAATTTTTTTAATGTTTATTCATTTTTGAGAGATGGAGAGACTGAGCATGAGTGCGGGAGGGACAGAGAGAGAAGGAGACACAGAATCCCAAGCAGGCTCCAGGCTCCAAACTGTCGCGGAGCCTGACACGAGGCCCGAACCCCCGGACCACGAGATCATGACCTGACCTGAAGTCAGATGCTTAACGGACTGAGCCCCCCAGGCGCCCCACCCTCTGGCATCTTTAAGGTCACGACCGTGAGGGTGGCCCGCGGGGAGGGTGCTGGGGGCTGGCTCAGCCTTGAGCGCACCCCCATGTGCTCATCCGCTCTCCTGCTGGTAGACCCTTGCGTTGTCTCCAGGGTGGGGCTCTTACCAACAGAGCTTCTGTGCACATTCTTACAGCGTCCTCCGGGAACGTTCCACCCGTTACTGTTGGGTACATACTGGGGGCCGGGTTTCCTTTTTAGTGTGTCGTCGTCAGGCCACAGACCGGAAGGTGAGACTTTCACGGCAGCGAGCGCGTTCCACCAGAGCCACCCTGGCCGAGGGGGGGGGGGGGGGGGGCGGGATACAAAGCTCTCGGTTATCCACTTGGAATCTTCCGCCAGCCCTTTCTTTTATCCTCGTGCCACACCCAGGGCCGTCGGTGTGACCCGCAAAGCTGGATCGGTGCCGTGAAAGCATTTTGGTGGAAAGTGTCACTTTGGAAGAGAGGTGGGATGGCGACTGGGCTGCGGCCATACAGCCCTTGGGACTGAATCTCCACCCCCACCCCTTGCTAACTCCAGGGGCTTCTCACTCTCTCCAGGTCTTGGGAGCGCAGGGACAGGGGACTCTCCCGCAGTGACCCCACTAAAAAGGCTTCCTGCAAACTGTCACATCAACCTAGCAGCTTTGGCACAGGCCGTCGGCGCTGGGATGGGCGAGACATTCCCTTCAAGAGAGCGAAACCACAAACGTCACATTCCTAGGAATAAACTTGATGACCTGTGTAGAGAAAGGCACAACGTTTTCCTGAAGGCAGAAAGCGTAAGAAGAACGGAGAGGCGAACCGAACGGTATTCCTGGACGGGAAGATGACGAAAATGTTGATTCCCCTCCAAATCGAAGCAAATCCAATTAAAATCCTAACAGCCTTTTGCAGACAAGTAGAAATACTATTCTCAAATTGGTCATTGCAATCGCCAAGAACTTTAAAAGAAAGAAAAAATGACTACAGTTTCAACCTAACAAATGGTGTGCTGAAATTTAGAAGAAGAAGATACTGGTGTGGAGAATTTTCTAACTACACGAGGCAAGAAATCGTGATGGAAATTTTGATATATTTACATATATGAAAATACCATGTATGAAACAGAGAGGCGGATGTCAAATGGGAAACGTTCTGGTTATTTCCAGAACTAGTCAGAGGAGCGTGCGTTGGGTGTAGAGATTACTAAAAAAAAAGTAAACCAAACCTCAACAAATTAATAATACAAGAAATGAAGATGAAGTAAATGACTTAAGTATGGACACCAAGAACCGAGGGAGGGAACAGCAAAACAAATCCGACGAGAAGAAAGGAAATGAATTAATGAAAAAATGGAAAAATGGAAGAACTGGTAAGTATATATATTGTTTTCTTTTTTCTGAACTCTCCCCCCCCCCCCCCCCCCCGCTTTATGGAGGTAAAATTGACTGACGAAAATTGTGTATGTACTTCAAGGGTACAGTGTGATGGTTTGATGTAGGTATACATTGTGAAGTGATCACTATAATTAAGTTACTTAACACATCATGCACCACCTTACGTCGTTGCTATTTCGTGTCTGTGTGATGAGACCATTCGAGGTCTCCTCCATTGGCGAATTTAAAGTATACGGCACAGTACGATTAACTAGTCTCCACGCTGCACTTTAGATCCCTAGGACTTAGTCATCTTAGAACTAAAAATGTGTACCTTTTGACCAGCCTCCCCCCCCCGCCCCCCCGCCCCCCCCCCCCCCAGCCTGTGGTAAACACCATTCTACTCTTTGGTTCTATGAGTTTGACTATGTCAGACTCCACATGTAAATGAGATCGTACAGTCTTTCTCCCTCTGGTTTATTTCACTTAGCATGATGTCCTCCAGGTTCATCCATGTTGTCCCAGGTGTCAGGGTTTTCTTCTTTTTTATGGCTGAACAGTGTTCCATTATATATATAGTTTTCCTTATCCATGCATCCGTCGACAGACCCTTGGGTTGTTTCCAAGTCTTGGCTATTGTGAATAATGTTGCACGGAACACAGAGGCGCAGGTATCTTTTTTGAGACATTGATTTCATTCCCTTTGGGTATATACCCAGTAGTGGAATTGTTCAGTCATATGACAGGTCTGTTTTTTATTTTCTAGGAATTTCCATACTGTTTTCCATAATTGTTATACCTGATGAGTATATGAAGAGAGAGTTCTTCTGGAAAAATCAGTGGAAAGAGACAAATCTATAGACCATCTTAGTAATAAATAAGAGAGAAAATATTAATTCAGTGAGAAAGATATAATTATAGATAAGGTGGATGTTATAAATTATTTTATATACAATCATATCTAATCAGTATAAATATTTTGAATTAGACGAGTTTATGGGAAAGTGCAAATGGCCAACATGAACTAAAGAAGAATTAGAATATCATAATGCCCTGTAATCAAGGAAGCTACTGAAGAAAGTTCTCAAAGAAATGATCTCAAAAAATGGTCTGAACAGGCAGACCCCTTAACGAGATAGTTCTTTCATAATGAAGGAACGGCTACTTCTATGGATGCTTCTATTTATTTTAGGCACAGATGATATATTGTGACACAAAAATCTGACAAAATAAACAAGAAAAATAGAATTTTAGCTATGAATATACAAAAATATATGAATATACAAAAAATGCAACAGTACAGGAGGAGGGCATTGAAGTGCCATCAAGTAGAACTTCTCCTGAGAAGAAAGACACAGATTTCATGTTTGAAAACCTATCTGAGGAGAAATTGCTCTGGAAAATAGTGCTTAAAAGTAATGGCCATTCAAACTTGAAAAGTGTAGAAAAGCATAAGAGAATAAAACAACTATTACGACAAAACCCACAATAACCACTGTGAATACTTTGCTACTTTTCACCCAATATTTTTTACTCCCCACAACAAAGAATTAATTATCCAGTCTAAAATACCAATAGTGCCAAGGTTGGGAAACCCTGATTAATATCTTGCTTTTTTTTCTCTTTAAAATAATTTCAGGGGCGCCTGGGTGGCTCAGTCGGTTAAGCAACGGACTCTTGGTTTCAGCTCAGGTCACAATCTCAGGGTTTGTGAGTTTGAGTCCTGTATTGGGCTCTGTGCCGACAGTGCAGAGCCTGCTTGGGACTCTCTCTCTCTCTCTCTCTCTCTCTCTCTCCAAATAAATAAATAAACTTAAAAAAAAAGAAGTTATTATAAAAAAAAGTCAGCATTTTCTCAGAGGTGGGCAGAATCCCCCCACCCCACCTCGCCCACCTTGCCCAGAACCTGTGAATTTGTCACCTCACATTGTGAAAAGAACTTCACAGAAATAACTCAGGTAGGAACCTGAAGGTAGGGAGCACATCCTGGATGATGTGTGTGGTCCCACTCTCATCAAATCAAAGGAGCCCTTAGAATCAGGGAACTTTCTCTGGCTCCAGTGAGACAGGCGAGGCAGAAGAATGCCGACAGACTTGAAGCATGGAAAGACAGGGGTGATGTCGCCGATTGGGGATGGGGCAGGGGCAACGTGACAAGAATGCAGGTGCCCCTCGGGTGCAGAGAGAGACTCCCGGCTGAGGGCAAGAAGACAGGGACCTCAGTCCAGGCACCTCACGGAACTGAGTTCTGCCAACAACCTGAATGAACCCGGGTAGTGCCTTCCCCCCTCCCCAGCCAGACCCTCCAGATTTGGAGCTCCAGCTGGCCGGCACCTTGCTTTTGACCTTGTGAGCCCAGGAGCAGAGCAAACGGCAGAGTCTGCCTACATTGTTGACCAGCAGAACTCTGAGATGGCGAATTGTGTGGCTGCGAAATTTACGATAAGGTTCCCGCAGCAATAGAAAACAAATACATCTGGCACGATGAACAATTCCACCGTATTCGCGAACATCTGTGTATGTAGATCTTTGGCCCCATCTCATGGGCTTTTTATAAATGTCGCCCGGTTTCTCTCTGGAAATGTGCTTTCAATTCATCATCAGCCATACTGGAGAGAAATGGCTACATCTTGCTCTTACCAACATTTAGGGAAGTCACATAAGACGTACCCTTTAATTTGATAAGTAAAAACGTATACTTTGATATAATAAGAATTTGTCAATTTTTTCATTAACATAATTTAAAGTGCCAGATATTTGCTAATTATGTACTTTTTAAAAAGAATTACCTCTTGGGTCTATCAGTTCTGTTTTTTCCCCTGTTTTCTAATTATTTCTGCCTTAAAAAATTAATTTCCTTCTCTTTTCTTCATGTGTATTCTTTTCTTTCTCCTCCTTTCCTTTCCTTTCCTTTCTTTTCCTTTCCTTTCTTTTCTTCTCCTTTCTTTTCTTCTCTTCTCTTCTCTTCTCTTCTCTTCTCTTCTCTTCTCTTCTCTTTCCTTTCCCTTCCCTTTCCTTTCCCTTCCCTTCCCTTCCCTTCCCTTCCCTTCCCTTCCCTTTCCTTTCTTTTCTTTTAATTGCAACTGAAGATGAACTTTCTTTTCCTGATGTTCAGATTCGGGGAAATAAGTAATCCCATTTCATAGGTATTAATGGCTAAATCATAATATTAGGCTTGGGGCGCTTGGGTGGCTCAGTCTGTTAAGCGTCCACCTTTGGCTCAGGTCATGATCTCGCGGTCTGTGAGTTCGAGCCCCGCGTCGGGCTCTGTCCTGACAGCTCAGAGCCTGGAGCCTGCTTCGGATCCTGTGTCTCCCTCTCTCTGCCCCTCCCCTGCTCGCTCTCTACCTCTGTCTCTCAAAAATAAATAAATAAACGTTAAAAAAAAATAGATTTCGAGGCAAATTGTTTCTACCTGTTTTATCACATGACATCAGAGACTTAATTTTCAATGAAAATTTAGTTAAAAGGGAGATGCTTTCTTTTTCTGAGGATAAATTCAGTACATGCACATTGCAGAAACTTCAGACAGTAGAGAAAGTCAGCTGTATTAGTTAGCTGGGGCTGCCTTAATGAAGAAAGTCCCACAAACTGAGTAGCTCAAACAACGGAAATGTAGGGTTTCTCAGTTTGGGAGGCTAGGAGTTAAGGTCACACTGTTGCCACAGATGGTTCCTTCTGAGGCTGTGAGGGGAAGTCTGACCCAGGCCTCTGCCCTGGCTTCTGCTGGTTTCCTGGTCATCTCTGCTGCTCCTCGGTACGTAGAGCACCACCCTGATGTCTGTCTTCTTCTTCACAAGGTGTTCTGTGTGTGTGTGTGTGTGTGTGTGTGTGTGCTTCCAAATTTCCCCTTTTTGCAAGGACATCTTTTATATTGGATTAAGGCCCATCCTAATGACCTCATCTTAACTAATTACCTTGGCATTGACTCTATTTTCAAATAAGGTCAAATTCTAAGGTCCTGTGAGGCTTAGGACTTCAACATATGAATTCTACGGGGTGCGGTTCGACGCGTAACAGCAGCCTTGTTCATAGTCACCCTTCCCCAGGATGACTGCTGGTCTCGCCATCACCATGCAGTTGGTGTATTTTCTTCCAGGTTTGCTCTACACGCATACGAACACTCGCGAAATTTATTTTGTAAAACATGGAATCATACAGTTCTCTAATTTGCTTTTTTTTTTTTTACTGAACAAAATGTTCTGAACACCTTTCCACGTGACCAGACACAGATGATATTTAAATGGGTGTATAGAATTCTATGCTTTGATGAGCCATGTTTTATGGATCTAAGAGATGTTCGTTTTTCCACGTTTGCCCTTCAAGCAGAGCAGCCACGAAGATGCCCATATGCAGAGCGCTCTCTGGATTCCTAGCTGCAAGCGGGTCCGCTGGTTTAAAATGGCCCGTGTCTTGCAAAATATTTTGACACATATTGACAACCTGCCCTCCAGAAACGCGGAGGTGACCCTTCACACTCCCGCCGCCAAAACCCTTTCTCCTCCATACCTGCTTCTCCCCAGCCTTCCGTACTTCAGCGAGGACAGCTCCGTTCTAGCGGCCGGGGTCAAACCTTTTTTATTTTTAATTTTGTTATCATGTTTACTTATTTTTGAGAGAAAGAGAGACAGAGCGTGGGTGGTGGAGGGGCAGAGAGAGAGGGAGACCCAGAATCTGAAGCAGGCTCCAGGCTCTGAGCTGTCAGCACGGAGCCCCATGTGGGGCTCAGCCCCGGGGATCATGACATGAGCCGAAGTTGGACGCCTAACCCACCGAGCCACCCAGGCGCCCCTGAGGTCAAATCTTGAAGTCATCCTTGTTGCCTTTTTGCCTCACACCTCGCACTGAAGCTCTCAGCAGGTTCCCTGAGCTCTGTCCCCAAAGTCTATCCAATCGGACCGCTTCTCCTACCTTGGTCCACATCATCTTCTCACGTGGACCATCTCCCTGGTTTCTCACCTTGACCTGACCGGGGTCTGCCCCGCCCCCTCAAAGTCTGTTCTCCCTACAGCCGCCAGAGGGCGCACCTTAAAACGCAAATCAGACCCTGCCCGCCTCTTCTGGGACTTGCCAGAATAAACCGCAAGGCCCTAGCCAGGGGGCTCCAGATCCTATTCCGTGAGGCCCTGCCTGTATCCTTTCCCCGTTTTTCCATTCCCGTGTTTATCTCATAAAAACACAGAGAAGACTCCTTTGCATATTAAGATTATTAGCTCCGTCCACCAGAAGTCACTGGTATTTTTCCCATTTTGACATCTGCCTTTTTATCGCATTCATGGACTGTTTTGATATGTAAATTCATCACATTTTCCATTAGGATTTCTTCCTTGCCTGTACACTTAGAAAGACTCTCTCCTCTTTAAACTTATATATTCACCAATATTTCCTTCTAGCATTGTTATATATAGAACATCGAAAACATTGCTCACTACTTAAAAAAAAAAGTTCTTGACAGTTGTAATGTATTGGCTTCTCAAGACAAATTTTAGAATGCATTTTCTTAGTTGTCTGCAAAACCCTACTGGGATTTTTGTTGGGGGGTGCTTTAATTTGGGGGAGAATGCGTATTCCTATCCAGGAGTTTGGTTTGTCTCTCCATTTATTTTAAGCTTTAGGGCCCCCAGTACAATTTTGTGACTTTTTAAAAAATTTTTATTCATTTTTTGATAGAGACAGAGTGTGAGTGGGGGAGAGGCAAACACCGAATCCAAAACGAGCTCCAGGATCTGAGCAGTCAGCACAGAGCCAACGCGGGGCTCAAACTCGCGAACGGTGAGATCATGACCTGATCGGAGTCGGACGCCCCACTGACTGAGCCACCTAGGCGCCCCTTGTGGCTCATCTTTACCCAAGTATTGTATATTCGTAGTTGTTCTCGCGAAGGGAATGCTTTCGGGGCCGACTCTTTTCCTGGGGACCCCGTAGCAGGCCGGGCCCCTCCTGCTGCCCCTGGGATACCTGGAGGGCGAGAGCGCCCCGGCGCCGCGGACCACTGGAACTCCCAGTTCCACCCGCAGCCCCGCGGTCCCGAGCGGCCGCCTCCGCTGCCTGCCACGGCGATTCGGTGGCGCCCCCTGGTGGCCGTTACCGGTGTGGCGCTTCTGCTGCCTTTCAACGCCACGCGGGCATCACCTTCCCGGCTAGACTGTTGAGTCACCTCCCCATGAAGGAAGGCAAACGATTTTCAACATTTTGGATTCAGCAAAATACACCTCGGAAGATGAATATGAAAAAGTCACCCTAAAGCCAAGCCGCCACTTGAAAATGTAGCAGCTATTTATGTATTCACTCCGAATCGGCTGATGCAACGGGTCTTAGGGGCCAGGCCGCCGCGACACAAACGCGAACCGAGACAGACAAGGGCCCCACTGTTCCCCTGCACAGTGTATTCTAGTGAAAGGAGACACAGATAATCAGATAAGTCAACGTGATTATTTCCAAGAGAAATAAATAATTCGAAGAAAAGAAAGCAGGAACAGAGGCGGTGGGCGTGGCCAGCACTGGCTAGCGGCCAGGGCAGGTGAAGAGGTGTCCCATGGAGGGACAGGGGAACGAGAGGGCCACGCGTGGAGACGGGTGAGCTAGATACGACTCACTCTTGTCCAGTCCGGAGCCCGTCTTTTCTTTACAGAAGTGGAAATTCAGTTGGGAGAAAAGTGGAATATATACGTTCTTACCGCCTTGTCCATTCCTTCATAGCCGTAGTTTACAATGCTGTTATGTTTCACCCACAAGAAAGAGCACAGTTCCTATTCATCACGTGGGGAAGTGGGGTCTGCAGGCCCAGAAAGTGACTCTTGTTCCCGGAATGTGGCTGTCGGGGCTTTGGCCTGGGTGTGGGAGGCATTTCTCTTTTGGCTTTGAGCTGTCTTTCGGGCTGGCTTAATGACATCTTTTTAGGCTGTAATTATTGTTGTCGATACGAAAGAGCAAGTCTAGGAATCGATGACACATAGCGTCCTGGGCTAAATTGGGTCCCCCCCCCCCCCTTCCCAAGTTGAAGTCCTGACCCCACTACCTCAGAACGCGATGGCATTTGGAAACAGCATGTTTGAGGAGGTAATTAAGTTAATGCGGGCTTGGGGGTGGGTCCTCATCCAATACGACCGGAGTCCTTATAAGAAGGGGAGATCAGGACACAGGCACACACAGAGGGAAGACCACGTGAAGACAGCGAGGGGGCGGCCCCTACGAGCCAAGGGGAGAGGCCTCAGTTGGAACCAACACTGACCACAACTTGATCTTGGACCTCCAGCCTCCAGACTTGCCAGAAAGTAATTTCCTACGGTGTAAGCCAGACAGGCTACGGTACTTGTTAGGGCAGCTCTAGGGGACTAATCCATGTAGATGAATGTTCTCTTTAGAACGAAACTTAATGGTTTCGTTGAAATGAAACGATGATGGTTGAAATGAAGGGCTTACTCTAAGAAATGTTTGTAAACACGAGCTTAGAAGGTTTAGGAGCACCTACAAGTGGGGAACCACGAGGTGGGAATGCGGTGAAGCCGAAGGAAGCGGAGACCTGACGGATCCTGCTGGCCCTGGGGTGAGGAGGGAATGTGTTAGCGGGAAGAAGGTAGAACGTGGATGCTCAGAGGGTGGGGACCAGGCAGCTTGTAGAAACTCACTCATTCAGCCGACACTGAGTCAGGGTCACCTACCGGCCAGGGGATGGCAGTGAATCAAAGCTAAGGAAGGGACCGTGAACTTGGGGGCAAACAAGACAACAGGGAGATGCGCTGGTGAGTCAAGGAGACGTCATCAGGTTTTTCCAGAATCTGCTGAGATAGCCCCTCAGCTCTGCCCTGTCGTCACCCACCCTTCTGCCCTGCTGGACGCTCAGCAAACAACCTTCCAGTTTCCAACTGAGCTTTCCACGTCCCCTGACTGGGAAAGAGATATCCCCTCCCTTCGCCACCCCCCACTCCCCTCGCCACCGCCCCCCTCCTCCCCCAGCCAAGTTTTATATATTGAGGACCTGCTTTGTGCCAGGCACTAGAGATACACAGCGGGGGGTTGACAGGGTCCCTGAAAAGGGAGGCTTTGTGTTCTGGATACGGAGAGAAGTGGGTGGATCCAAGATTGGCTGCACGTAGAGTCAGAAGAATGTGGGAGGGATTGGATCCATGGGGAGGTGGGAAGGAAAAAGAACTCCTAAGGATGATTCCTGGGTTGGAGGGCCAAGGAATAGGCTGCATAATGGGGAAGTGGAAGGGGAATCTAGAATTTTCTTAGGCATCTGGGGTTTCAGATGCTCTTTATGCATCCAGGAGATACCAAACAGCAGCTCGATTTGTGAACTCTGCAATCAGGTTGGGCCGGAGCTAAAAATGTGGGATTCGGCAGTTTGCAGACAGAATTTAAAGTCATGGGACGAGGTCAGGTCACCTGGATAAAGGAGCCGGAGGCCAGGATGACTTTTGATATATTAGGTTTTTATTTTCGTTTATATTAAAATACTTTCTCATTTCCCTCTTTCTTTCTTTCTTTCTTTCTTTCTTTCTTTCTTTCTTTCTTTCTTTCTTTCTTCTTTTTTGACACAGGATTATTGTGAAAAGTGTTTTTTAATTCCTAGATATTTGGGGGATTTGAGAGCTGTCTTTATGTAATTGATTTCTAATTTATTTCCACTGTGGTCAGAGAACGGACCCCAAATAATTTAAATACTTTTTCTTTCAGATTTGTTGAGCCTCACTTGGTGATCCTGTATACAGTTGATCTTGACACACGTTCCACGTGCCCTTGAAAAAACTGTGTATTTTGTGCAGTTTGGGGTTTTAAGTTCTACAAATGTCGATTATGGCAGGTTGGTTGGTAGTATTCGAATCTCCTGTATCCTCAGTAACTTTTTATTTTATTTTATGATTTTTAAGTTTTTATTTAATTTCGAGGGAGAGAGAGAGAGAGAGAGAGAGAGTGAGTGAGCATGAGAGGGGGAGGGGCAGAGAGAGAGGGAGACACAGAATCCGAAGCAGGCTCCAGGCTCCGAGCTGTCAGCACAGAGCCCGATGCGGGGCTTGAACTCACGAACCGGAAGATCATGACCTGAGCCGAAGTCAGACGCTTAACTGACTGAGCCACCCAGGCGCCCCTCCCCAGTAACTTTTTAAAAACTTAACTTCAGGGGCTCCTGGGTGGCTCTGTCAGTTAAACGTTTGACTCTTGATCCCAGCTCAGGTCATGATCTTACGTTTTGTGAGTTTGAGCCCCACGTTGAGCTCCTCGCTGAGTGTGGAGCTGGCTTGGGATTCTCTCTCTCTCTTCTCTGTCTGCCCTTCCCCCGCTCTTTCAAAATAAACAACCATTAAAAAAAATTAACTTCATTTATTAGAACAGTTTTAGATTTACAGAAAAATTACATATAAAGGACAGTTCCCAGATGCCTCACATCCAATTTCCCTCACAATTAACATCTTACATGTAGATGTTTTATTCACATCAGGAATCCATATGGATATACTATTATTAACTACAGTTCATGCTTTATTCAGATTTCCTTAGTTTTTAGCTAATGTGACTTTTCTGTTCCAGGATCTTACCCAGGATCCCACATGATAGTAATTACATTTCCTTAGGCTGCCCTTGGCTGTGATATTTTCTCAGACTTTCCTTGTCTTTTTTTTTATTATTATTTAAAAAAATTTTTTTTAAATGTTTTTATTTACTTTTGAGACAGAGAGAGACAGAGCATGAGCAGGGGAGGGGCAGAGAGAGAGAGGGAGACACAGAATCCGAAGCAGGCTCCAGGCTCTGAGCTGTCAGCCCAGAGCCCGACACGGGGCTCGAACTCACGGACCGTGAGACCATGACCTGAGCCGAAGTCGGATGCTCAACTGACTGAGCCACCCAGGCACCCCTGACTTTCCTTGTTTTTGATGACCTTGACAGTGTTGAGGTATTTTGTAGAAAGTCCCACTGGGGGATTTGTCTGATGTGCTTGTTACGATTAGATGGGGGTTAGGGGGTTGGGGGAGGAGGACCAGAGGTGAAGCGTCATTCTTACCGCGTCATGTCAGAGCTACGTATTATCAACATGCCTCACCCCTGATGCTGCTGACCACCAGGCTGAGGAGACACTGGTCAGTTTACCTGGGCATCCTGCCTTTTATCGGGCAACCCTCTCCAGGGGTCCTCCTGGCCTCTGCCAAATGTCCCCGTGGAACATCGGGGATGTAAGAATACTCTTCCAAATACATACATTCTTCCCCAGTGACTTACATCTGGATGTAGGAATGTTCTCAACGTTCCAAGCGTTTCTTTCCCAGCCGCCAGTGCTCTCCGCCCATCACCGAGAGTGTTTTTTCTCTCGTGGGAAATAAACCGGCTTCGGTAACGGCCCACGATCCTCTTGAATTTTCCCGATGGAATTTTGGCTCCCGTTCCGCAGTTGTCCAGCGCGGCCGGTCCTGCCATCTGCTTTGGAAAGATTCTCCTCTCCCGTTAAAGGGCAGATTCCTTCCAGCTTGGCTATTTGCTGAGCGTTCGTTTGTTTGTCTCGCTGTAATTCAGGAAGGACTCAAAATTTCTGCTGGCGTTATTGCCTCGCCCTTTCTGTGTTTTCCTGACCTCGGCGAAGCTTTCGCAGTTTGAAGACTCTACATCTGCGGGGTTATACTTCGTTTTCCTCGGCTGATTTAGTGTGCATCTGGTTTCCTTTCAAGTGTTTTGAAATAACGCTTTTAACTCAGTGGCATCAACCAGTTTCTTCAAAAGTGCTTCGATTTGTCCAGGAAGCGTCTGTTTGCTCCTGTGTTCCTTACGCCGGGTCCCCGGCCCCACCATCCAGGCTATCTTCCCCCGAGACCACCACCCAGGCGCTCCTCCTTGGTGAGCGGTCACCTAGAGGCGTCATCTGATTTTCTTCCAAGTTTTCTTTTTTTTTTTTTTTAAATTTTTTTTAACGTTTATTTTTGAGACAGAGAGAGACAGAGCATGAACGGGGGAGGGTCAGAGAGAGAGAGACACAGAATCTGAAACAGGCTCCAGGCTCTGAGCTGTCAGCACAGAGCCCGACATGGGGCTCAAACTCACGGACCGTGAGATCATGACCTGAGCCGAAGTCGGACGCTTAATCGACTGAGCCACGCAGGCGCCCCTCTTCCGAGTTTTCTAACATTCCACTTTGTTTCATCTGTCCACTGACCCTCCTATTCCCTTCTTTGGCTTCTTGTGAAATCAACTTCGCGCATCCCTGAAGGTCATCATTTTCATCCAAAGTGTCTTTACCGTCGTCCCAAGCTGTCCTTTTCTTCCTTCTGATGTATTTTGAAGATTGTTCTGGCTGCAGGTACGTGACAGCGATGTGTTCTGACACATCTTCTGAAGACTGAAGGTTTCTTATGATGCTGGCTGCCCGCTCCACCTGTTCTGAATGTTCAGATTTCCCTCTGACACGTCCTTTTCTGAAAGCCTCTGTTTTAAGTCCAAGAAGAGTCGGTGGTTTCCAGCTCTTTATTAATGGTACCCAGGTTTTTAAAAAGACTATCTTTTTAAAAAAATTTTTTTTAATGTTTATTTTTGAGAGAGAGAGCATGCGAGTAGAGGAAGGGAGGAGAGAGAGGGAGACACGGAATCCAAAGCAGGCTCCAGGCTCTGAGCTGTCAGCATAGAGCCCGACGTGGGGCTCGAACTCACGGACTGTGAGATCATGATCTGAGCTGAAGTCAGACGCTTAGCTGACTGAGCCACCCAGGTGCCCCCCAAAAGACTATCTTTTTTAAAGAAACATCTTGAAGTCACAGTAAAATCGAGAGGAAGGCACAGAGACTTCCCATATCCCATCTGCCTCCACTCATGCACAGCCTCCCCCATCATCAACATCCTCCACCAGAGTGGGGCATTGTTACAGTTGATAAACCTGCATTGACGTGTCCTTATCACCCATGGTCTTAAGACCCAGCCTTATGGTCTACACTAGGCTTCCTCCCTGGTGTTGTACATTCTGTGAGTCTGGGCACATGTACAATGACACGTATCCATAAGGTTTTTTTCACTTCCCTGAAGATCCTGGCCATTTTAGTAAGTATGTGGTGGTGTGGCCTTGATGTTTCAATTTGTATTTCTCTGATGATCTCTGATGTACGGCATCTTTTCATATGCTTCTTTGCCATTGGAATATTTTCTTTGGTGAGGTGTCTGTTAATAATGGCCCATTTTTAAATCAGGTTGTTTGCTTTCTTATTGTTGAGTTTTAAGAACTCTTTGTATATTTTGGATAATAGCACTTTGTCAGATGTGTCTTTTGCAAATATTTCTCCTAGTCGGTGGCTTATCTTTTCTTTCTCTTGATAATGTCACTTGCAGAGCAGAAATTTTTAGTTTTTCTTTTCTTTCTCTTTCTTTTTTCTTTTCTTCTTTTCTTTTCTTTTCTTTTCTTTTCTTTTCTTTTCTTTTCTTTTCTTTCCTTTCCTTTTCTTTTCTTTCTTTCTTAAAAAGAGAGAGCTCTTGAGCCAGAGAGCAGGGCAGAGGGAAGAAGAGAGAGAATCTGAAGCAGGTTCCACACTCAGCTTAGAGCCCAACGTGGGCTCGACCACCCCATGACCCTGGGATCATGACCTGAGCTGAAATCAAGAGTCGGGCGCTCAACCGACTGAGCCACACAGGTGTCCCAAAAATTTTCAACGAAGTCCTGCCTATCAGTCATTTCTTTCGTGGGTTATCCATTTGGTTGTAAAGAAAAGGTCATCACCATATCCAAGGTCATGTCTCCTATGTTATCCTCTGGGAGTTTCATAATTTTGCTTTTTACACTCAGGTCTATATCCATTTCGAGTTAATTTTTTATGAAGGGTGAAAGATCTTTGTTTAGACTCTGGAAGAGCCCCCGGAACCAGTCGCCGCCCGAGTGGCTGGGATTATACGCTTTCTTTCTACTCACCATCCCCTACCCCTACTGCTGTTTTCTTGACCAAACTCAGTGGAGGGGATTTCTGGGTCGAGTGAACTGTTCTTGTGTTGGGGGCTCTTCCAGACTCCCGTCTGTCTTAGGAACCCTCTCCATTTTCTAAGCTCTGCCCGATTTCCTCTTACCCTTGCAAAGTTTCTCCATCCATGGCAGGACTGCTCTTATCCAGACCTCGCAGCACCTCCCCGTGGAAGCTCCCCTCAGCTCACCCACGAGAGCCTCAGTCCTCTCGGGAACTAGTTCATCAAGGCTCCCCTGTGCCTGCCAGCCTGGACCCAGCATCACCACGAGTTGGAGAGGAACACCCTGAAGCTACCGGATGTCCCCACCTCTCCTGGGACGCCACCCTCAGCCAGCAGCTTGCTCTTCCGGAAGCACCTCCCGAGGGCCTCAATTCTTGGCATCCCCTCTGCACTGCCCCCAGACAGGCTGCTGTGGAATGAGGATGAACCAGGCCCCCAGGATCCCCACCAAGCCTGGAGGAACACGTGGTCCTGCCTTATGCCCCGTCTGCCTGCATCTCGGATGGGACACAGAGATCACGGCCACCATGTTAGTTGGTGATGCTTCCCCCAGCCAGACTCAGAGCCACCACCCCAGTGACAGCTCGGGAATGTCCTCCTCACATGCCTCGTTCATGAGCAGTGGCAGGCCATGGGGCAGAGGCCCTCTTGGAAGGTCCAGTGGGAGGGTGGGTGCCCTCCCCTCCTCAACAAGAACTTGGGCCAGTCTTCCGGTTGCTTCCTGGGCTTGAAGACCCAGGAACGCTCAGGTTCCCAGCCTGGGGTGGACAGTCGCCTCCCTGCCTTCAGCAAGTCTGAGCTCCTGGCCCCTAAGAACCTAAGCCACCAGCCCAGCTTGGGTTCATGTTATTTTGTTCCATCACTGAGCGGCAGCCCTGATGGTGGTTTGTGGGCATTTGTCCCCAAGACGCTCCCCTGCCATCTGCTGGAAAGCTGTCAGGTTGAATAGACAGACTTGGATATGATAGGAAGGTGATGGTGCCCCTAGAGGCGTGCAGTGTGGTCCCCTGTTGGGATGTAGCTCTTGAGCTGAGCTTGAGTGATGCCCGACCCCTGAGCTCCCCAATCGGGGGAAGCTCACGGTCTAGGGGGACAGGGACAGACCCAGAAACAGAAACAGAAGGTGTGATATGCAGGAGAAGGATGGACAACCAACTGTGGGGGTCCAGCTCAGACCCACACCCTTTCTTGGGTGGCTGCACTTCCGGGTGTGGGTCCAGGCCTGGCTCAGTCCTCTGGCCCCCAGGCGGGTCCGCACCACACCCAGCCCCCCTGGTCTCTCTGGTGACCACGGCCATCGTGGGTGGCATCACAGCCCTGCCCTGTGCCCGGGGCCCATCCTCATCCTGGAGAGGTCCATCTACCTCAACCCCCTCAACCCCCAGCCTGTGCCTGGGGGCTGCTCCTTATTCCTTTGCATGGAAGCCGGATAACCAGCGGTTGATGTCACCTGCCCTCTCTTGCTTCTCCAGGTGTGGCCCCTGGGCCGCAGCACCTGGGGGCTGGTTAGAAGAGCAGAATCTCAGGCCCCATCCCAGACCCTCCGGACCAGAACTAGCTTTTTATCAAAACCCCTACGTGAGCAGCAAGCACATCACTGAGACCGGGCAGCACCTCGGAGGTGGGAGCACCTAGGGGCTGGGAGAACCACGGAGGTGGGAGCACCTCGGGGCTGGGAGAACCACGGAGGTGGGAGCACCTCAGGGCTGGGAGAATCACAGAGGTGGGAGCACCTCGGGGCTGGGAGCGTCACAGGGCTCCAGGAGCCTATGACGGTAAAACACTCCAGTCTAACGTACAAGGAGAGTGCCAGATGAATAGCTGCTTTGCTGTTAAACAGGCGATCAGAGTGGGAGGGATTCTGAGACCCCCCCCCCTTTGCTACTGTTCATTTTGCTCCTGGGGTGGGGGGGGTCACAGGTAGAAAGTACACCAGGTGAGTTGTCTCGCAAAGCAGATAAAGAGATCACAGGGAATAACTTCTGAAGCTCTGACTCCCCGGCAGGGGTGAGTGGGTTTCCTTTATTTAGGGTTAGGATGAATATTTAGAAAGGGGAGGGCGTCATCGTACGTGGAGGGCGTAGGGCCACGCATGCACCGTGAGGAAACGTGCCTATTCACACAGTGTGATGTAAGTGAGGCTCGTGTTTGTCTTCGGGTGGGGACTTCAGTATCGTCATGAGGTACAGGTAACTGGGTCACTCGTGGGCCATTCCACGGTCCATCTGCGCAGGTGGAAGTCAGGGCTTGAGCTCAAACTGGTCTGGGCCGTCTGGGCCGCTTGAGCTCTTGGTCCGTCCGGGCGGTTATGGCTTGAAGGGTAGTGTGGGTTTCCGTCAGAGGATGCTGTGCCCGTCTGGTCCTTTGCCTGAGTTAAGAGATAAACTGGAAAGAAGGGCTCAAGGCAAACATGTGGGAGAGAGGCTGATGGGTATAAGCAGGTGAGCAGTAAAGGTTAGGTGTTGGGCTGCAGCTGGTGACAACTGGGCCTCAATTATCTGCTTACTGATGATTTTTGGAGGAAGGCAGGCAGCTGGAAGAGCGTGTGGAACGTCGGACTAAAGAAGAGGTACTGCCTGCCGGGTCCACTCCTGGCTCTGCTGCCTGCTGCTGTGTGGCCTTGGCCAAGTTGCTTGACCTCTCTCTGTGCCTGTTTCCTCATCTGTCAAATCAGGATCCCAGAGGACCCACTTATCCGAGTGTCGTGAGGATTGAGTTAGCCCTTGTAGACACTTGGTAATCACTCAGTCAATATTAATGAGGGTTGTAGGCGGTTAACAGAGAACCTTGAAAGAGTGGGGCTCTGTTGACATGGGTGGTTTCGGAGGATTTAGCACATGGAGGTCAGCAAATATTTACCTGCCAGTTACCACAAAACAGAAATTAAATCAATACTCATTCTTTAAAAAAAAAAAAAAAATTTGTTTTTGGGAGAGCACAAGCAAGGGAGGGGCAGAGAGAGAGGGGGACAGAGGATCCAGAAGCAGGCTCCGCGCTGACAGCTCGAACTCATGAATCGGGAGATCATGACCTGAGCCAAAGTCCGATGCCCAACTGACTGAGCCACCCAGGTGCCGCATCAATACTTCTTCCGTATTGCATCATCACGCAATCGAATTTCTAAGTCTGTTTCCTAAGGAGGGAAGAGAGTTTTCCCGATTTGAGAATGCTTGTTATAATTATCGTAAGGATGACTGATTTGCAAGTCCCGGACCAACACATCTCAAGGCGGAGCCAAGCAGGATTTGCTGTCGACTGGATGGGAGGAGGGGGTAGCCGATGAGGCAGGAAGTCCAGGATGATGTTAAGTGTTAAGTCAACACTTAAGGAACCAGGGCTGGAGGGGCTGGGGGGGTGGGGTGCCCTGGCAGGTGGGCTGACGTGAGTTCCGGGTTGGGCCCGCCTCATCCGGGACTGCTGTTGGACGCCCATGGGCCGTGGGTGGCTGCAGCTGGAGAGTGAACTCCGGAGGACGGGTTGTGGGTGCTGCTGGGTCCCCTCACATCCCTCAAAGCCACGTGGCCCTGGGGTTCAGCGGTATCTGCTGGGTGTATATCCCCCTCCCCGGGGCAATATTTTTGGATCATTTATTTTGTTGCCACCATTGTATTACAAAACATTTCAAGTGTTCAGAAGATACTACAAGGGAATTTTACAGGGGAAAATGATCTGATGGGGAGAAGAGACAGATGCCTCATGCAGAAAAATTCCAAATAATCGACGTAGATACTTGCTCTCAAGGAAGTGGAGCCTAATCCCCACTCCGTGAGTGTGGGCAGACATAGCAACTGTTTCCTGGGGACAGACTCGAAAGAGGGAAAGCGAACGAGCAGCTTTACTGCAGAGAAACCAGACCATGCCGTCTCCACCAGGTGATCAAGGTCAACATCAAGGGATTGAGTCACGGGGCTGCGCGCACCCTTGATGAGCTGTGATGAGGGCAGCGCTCTCTCTGGGTGGTCTCCTAATCAGGAGAGAAATAATCGGACAGATCCCACCTGTGGGGGATTCTACCAAGTGCCTGTCATGGAAAACACGCAGAGTCTGAGACACTGCCCAGCCAAGAGGAGCCTACCGACACAGGAGGGCTAGTAAGTGTCATCGTGGGGTTCTGGATGGGATCCGGCACAGGGAAAGGGAAAACTAGGGACATCTGAGTAATGGATGCGCTTTAAGTATTAATAATACTTTCACATATTAATAGTAGGACATCAATATTCGTCCATTAATTATGACAAATACACCACGCTAATTTACGACGTTAATAATAGGAGAAACCAGGTGCAGGGTGGATATGGAAACTCCCTGTATCATCTTTGCCTTTTTTTCTGCAACTCTAAAATTCTTTCAGACAATAAAGCTGCTTCAAAACCAAACAGCCATATACCCACCACCTAAATTCTGCCCTTCACACTTTACTGTCCACATCAGACATTACGTGTGTATCACGCATCTATCCGTCTCTGTTTACCTCTCTTGACTGCCCTCTCTTTTTTGCTCAAGACGGCACGTGGGAAGCTGGGACAGGTGGGCTCTCAATGCCAAGGGGTCTCGGGGTCTCCAGGTCTCCGGGTCTCCGAGTCTGGTACGCTCTAGGAATGCCCCGTCCCCAGCCTCGGCTGTAGCTGGAAACAAAGAACTCTACTGTCACCCAATGGATACTTAGAGAAATGAAAGTTGAGTGGTTGAGGGCCAGCTGAGGAGGCCCAGCAAGGCAGGGAGCCCCTCTGGCTGGGGGCCAAGGCAGGACCCCTGACCCCTTGGCCAGTTCTAGCCTAGACCTGGACGTCTGCCAACTCTGGCCCCAGTTCCCAATGGCGCAGCCATTTCGTAAGGTTATGCGTACTACACTTTTCAAAAAAGTCTTTTCTGGAAGGAGGTAGAGCATGAGGGAACCGGGAGTCTTCTTTCCAGTTCTGCTAGTATTTTTGATGACCAGGAAGAACAATTTCGGAGCAGTGGCAGGGCCTGTCCAGCTGCTTTGGAAAGAGAAGTGTCTGGGGGCAGGGGCGTCGGCTGACGGGGCTTGGGGGGGCCCGGGGCACCGGCGGGAGGCCCAGGTCTGCGGCCTGTCTGGGGCCACAGGTACCTGGTGTCCGGCTTTGCCACACACGCTGTGGCCACAGCGCCTCCTGAATATGGAGGCGAGAGGGACGGGAAGCGTGTGACCTGAAGGGCGGGCGGCACAGCTTGGTTGTTCCACGTCCTGCTCTTCTAAGAGGGGCCCCACCCATGAAGCGGCTGACCACAGGCGTGGCTGCTCATGCCTCAGGGTTAGGAAAAGGAACAGAGTGTGCCTTAGTCTGGGTTTCCCCAGCAGCAGAGCCCGGGACAAGGGTTCGAACACTGGTCATTTATTCGGAACTTGATCCCAGCAAGCCCCTGTACAGAGTGGGACGGGAGCCAGGGGAGGGAAAAGATCGGATACAGCGTATGTCATTACACCACTAACATTGTGGTTTTGGGGCTCCGCCCTGCTGGGAAGCCCCCCCGCCCCCCGCCCATCCCAGCTGACGGCTGAGGACGCTGGGGCGAGGGCTGCTTCCAGGGACTCTTAACTGCCACCCTTCTGGTGCCCTGGCCCAGGGTAAGTAGCTTCTAGAGGGCAGAAGCGGGTGCTACGGGGAGGCTGGGGGCACCGCTCGGTCCTCTGTGTGTTCATGTGTCGAGGGTTGGCACTCGACCCGACCCCGCCCGCCTCATTCCCCATGGGGAGAGGTCCACGGCGGGGCTGCCCGAGGGCCGGGGAGAGGACCCCTCGCAGAATCAACGGAGCACGAGAAGGTACTATTTGGGTTAGGAGTGGGGCCGGGACGAGGGGACCCTCATCCCTTCTCCACACAGGTGACACCGTCAGGTGGGGAGATGTCAATCTCTCTCAAGTGTGGAAGGGGGTGTGTGGGGCAGCTCACCAGGGAGGAAGGAGAGGAAACCGGCTGGGGCGCGGCCTCGTCTGGAAGCTTCCCCTGGGCTGGCCCCGAGGCTCCCCCTACAGCCTTGTCCGCTGCCCCCGCTTCATCTCCACCGAACCGAAGACCCAGGTGCTGAAGAACAGAACAGGACCGTGTTATTTCCACAGATCACCAAGTACGTAGGTGATAAAAATTTGTTACCGAGGAACAGGAGTCCTGAGGAGCTGAAGTTCGTCTGGTAGAGAATGCTGAAAAGTTGAAATCTTCCCCCTAAATCTCTAGTGGCTGTCTTCTGGAAGGGCTACCTAGAAAAAAGTACTGCACAAGTTATAGAGGACACGACCTCCTACCTAGAAACCTGGCTGTCCCTGTACTGGGAGCCCCAGGTCCCCGGGGACGAGCCCAGCACTAGCCCTCGGGGCCCGAGGTCGTCGGCTCCCACCGGACCATCACGCGGGCAACCACACACCAGCGGGGCCGCGGCGGTCGCTGTGAACAAACGCCGTGCGGAGGCGTCACGCCACTCGTGAGGGGACACAGCTTTGTGCAAAGATCACCACCTCTTCGGTCAGCGTGAACCGGGGCAGGGACGAGTCTCCACGACAGGCTGTGAAGGCCTTTGTCCCTACTGACCGTGTCTTGGGTTCTAGACCCCGCGGAGGATCGCAGGCTGACCACAAGCGGTCAGGCGGGCGGGCGCTGACCGTCAGCGTGGAGAGGTGTTCAGATGGCTCCTGAGGGAGGCTTCCCTGTGGGGTTAGTTCCTGGGATCCAGCGCACAGGCCTTTGAGATTGTAGTGTGTGGGGTGTCTGGCCTCGTCCCTCACACCTTCCAGAAACAAAACGGCCGGAGAGAGGGCACGAGGCTCTGAAAGTGGCGGGAAGGCCGCAAAGGGCCGGGGAGGAAGAACCCTCCTTGTAAACCGAGCGGTAGCTGAAGGGCAGTGTGTCTGGGGGCATTTCTGGCAAATTCTCAGGGGATCGCTCATTCATGACCTCGGAATGGCAGAAAAAGCCATCGGGCACTGAGGCCTCACAGAGCTGGGAGAGTCATGATCTTCTTTGGCCCTTACAAATAATATATATAAATAAGGAGGGCAGGGTAAGTGCTACACGTTGACCCCCGAGCAGCCCGAGACTCGCTTTTTCTTGGTGCGGGGAAGTGACACCGACAGGTGACAGGTGGGAAGTAGAATGTGAGCTAACGCACAAGTCCAGCCCTCAGCGTGGCCACTTCCTGTCTGATCAGAGAAAGGGCCAAGTCACAAGGTGTGACCTCACGGGGCCGTGTCATCTCTGGAGACGAGGGACCGAACTACCTGGAAGAAACAGGCAACGAATAAGATGTGTTCGGATGCGGGGTTGTGGCAAGGACATGTCCCAGGCCACGGCCCCAGAGAGTGGCGATCCCATTTACAGACAAGGGTTAAATTAAAAAGCGAGGACAGGGCTGTGCACCCCACAGCACAGGAGGCCCGGGGACAGAGGGCTCTCTCGCCCTCACTGTGATCTCACCCTTGGAACTTCTAATCCTCCTGCCAAATGTACAGTTTTACCCTCGAACATTAATAATAAAGGGTCTCAGAGCCATGGGCAAAGGGTCCGCTCCCCAAACGCTAGGGTCTAAAAAAAGCAATCAAACAAGGAGTAATATACTGCACGTGAAAGGCAGGGCGAGGGAGCTGGGAGCCCGGTCGCATAACACTCCAAAAGTCGTGTAACTTTTAAGGGAAAGTCGCACCAGACACCAAAAATCAAACCCTGAATAGGAAAAAAGACTTAGAAAGGCATGTGTGTTAGCTGTTTCCCGTTAGTTTGTGACAAAATGTGGACCGGGGTGTCTCCTGACAGGGCTGTTCACAGAGACACAAATGCAACTCTCTGGAAGACACCATAAAAACGGACAGCGCTGTTTCTCCAAAATTTTATTTTTAATTTAAATTACAGGGCCAGCCAGATATTCTGATAAGAAATTTACGTTTCCTCAGGAGAAAGGAAATGCTTTCAGGGCACTGTTAACAACTGTATACATCTCCACCTTTTTTTTTTTTTAAGGGTTAAAAATCACATTGAGTAACTGTACCTGACTCATGTAAAATTAAACCTTTGTAACACAAAAAGAAACCACTTCCAGTATAATAGTTTTGGTGATATGAATATATTAAATGATCGCAACTTTTCACCTTTGAAGGTTTTCACATTGTTGTTAGAAAACAAAAACAGAATGGGTCTTAACTATCCCCGGCTCCCAACGCAATGGTGGCACATCGCCGATCTCTGGGACGTGCTGCACCCTCGCTGTCTCCCACACACAAGTGCAGGTGCCACCGCCCAAGTGGAAGCTGTTTTGTTGTTTCAAGTTCTAAGAGCCAGCTTGGCGGGGAAACTTTTCTTCCACTTGGTGTAACTGATGTTTTCGCACCAAATCCAGACACCAAGCACTGGACCGCGAGACCCAGAACGTTTCCTCACGGTCGAGTCCCCCGTTCCCTTCCTAAGTATCTTGGGTATTTTTCATTTCCGGGAGTTTGGATCGCTTTCCCGACTTCCAGTAGAAAAACGTGACTTATTTTACACAGATTTTGGAAAAGACAGCCTCAGGAAAAGCAATTATAATGCAGACTGCCTTTTGACTGAGATAGGATAAAACACATTTATATCTTCTGGAGCTATTTTCCTCGCCGGTATTCCCAGGAGGTCTGAAAACCTGCCGATGCTTAAAACATCAATTGGGAGTCTCATGTTGCTGGCTGATAAATAATTCAATTAGTAAGAGAGGCTAGCAAAGAGTAATTATATAAATTTCTTAATCAGCTACAGCCATGCTGAATTCAAACTGGCAAACTCTGATTTGTTAAGTTGTTAGTTGTGATCTTTGTATCACTAAGATGAACAGATACCATTCTAAGAACTTGACATAGATATGTTCTAGGAGACGTTCTGCCGTGGTCACAGTAACAAAGTGGTGCAAAATCAGTTACTTTATAAATACTGATAATTTGCAGCATTAAGGAACAGGACATTAAAACAAAATAAGTTTCCCCATAGGACACCTATGACTAGGGGCTCTTCTTTTCCTAAGAGAAGCCGAAGTTTTAATTATTCAGTTTCACAACTATTGTACTGGATTACTTACTCTAAGAAAGAAAAGGTGCTCTACAGAGGTTCCCCCCCAACCCCATGAAGAATCAGCATGAACTTAGCATAATCAGCATCATTCATGTCTGGCAAGCTCATGACTCATTGAAATGAATAAGGCTGATACTGCGCAGGGAAGCGTGGCTGGCTGAGTGCCAGGCCTACCGAACGGCACCCCAGTAGATAGCTGAATACAAAGGATTGGTTTCCATTTTGTCTTTTAATGCTGTGATACTTAAAAGTTAAATCAGCATTTTCATGTGATCGGAAGTCTTTCAATTACATATGAGCATTCATTTTTTTTTTTTTTTTGCAAAAACTCAATATTAGGTAATAGTTACATACTAATACAGTAACATTCCTCTGCTGTACAAATTAAATCATTTAAAAGAAAGGAGCATTCTAAGAATTATATACAAAAGAAACCTGTAAGCATTGTTGAAATGAAACGCAAGGTGTCACTGTTAGCTCTACTGGTTTAAAATACCTTCCAAAAAGTAAAATTAACAAATACCCTTCAACATATCCAGGTTTACAAGTCTCAAGAAAATCAAATGTCAAAAAATTCTAGAAAGCTGTGAAAAGCATATATACATTTTCCTCATGACCTTATGAAGCTTCACGCCTTTGAAAAGTTGCTATCGATTCATTCGCACGCCAACTTTATCCACCCCAAAAGCTCCTACCTTGGATACAGCTCCCCTCTGATCTCAAACACAGCTCTGCTCGATCTTCCTTCAGCGAAGGCGTACAACCTCACCACGAACCCACGCTCAGATCTTTAACAGAGATCAAAGCAAGCACGCAGGTTGAATCTGAAAACACCAACCCCCTTCTTCCCTAAACCACACCGTCATCTACACATCTGCCTGCAGGAGCCTAGCCAGCCACGTTCAGAACTCTCACAGCAAACAGAGTCCTCGAATTCTGAAGCGACACACAGATCAAGAAAAAGTCCACGTGTGCTCTAGTGGGCAAGAAAGCAGCAGCTACGTTCTCCAACTTGGACTAAAAAAAAACAAAAAAGGTAAAATGAAAAACCGTTCACTTAACAGCAGGTTAGCAGTAATGTTCCTCATGAACCGAGAAGAGTGCCTGATGCTGAATAGCTAACAGCAAACGCTGAATCTGGATTTACTATTTTAGGCGTTGATTGGAAATTAGGCTTCTTGCTGAGCTGGTCTCTTCAAATCCCTGATCTGTTTAACTAAATAGGTCTTCTCATCGTTAAATTGTTCGTCCTCGGTCCTGTCATTCTGAAACTTGCTGAGGAACTCTATGAGTTTGGTCTGGTTCTTGAGGAGGATGTCTAGGATGGGCTGCGTCTTGTTAGGATTGGCTACGAACACCTGCACGGAGAGAAAGCAGCATCAGTCGCAGGAAGGGATGAGACCCAGATGTCCGCCCACAGCCAGCAGGGCACGCGTGGCACACGCCCGATGCTTCCCCGGGGCCTGTGGTCAAGTCATGGTTCAGAGGATTTTGTTTTGGAAGACTGCATTTTACAAGTGGGGGGGGGGGGGGTGAGGGGTCGGAGGGTGAGGTGGAGAATTACATGTTTCAGCACAGAAAGGACTGACAGATTCATTCATGCTCTGAAATTCTGCAGCTTGGTATTAAAATATAGACTGATTTCAGAATAAAATGGGCAGAAATTATTTCTGGGCAAGGAAAGTCAGAATGGATTCCAAGTACTAAAACCTCCATGAAAAGCATTAAAAAATGCACTAAAAAATGCTTTACTTCGTGATTAGCAGTAGTCTACATCAGAAATGAATGATTCTCCCCTTGTCCCCCAGTGCAGATGGTGTACCTTTCTGGGTCTGTTTTTGTCAAATGTTGTGCTACACAAATAGGAGCTCAGATGACCAACACGAAGCTAGTAAAACCACAGCTAGTGGTAAATGAAGTGAGATGAACAACTGGAGAAGGAAATCCTGTCTGTGGCTCCCATGCTGTACCTTAAACACGTGGAAGGCCTCAAACTGGATGTTACGACTCTTGTCTCGGAGGAGATTCATCATCAACTTGAGGTTCTCTGGTTTACTGATGTATTTTGTCATAATTGTGAAGTTGTGTCTGTCTAACAGTAGTTCACCGAGAAGCTGAGAAGACATTTAAACAATTACTCTTACATTATCATCGAGATTTCAAGTAAGTCCAAAGTTTAAAAAAATAATTCACTTTATAATCATCACTGTTAAGCCCAGAACAGTAGGCACTCAAAAGACCGATGAGTGGAACCGAATTACGACCTACAAGCTACCGAGAGCCCACCACCTGCCACCCGACCACGTACACCGTTCTTCTGGGGGCTTAACCTATGCAGAGTCCAACACCGCTCCCTGGTCTTGACATGTGCCAGCGCACATTTGGCCCAGAATCTGAAACTGTCACAGCCTACTTTTCACATAAGCATTCCTGTTGTCTCATTAAAAAACAAAAACGGAAACAAAAAACTATCAAAGAAAATGGTTAGAAGATAGGTTATTGATAATTCTTGTTTGACTTAACTACAAATCTTAGTGTAATTAATTAAAATTATTTTATTTACTTGGATTTCCCAGGGAAGAGTGTTTCAGGGCCAAAGGTTTCCACACACTTACCCTTGAACTCGCCAAAGTTATGCTTTTATCATACCTGATTCAGGTACGTTTATGAGTATTTCTCTGTTCATTCTTTCTTTAGCAAACTATCCTGAAGATACTCTAGTTTTTTCTTAATGATTCATCATCACTAATGACATTAAGCTAAAAAAATGTCTGTCTCCAGGGCTTACTGAGTTCTAGAGTCATTATATACCACATCGGTCCTTGATTTTCCAACCGTCCCTGCTCGCTCTAGCTCTCTTCGTCTGAAACCAGTAGTCACCTCCTCATGTCAGTGAGTCAGCTTCTAGGTGAGGTCTAGCATGCCCGCCGTGGAGGAGGAATAGAGTTGCAGTCCTTGGGGCTGGGGCTGGGGCAGGGGCAGGGGCAGGGGCAGAAGCTGGGCCCCTGCATCAGCCCACCTGGGCTTAAATCCTGGCTCCCCACTGCCTGTAAGCTATGCAACCTTGAGCACATTAATTTCCTGGTGCCCCAGTTTCATCATCCACAGTGGGAGTGGATGACAGTACCTATACCTCCTGAGATATATGCATAGTGGGAAATAAAAGCACGAATATGTGCAAGGCCCGTGGGACTGGAGTCTACATAGAGACATGGACTGAGCTCTAAGGGAAGGAAAATGCATGAGTAGAGTTATTCTGCCCTGGATTAATTGCTCTGGTTAATTCCTTTCTGGATTCTTGACTGTGTCCTAGATAGTTGAAAATTTCCAGACAACTATCTCTAGATAAGTAATATGTAATATTAAATAAAAAATAACCTGATGTGCAGGAGAACAAATCTATTCTACTTAGGATTTATAATGAAATTCTAGAAAGAATTCAAAAGCTCAAGCTCAGGTTTCACATCAATCTGAATCACGAAATGTACAACTATCAGGGCACCTGGTGGCTCAGTCGGCTGAGTGTCCGACTCTTGATCTCAGCTCAGGACGTGATCTCACGGTTCATCAGTTCGAGCCCTGCGTCTGGCTCTGCGCTGACAACTCAGAGCCTGCTTGAGATTCTACCCCCCCCCCCCCACCCCGTCTCTCTGCTCTTCCCCAGCATGCGTGAGCGCACATGCACTCTCTCAAAATAAACTTTAAAAAAAACCCCACAAACCCAAAATATACAACTTTCAAGGTAAGAAGCAACAAGTATTTACTCTTACAAAGACTCAAAAGTTACTATTAAGCATGTGAAGGGGTACAGCTTTCCTGGTGTTCATTTTCTATCACAGACACCAAAGAAATACCAAGCATGGCTCACTTGGTTATCTGGAGGAGGATAACTGGTAATTCTTTAAATTTCTTGAGACCTAAACAAAAAAGTTGGAGGTCTTGCACAGGGAATACGCATTTGCTGGTAAAATAAATAGAGGAATACTTAATGCCTGTGTAGCTGGAAAAAAAGAGCACAAGTAAAAATCCATGTTTAAAGTACCACTGGTTCTCGCAATTGCTGCATGCGTCCTGAGGTGTCACAGAGCCGCGGGAGCTGGGGACCGGCCCCATGTCCGTGACCGAGGGCTCGCACACAGCGGTCTTAACCGTCCTTTTCAGGTTGGCAGTTCCAAAGTGGCCAGAAGGTCTTGAATGCCCTTCTCCTTAGCGAAGCAACCCCAAGATTCAGAATTTGATTTGCGGACACACTACCTTCCTCCCCCTCTCGTGAGAGGTATTGGCCCTGGAAGCTACTATCCTAGGTAGTCCTGCCTGGCCTCCTTGGCCTTGGAAGACACTGGCTCCATCCAGCTGCTCATCCCTGTGTGACTGCTGGGGAGACAGGGCATCCTGGCCCTCAGATATGAAGAGGTCACTTTACTGTGTTGAGAATCACAGGGGAGCCTACATTATATTATAAATATTACAAGTGTATATGACATTATAGTACACTGATGTACAGGGAAGACAAATTCCTGAAACAGCTGCCAGAATTTCCACACCCACCCCTGAGGATGAAAGGACTGGCCTTACCGGCGGCCATCGCCCAGCCAGCGCACCTGGAGAGATGACAGGATGGGCTGGGTGGCGAGGCCCCAACAGCGGCAATGAGCAGAGAGCACCCCAGCCTGAAGGGCCATTTCGGCCGTGATAGATTTCCAAGCTGCGGCTATTACTGGTCCCCAACTGTAGGAGTTAGTCTTAAGAGAAAAGAAGGAAGTATCTGGCCAGATGGAAAGGATTCTTTTGGACATTTGGGTGGTAGAGAGTGTTCTAGTCAAAGGATACAAAGTATAAAAGAGGCTCCTGAGGTCCTTTAGTCAATCCCCAGAGAAAGGTAAGGTCTTGAAGAGTGCTCTCCCTCTGGCAGGAGGGCAAGCAGGAATGGAGTCCCGATCAAAATGAATTTGGACACCTCTGAGAGGAACAACTCGGAGCAGAACAGAATTTGAAGTGGACCCAGCAAAAAGTACAGGTCGAGTTAGGATTCCGCCTTCCACCCCCAATCCTTTGTGA
The DNA here is from genome assembly GCF_028018385.1 of Neofelis nebulosa. NCBI lineage: Eukaryota > Metazoa > Chordata > Mammalia > Carnivora > Felidae > Neofelis > Neofelis nebulosa. Next base: position 8,843,648 of record NC_080783.1, read on the forward strand.
GCTGTACCTACAGTTCCTGTCAGCACCACTTACTGACAGAGTGAGGGGTATGCTTTTGTTAACTGCAATGAGAATCTTCTAGAGCAGAGGTCAGCAAACTTTCCGTAATGGACCAGAGACAGTAAATGTTTCAGACTTGGCAGGCCCATAGAGTCTCTGTGGCCACCATTCAAATCTGCTGTTATACTCTAAAGTAGTCTTATATGATATAGAAGTAAATGAATGTATCTATGTGCCAATAAACCTTTATTTACAAAAACAGGCATTGGGCTGGATTTGGCTCATGAGCCCTAGTTTGCCAATCCCTATTCCTGAGTTTTAACTTTTTTTTTTAAGTTTATACATTTAGAGAGAGAGAGAGAGAGAGAGAGAGAGAGAGAGAGAGAGAGAGAAAGTGTACGCGTGTGCATGAGCAGGGGAGGAGCAGAGAGAAAGGGAGAGAGAGAGTTTGCCCAAGCAGGCTCCGTGCTGTCAGCGCATGGACCAGGCCAACACAGGGCTCAAGCTCACGAACCGTGAGATCATGACCTGAACTGAAATCAAGAGCCGGCACTTACTAGGCCACCCAGGCGCCCCTTGAATTTAAATTTCAAATGGAAGTATGCATGTCCTGGTCTGATACAAAGCGGCCAAACCTGCCTGCGGTTGAAGGTTTCACTGCTCATGGCCGCCCTGCCCCCTCCTCATGCAACAGCCTGCGTCATCCCGGAAGCACAACAGCTACCAAGACTTCATCTAGTTGGTATGAGTCTAAATTTCAAAAACAGGCTTCCAAATCTAAAATACTGCATTGCTAAGAGGTAGAGACCTCTTCAAAATTCTGCATATTCTATGTTGATTTCTCCACTTACAAGCAGGTGGGCAGGTGCCCTGTGCCGACCACAGCTGGACTTCGTTTCCACAAAAATCCTGACCAAGGACAAATGTATCTTCCTCTCAAAGGTCTAAGACCCACACCAGCATATCTCCCATTCCCCAAACACAAATTTCATGCGCAGGGTGAAGAGAAGTAAAATACATAAAATAATCAGCCATACCTTGAGTGACTGTCTTTTTGTCACATAGTTTTCTGAATGAAGTAACTTCTCATATTCACTGAAGAACTAAAAGACAAGAAAACATGTATCAGGAATTATTTTCTTAAAGACTGGTAGAGGACCTTAAAAAGCTTGAGCACAAACTTCTAACACCACGAAGGCCAACCACTGCCCATCTGTCTCACACAGCCTTCCTCAGTGGCGCTCAGAGACCCTCAGGCCCCCGCCCCGAGGATTACCTCCAGGAGGGGGGCTCCTGGGACCGAGTCCCACCCAGTGCTGGCCAGGCCCACACAGCTCGAACCTGGTCCTCCTCTGTCATCCAAACTCCACACGCATAAAACAGAACTCCTACCCTCCAGCTGTCTGCTCAAGGTGGAGTCTGGTCTCATTTCTTGGTTTTAGGTTAGAAGATTTCCTATTTTTTTTTTTATAGTTCAGTGAGTCCAAAGCATATAGACAAAGAGAAAGTCACCTATTCTTTCAATGCATCAGGCAAGAGGAGAAAATAATTAAAACCAGACAAGAGGAGAAATTCAACACTCTCAAATAGGTAGGTGTCCTAGAAAAGGTGGGACTTGGGCTCAATCTTGAATAATAGCAGGGATTTCAAAAAAGGGGAGGAGATAAAATGGGAAGGACACAGCATGAGTGAAGGCTGGAGAATGCACAACGTGACACACTTAGGAAGTGACACATGTCCACCAGATTTACACAGTGCTGCTCACTAACAAGCACGGTGTCACTGGCATGGTGAGGCGTGGCAGCCGATCAAAGCAGGAGGTAGGAAATGGACAGGAGGGACACAGGGTCCAAGGCCACAGTTGCTAACACGGGGCCTATGCTTCATGAGGGGTCCTGCTCAGCCACTCAGCTGTGATGCAGAGCAGGGACTCCTCGAGGAGCTGCTCTCAGGGAATTGCACTTCTGTCACCTCACCTCGAGGGCTGCATCTGCTACAGGCCACCGTGATCAGATCCCCCTGAGAACGCCCCTGGGAGAATGTGTTTTGTTTTACAGATGTTGTCATCTTTCGGTTGATTTTGTTCCCCTGAGTGCTTTCGGTTATTAGAAAGCTCAGGGCCGAAGTGTACAGGATTTGAGATCGTGTGATTTTGTAATTTTGTGTAAAAGCAATCCTCCCGGTTTAATTTAAATTACCTGCCTCCTCACTTTCCTTCTCCCTCCCTCAGATCTGACTGCATTATCTACACATTTCTGTTAGTTGCCTCACATAAATATTCCTGAAATTTTGTTGACCAATGTCATCTATTGATAACCTGGCTGAAGGTTAATAATTGTAGTAATATTAATTACTAGCAAACTGACGTCAATGCCTGAAGTTAAATTTCTTGGAAATTGGTTTGTATCTTTGGTAGGCTTTAAACTAAGATACTGGTATGTCAGATTCTTTCGAATCTTTGAGGCCATGTCGTAGCACAAACAATCCGGCTGACGTTTACTGACGCGCTCACCGAGTTCCGGCAGTGCCCTCAGGCACTCGACACACATTCTTACTTAATCCTCACAACAACCCGCCACAACGCTTAGGTGCGATCACGATCACGAGCCTTCTTTTAGGGCTGAAGATCCTGAAGGCAGAGGGTGAACGAAGGCAGCCGCCCAAGGTCTGGCAGCACAAGGTGGGGCTGGCGCCCGAAGCCCACACTTCTAATTGCTGCAGAAAGGCACCCGTGAGGTGACTGTGCTGCCGTCTGAAACCAACGCACAAAGACACACACCACACCCCGGTGGAAAATCAAAAAAACCTGACCGGCAACGTTTAAGCCCCTCCGGAGACTGCCTCCGAGGGACGGGGATGCACTCAGCACTGCATGCTACCGAGTGGAAGGGAGAGGCGAACACACAGTTCGAAAGCGTAGATTCTGCCTCTGAGAACCTTACAACTGAAATTTAGTTGAAGAGTAAAGTGAACAATGAAGTATCAGCAGTGACTAAGATTTCAAAAATTCAAACGACAAGTGAAGAATGAAAACCCACGCCAAATCTCGCGGGTCAGACGGGAATTTCAAGCGGACTGTTATTATCCTGACTTCTCCAAGAACACCCATCGTCTGGCTGTGGGCAGCGTGTAAGTCAGGCCAGTCCGGCCTAAGGATGCGCCCCTGGGCACGGCGGGGGCAGAGCTGGTGCGAGGTGGGGGCGAGCACCTGACCCTGGGACCTGAAGGCTGCTGTGCGGGTCAAGGGCACTCAAAATTGTTTATGTCGCTCAGGATGTCGGACATCAACTCAAACTGCTGGGCTAGTCCAGTGTCCTCACTTTACAAAGAGGACGGACTTCTGAATCCCCGGGGTAATGGCCTCAGCCATGGCCCCGAGGAGCCAGTGGCAGGAGCAGGGCTTCCCGAGGCAAGTGCTCTGCTCGCCCTCGCAGCTGCCGCCCCACTCTCTCTCCCGGAGGTGGCAGCAGTGTGGGCAGCCGATGGAAAGGAAGGGAAACTTAAAGTTTGATAATAATTTTCTTTTTATCTTAAATGTATTAACTGAGGGTCGATGGGGGATGGGAGACGCGGGGAGGGTGGGTGACGGGCATTGAGGAGGGCACCTGTTGGGATGAGCACTGGATGTTGTATGGAAACCAATTTGACAATAAATTTCATATTAAAAAAAAATGTATACTGTCCTTTGGCAGCAAAGGGCTTTTACTTCCTCCCCTAAAGCAAGAAAAGAAGGGTAGCGTGTCAATCAAAAGATAAAAATTCTGCTTCTGACCAAGTAACAGTCAATACCTTAGTTCAGTAGAGAAATGATTACAGCACCGTCTAAAACGATTACATATGCAAAATAAGTATCCGGGATACAATCTAATTTCAATCTTTCATTTCTGGTACAAAACTTACAATTTTAAAGTAGAATTTCATATACTTACTTTATCATAATGCTGTTCCAAAAATTCTGCACTGAGCAATTTATGTCTTGTAAGTAAATCCTAGAGAAAGAAAATACACTATTTTACAGCGGTTCTGCATTTAAGTTCTTTTAGAAAGAGAATCCTAAAACATGCCACGCCATTTTACCTGATAAAAACTGTTGTTAAACTCACTATACTTAAAAACATTTGCACATGAGTTGTACTGAAAATGTGGATTCTACGGAAGAGCAAATAAAATCATTAATAACTGGCAACTGTGATTGTGATGGTGATGATTGGTCACGGGTCTACAGCTCTTAGAAGGAAAAATTTAAAAACAAACACATAAGGCAAGAGAAATACAAATTCAAAGAAGGGGAACATGGCAATAAAGTGAAAGAAAAGTAAATGATTGTGGTAAAGTATCAAAGAGAATACTGCTTCTGGAGGAGAAAGAGGGAATTTCTTTCACTAGAAAAAGTACTGGAGGTTCCATTTTCTTCCTCCTAACTTCTGTTATATTTAATTTCATATCTAATGAAGTCTTTTTTTTTTTTTTTTTTTGGATGCAAAAAGGTGATTTTATTAAAGCACAGGGACAGGACCCGTGGGCAGAAAGAGCTGCCGGAGACAGACTGTTTTAAAAAAGCCCCATTGTGTTATAAACATTAGCTCCTAAGTAAGCACAAAGCTGCCGAAGTGTAGGATCAAACATCAGAGTGACCTGGAGTCCAGCTGCATTCCTCACCACGTGGCTTTCCCAGAAAACAACTCCAGGATCATTCATTCAGAAAACATATACTATGTGCCAGGTAAAGTTCTAGGTGCTGGGGCTCCAAAGACAGAAAGATGTGGTCCCTGCCTTTAAGGACCTAAAAGTTAGCAATGACTAGCCTGGGTCTCACCACATGGGAAAGAGAATGGGAACTCAGGACAGCATAAATGGTCAATATTTGATGAATTATGGAATAAAATTCCTTTAGAGCGGCCTACTGGAGAGGTTAGTGCCAATAATCCCCTTTCTCCGAACCAACTTTCCTTGTTCTCTTAGCTGTTTGTGTTTGAGTGGCCCAGGTCACAACGAACCATTGTTTCCTGAGGTATGTCCAAGTGTAAGATCGGTCCTGAGAAACGTTCGAGGAAACGTCCCATGGCCAAATGCATGTGGAAAATGCTATAGCTCTGGTTCCCTTGTGGGGAGCTGGCAGGTCTCGAGAGACCCTACAGGGAGCTCTTCTGTCATGTACTTTGTTACTGCCCTTCCCAAAAGGCCTTCCTCACACAGGCTTTCCCCTTGGCCTGCTGACCTACTGACCACCTTCGGATCTCGCCCCCACATCACTGCCATAGCTTCCAGACTGGTCACCAGCACGGACAAAGTTGTCTTTACGTCTGTGAGATTACATGACTGCCATCTCCCATGCTAGACTATAAGTTTTATAAATACCACGTTCATGTCTATTTTTACGAATCTTTGAACCCCCAGCACCGATGCAGTGCCCAGCACATAGAAGAGTGTGATATTTAATACATAAATGAATGAACCAACAAAATCAGGAAACAGGTTTGGGAAAACATCACATCAAGCAATCCTTAAAGCATGCTTTTAAGAAGGTTTCTAACTCCACCCCAAAGATTTACCGGTGTTCAAACTGCTGGATAGGGTACGCATCGTATGCCTTTCTTGGGCCATTTTTTCCAAATCCCCCTTGGGGATTCAATAGACAAAATTAGAAAACCTGGAGTTTGAGCATCCTCAAGAAGCTGGAAGAGAAATGCCATGAAGCTTCCCAGTATGGGGGAGGAGACGGGGGCGGGGAGAGGAGAATTTATATTAGTGTACTGGCCCACAGGGTCAGCTATTAGGGAGACAGGGACATGAGAACTTGAGGGCAATATATGAGGCATGCTTGTTAAAGGCACCTCCTCCTTCTCTATAGTTACTGCGATCTGCTTATGGTGGTCCCCCCGGTGTAGGAACCTCAAGGGCAGGGGTTTGTCTGGTTCACTGCTGAACTCCAGCACCTAAAGAACAGTGCCTGACACAGGGTAGGCAGACTCGTGGAATGAGCCGAATGAACAAATGAGTAAACGGATTAAGGGATTAGTGTGTCAGGATCCATATAAGACTATGTGTCATTTCTACTTTTTTTGTGGCTAAATCATTCTGGAGACCACTAGAAGGAAGTACAGAGAAAAGAACTTGGTGTTCACTGCTCTGCCATAACCTGACAGAAGACAATGCCAAAGGAGGGGATCTTAGAGACAATGGCTCTCAACTACGGTTGAATTTCAGGAACAGGAAGGTAGAAGATATTGCTCTAGAAAGCAAAATTCCTAGACACGTTGTGCATACACTTTTACTGAAGTTTTGAGTAAGAAAACTACTCTGAAGGATAGATCTCAAGTAGGAACAAGAGCCTCGCAGCTGGGCCACACACGAAAAGGGGACCTCCAACGTTTCCCCAACTAGGAAAGATTTTCTTCATTATCATCTGGTTTAAAGAGACCAGGAAACTCAGGAAACCACTGCCAATGTAGGAACCAAATCTCAATGGCCTTGGAGTAGGAGAGACTGAAGGGGTGCTCTGAGATGGCTAACATAGGAGACGGACCCCAATGCACAGCAGGACGAAAGCCCCTTGTTAAGAGGGCCACACCAGGGCCTGGAGAGGAGAGTGAAACACTGGTAGGAGAGAAGAACTGCTGAGAGCCAGCACAGAGAAAAAGGCTGATTCCAAGCTGGGAAGAGAGGAGGTGGGGACTTGGGCAGAGCCTCTACCTACTGAGCGATGAGAAGGAATCTCACCCTAGGAGCTGGAGCCACGTGCTTTGGAGGGCTCCCCCAGGGTCGGGGACAGAAACCGACAGAAGAGAAGATGAGGGGGAAAGGTCATGCAGTCAGTGGTCAGTGAGCTGCAAAATTTCCAGCGTGCCACATGGTCCCAGACCACGAACTGCTGGGTCGGCTAGCAGTGGGGAGGAGAAGCAGGATCTAATTTCCCACCTCCCTAAATTCCAGTACATCCAAGGCCCTGGTAGCACTGGCAGACAGGGGTCACCTCCTGAGCCCAGCAGATTGAGCACCAACTTCTGGGTACACTGAATTTAGAAAGATTCCTAAAAGTGGGTCTGGGACTCAAACAGCATGTTGCAAGGACAGTCCTGGGATCCCTGAAGAAATGCTGTTGACCCCGGGGCTCGATTTCACAGAGCCCTGGCAAGTTGTTTGGCCCAATTTCTTCCTTGATGCTTGACCATGTACCAGGACGAGAGACTCAACTCTACCAAATGTGTGTGGTTCACTTTTGGAGCTCTTAACAGAAAGTTCTCCCTGTGCTAGAGTCAAACCTGTCCCCAGGTTATTTCCAGAAACTGTCAGAGCCGACAGAAATAGGTTCAACCCACTTTCTATAGGACCCCAACTCCACATACATGAAGTGCTCTCACGGCAAGTCCCTACCGAGTCTTCTCTTCTCCAGGCTAAATACGTCCAACTTCCTTTAACCACTCCTCGAAAGACAGGATCTGAGTCCCCCTCACCATCTACTGTCTTCTGAAAGCCATCTATTTGTCTATGTGCCTCTTACAGTGTAGCGCCTGGAACGGAACACATTTATGTGCTGTTACCTTAATGGCTCATGGTGGGGCCAGACCGTCAACAGCTCCTTAGGTCACACACTACGTGGTCACATGTAGCTCTGGGGCAGCAGCATCATACTGTTTAATTTTTACTGCACGTATTCAGAATTCTGTGTACTCAGAGTGGGCTCTGTAGGCAGACTGCCTGGGTTCAAACTCTGGCCTCCCATTTTTTGCCTGACCTCACCCAATACTTCTAGGCTTCAGTTTCCTTCTCTGTAAAGGAGATAGTAAAAATACCTCCCCCAGAGAGTTGGTTGAGTAGGGTATGAAATTGCCTGCACTTTAGTAATTGTTATACTTAGCAATTATTATATTTAGTATTGACTATATTATTATGCCTTATTCCCACATCCCTTATTTATAGAGTTGGGTCTTCAAGTGGAAGACGTCAGTTTGTTCTGTTCCATGCTGGCCTCTCTGGATCATTCTGAAGCCTTATTTTAGGATTACCGCGGTCTGCTGTCTTTCCCTTTGTAGCTCTCACCTATACATTTGAGAAGTTGTAGGCCTTGTCACATTTTATCTAAGTCATTAATAAAAATGTTCAGCTAGACTGAGACAAAGCCCACTGGAAATCCACTAGAAATTTCTCTCCAGGGTGATGGCAATCCATTTTGCAGCACCTTATGCATATGACCTTTAGTTAGATGTAAATCACTACACTGAAATTCTACCTAGCTCCTGTCTTTTCATTGATTCCATCGAAACAGATCTGTACAATTATTCAACATCCAGTATATCTTCATAGTTATAAAGGAGTAATTCTAATAGCTGCTGTTTGCTCCACACATAGTGTGTGGGGACACAATATTACCCTGACATACTAGTATTCTTACCTCTATTTTAACAGATGAAGAGCTTGAGATTAAATCCGCAGCAGGGCCGGGAACCGAACCCAGGCAGCCACACTCTGAGTACCCTCATCTACTGGCAACTATGAGATTAATATGACTGAACTTACTCTTCGTGAATCCATGCTGGCTGTGGGTACACGGTTTCCTTTCCAAAATGCTCAGATATCATCTCTTTAGAAACACTTTCTAGAACCTTACACAGGTAAAACATCAAGCTCCAAGCTCCACCAGCCTCTCTGGGGAATCTACCTTCTTTTACTCTGGAAAAATTGGAAATATATTTGTTGGCCTTCTGATGCCCCTCCCGTCTCAAGTCCTCAAAAAAGAAATCACGAACAATATTTGGCCACTGAGTTACTATCTTAGTACACATTCATTTAAGCTATGGATCTTGTTAGTTTTAATTCAGAGGGGGTAGTTTTAATTTCCTTTTGAGACCTAGCACCCATTCCACAGATTTGTAAATTCCAAGTTTATGGATGAGCTGCATTTCTTCAAATTTTTTTGTGCACAGTGCAGTTTCTGGGGAGACAGGTCTGGTCACATTCTTCAAGGAGAGTGCGAGCCCCGGATCTACCCTCCTTTTCCGTTATGCAAATATTCTCTCAAAAAGGACGCCAGCAAACCAGGACAGGAGAGTTCTTCCTCCCCCTAAGCACCTTTGGCGTGAGGCTATCAGACCCTCACCGCTCTGACGGGGTTCCCTCTCAGAAGGATGGGGAGGGAAGGTATGTTCTGATAGGTCCCGTGCCTCTCTCTCACATGTCGTCTTGGTCTGGGCTCTGCTTGATTTTGTCTTGGGCAGCTCTCTGTTCAGGGGCCTCTTTAGGGAGCGCTGCCCTTTCTACGTAATCAGGAGCGGCTGAGATACAGAAGCCAAGCCAGCTTCCCAACAAACACGGTGTCTTCCAGAGTCCATCCTTCGAATCCTGAACCATCTTTGAAAGCTTCCCTTCTTCAGGGAGACACTACCTGCCTGGCTCTGCCCAGTCTTTTCCTCTCTGGCTTAACATGAGCTGACAGGGTTGATTTACCCACAGTGATTCCATCACCACCATTTTCTCCTTGGGGAGAATGGAATTCAAAGAAGCAGCCCTAACTGAGGGCTGATAATGAAATTATCAGCAAGGCCAATCGAGACTGTCAGATTCTGTGAATCACATTTCTGGCACAGCGTTAACACGTCTCCTTCCCGTCAGCCAGCCGTGCCACCTGTGCTAGGCGCATGGCATCGAGCACTCCGCTGGGCCGGGAGGTACGACTGTGCCCCACCCCCCACTCCTCTCCTTCCCACCCCACCCCCACCTCTCCCAGAGTGGCCGCTCGCAGCTCATGGCTTGCTTTCTACACAGGATCTCTTCCCAACATGTGGTATCACCACACCTCCCTTCATAACAGGCCTGCTGCTTTTCTTTTTTTTTTTTTTTTTTTTTTTTTTTATAACGTTTTTTATTTATTTTTGGGACAGAGAGAGACAGAGCATGAACGGGGGAGGGGCAGAGAGAGAGGGAGACACAGAATCGGAAACAGGCTCCAGGCTCCGAGCCATCAGCCCAGAGCCTGACGCGGGGCTCGAACTCACGGACCGCGAGATCGTGACCTGGCTGAAGTCGGACGCTTAACCGACTGCGCCACCCAGGCGCCCCAGGCCTGCTGCTTTTCAATGGAGCATCCCCTTCCACCAATATATCCTAATTATGAGTCCTAGCCCCAAAATGCAGTGACACAAAGACATCAGATTTGTCACTTTATGTTATAATCTCGAATTCATTTCATTCTGCTTTATAAATTGACATATAAATATCTGAGATCTTACCTAAGGCTTCTGACATCCTCTTTAATAGTTTTAGGAAAATAAATCCTCGGGTACTTCTCACGCTATTACCTTATTCTCATTCCAGGTGAAACCCTAATGGCCAGGTCCCCAGGTTTTCATCCTGTTTTAAGGGTGTTCATTCACTGTGAGGGACATATTTTACCTAGAGACCAAGGCGTATGCTCATTATCTCAAGGGCTGTTTACCCTCATAAAACTGACCCTCACGAGGAAGTGGCTACTTCTCACCATAAGAGTGTCCATGGTTCCTGAGCATAGCTGTCTGCAGGTTAGTATGTTAAATCCTGATTAAAGTAGAGGTTCTAAATAGTCACCTATGAGGTCAGACATTTTATATAAGGGAACGTAACATACAAAGGTGTACTTTCATTGTGAGGAACACTAACAAATATTACTGCTTTATTTACTGTAAACAGCACAGAACCTTGCAATTCAAAACACAAATCTGCATGTTGTACAGTGCTATTGAATCCTAGGTGCGTTTAATTTATACAAATATAGAACAGGGCGATAGGGTGTACTGGGAAGGGAGGCCACATAAAAACGTGAACAGGGCAGGCAATTCTGCTCCCCTTGCCCCGAGCGTTCAATAAATAAGCTTTGGCATGAACATGGGACGGAGAGCTAAGTCCATTGTTCCCCAGGGCCTGTCCACAGTGTGGAAACTTCTGCCCTGATTGTGCTTCTAATATTTCAAGACATGCATACTCCAAATTAGCATGGCCCTGAACAGAAGACAACGGCTTGGTGTTTAACCAAAGCAACTGCGACAGTACGTTCCAACACAGGAGAAAAACTCGTTTGTCCCACACACTGTGTATCAACATACCACGCTGATGAGTATGTTCACAGAAAAGTGTACTTGTGACCATACTGCCCATACTTTTAGACAGAGTTTGCAATCTAACCCTCCCACCCTGTCGAAGCTGTGACTCTACTGCACACACCTAAGTCACACATACACACAGAAAGCAGATCTTCTCTCTTGCCGCTAGAGGGCAGACGGGTATAGACTCAGAGGTTAGACGTTTAGGAAAGAACAGCAAACTGGTTAATCTCACAAGTATATTTAGAATTCTACAGTTTTTATGTTACCTTGAATGTGGCAAATGCATCTGAAGCTATGTCAAACGTTGACATTTCGACATATCTGAAGAAGTCATAGAATTGTTCTGACCACAGAATGATTTTTGCAAGTGGTTCATGTCTGATGCATTCTCTTAACATTATCCCACAATTTAGAGCTATTTCTGGAGATTCATACCTGCAAAACGAAAAAAAACAACAACAAACCAACCATGATTGCTGTTTCAAAACCCCTATCACTAAACCGTTCACATTTTTAGAACAGGAAGTTGAGATGTGTCTTAATCAAGTGACCAGAGTGGGTTACAAAAGGCATCTCTGTCACAGCAGGGTGTGGTGAGCTCAAGTGGGTTTACCCCAGAGGGTGTGCGCACGCACGTGTGTGCACACACGCACACATACACACACACACACCTAGCTGGCAACAACTGCTTCAACCCAAAGAAAAATAAAAGGCATGGGAGTGATCACATAAATAAACATTCCTTATTGAAGCTAAAAGATTTGAGAAGTATTCGGGGTCACACCCCCAAACGAATTCGTTTTACGTGGGGTGCCGTCAAGACTTCAGAAAACCCAAAAGCTGAATTAAAAAAAACACAACAGGAAACAAACAAAATCGTTTCCCAAACTCAGAGTATCTACATAGGTCTATCAAATATGCAGCATTTTTACTTCGTTGTTTCAAGTCAATACTCAAAACAGCGCCTCCAAGGCTCTTGACAATGCCAAGCCTACGAAGCCAAAGGCCTGACCCTGTGGTCACAGAGCGCTTGTCAAGGAGGCCCTGCGGGACTTCACAGTGGGTACTGGGGACGCCCTGGCATCTGTTCGGCACCCATGGCTGCGTCTCCCCTCTGTCAGGAAGGAGCCCCGTTTTGCTCTCAGCCCCACCGCCCCCAACCCCCCCACTGCCTCTTGGGCTGTACGTGCTGGCCACGTGTCCTTCCCAAGCGGCGTCCCCTCTACCCTCCCGCGCTCGTTGCATTTCCCCACATCCAACTAGCAAGGACCTCCTCCTGGCCGAAACAGACTTCTCTCATGACATAAATTCCACTACTTAGTGTCCCAATGGTGCTGACCTCTGCATCTCTGTCTTTGGAAAAGGAAAGAAAAAGCTCTCTCAGTTCTCCTTTCCACCCCTCGGACTGTTCCTCTTTCTTGCCTGGCCGAGGGCATCCCTCCGGTGCCGCCAGCCTGCTGGTGGTGGGGCATGCCCCCCCCCCCCCCCCCCCCGCGACTCCTAAATCCCTGCTCAGGTCTGCTCCTGGACCCTAGTCAGGCATTTTCTGTTGCCACTGGACACTTTCAGTGAAAGGTCTACCGCAGCACTACATCTCAAAATTCGAATCTCTTCTCCCTCCACAGAACAGCCGCCCTCCCCTGCTTCCTCATTTCTGTTTTCTGGCACCGTGATGTGGTTTCAGAAACCGGGTCTAAGGTCTTGCAGAACCTCCTCGTCCGATAACGGAAGCGTCCTAGAGCTGCAGTTACTACTAGCCACACGTGGCTACTGAGCACTCCAAATCTGGCTAGTTTGACCGAGGGACTGAATTTTACGTGTTAAGTTAACGCAAAATGAAATGACCGCCTGCAGCTTGGAAGAACTGCACTGGACAGAACAGTTCAAACCTCCCGCCTTCGTCTCTTCTCAACGCTTCCATCTTTAGAGCCACCACTGGTCCTCGGGAAGACTTCTTTGAAACATTTTAGTTTCATTTCCTTTCATCCATTCCCACGGCTGCATTAACCCACACCTAGAGAAAGGTAAGTGCTCCCTAACCAGCATCTTTGCTTAAGCTCTGTCTTAACGAATTTACCCAGCACACAAGAAGATCAAGAGCATTTCCAGTTGAGGAGTTCAAAATGATTTCTCCTGCCCATCAAATAAAGACAAACTTCCGGGCTTAAACGTCCAGGCTCATGAGATCCGCTCCTTCAGGAAAACGTCACCGTCCATTCTGCCATCAAGCACTCCAGTTATCTCCCTATTGCTGCCAATCACCATGTTCATTCCTGTCCCTGGACCCACTCTCCTTTTTTCTACTAGAATTCTAAACCCTCTGGAACTTCAATCCTTAGTCTCACCTCTTCCACCAACCCTTGCCTTATTGACTAAACCCACACCGCACCCCGTTATCCCACAGTCCTAATCGTTATCTGCAGTGTTATCCTTCTGTTACACACAGGTTCATCACAGAGCCTCAAGAAATGACTCCTTTGGATCACTTATGGCACAGCTTCTAGCAGGCTGACTGGCGCTTGGGTGACTACAGTGTCTGCCCACAAAGTGGCTGGTCAAACAATTCACCTTCGCTGATCTGAATTTAACAAGCAGGAGACCGGAAAGACAAGAGTAAGACAGTTTGGTACAACAAGTTGGGCAGGTTTTGAGTGGTTTTTCCAGCTTGTCTTAAATGAGTAAGCCATAAACTATCGAGTACAAGGCAAACAGTTATGCTGTACAACCTGTTAGCACCAGAGTGGAGAGCACATTCACATTTAAGTCACCGGGGGGAAAAAACTGCTGCCTCCAGATGCAGCCTAACACTAGCGACAAGCCTATGTTGAAACGCACAGTGACTCCGCCGGATGGCTAACGTCAAAGCACTTACGGCCTACGCGGTGGTCACACTGCAGGAGAAGAGTCTAGACTCGTTAAGTGAAGTACAAAAACCTTAAAAGGTAGCTCACAAGGCTCCTTGAAGAAACGGCTATTTCCAGGTCTGAGGCGGGAATCTGTACAAAATCAGCACGGGTCGTCTTGTGCCAGAAAGCAAGGAAGCTATCAAAGACTGATGGGGTCCTGCCAAAAGGACACAAGAGCCAATCTGAAGGAGCTTCCCGATGGCCCAAGATGATGCAACTTGGATATAAAAATTTGGACATCATGACTGTGATGGATTGAAACACACCAAGTATATTTTTAAAAACCCACAACTGGAGTTCATAACGACCTGATCACCAATTTAAGAGAAAAGAGGACAAAGGAACATGTTAAATGAAACCACAGGGATGTAAAATTCAAAATATGTGATTTTTCTACAAAACATATGACCCCGTTGCTTCAACAAGTAAATGGCATTAAAAAAAAAAAAGGTGTAAGAGTCATATTAACCAAATTCAGTTTGTGCACCTCGCATGGAACTGGATTTAAACAAACTAACTGAAAAGTGACATTTTTGTGTGTGAAAATCAGGGACATCTGAACATTGGGTACAAGACAATGTTAGGTCTGTAAATGGTATGGCGAGTATGGTAGGGGAAAAAAAAAATCCTGGGGTGCACTATGTACTGGGGACGCACGCTGAAGGAATCTTATGTGTGAGGAGGGAAACAAGGAGGCAAAGCGTGTGAAGTAATAACGACAGAATGTCAACAACCGTCCGCACTGGGTGACGGGTAGGAAATGGCTATTTTATTCCCTCCAGTTCTCTGCGCAGTTTCCACTCTAAGGGCTACGCGGGACGGGGAGACAGGCGCTGGCGGGCACGGGCACCGGCACCAGCTCCTCGCCTCCCTGGCGGACGTCTCTGCTGCAGCCACTCACGTGAGAGCTGTCAACTTTTAAGAAAAAGATAATTTAAAGATAAACTGTACCTCAAAATTCTGACTTTAACAAC